>NC_066364.1:93817738-94123621 GCF_013377495.2 Cygnus atratus
GTTGTTTTGTGGATTGACATTTTCTTTGCCTCAGATAATAGTACTAATAATGCTCTGCAGCTGTGCAGCCCTTGGTACTGACAGGTAAAGAGGCATGAGAAAAATAGTCTGGAAGGAGTAGGGATGCTGAAGATTTTCTTTGAACTGCCCTGACAGGTAATGCCGATATGTCTGGAATCCAAGGTCAGTTACTGAAGGGAATGAAATTACAAGTAGACCAGCTGGGATGCACAGAACAAAATAAAATTTTGTTTTGTAATTAGAAGGTGGGAATAAATCTTAAAGGCGTGAAATAAGCATAGAAAACTATTGTGCGCACAAGTGCAGTCTCATGGAGAGGTGTTTCTCATTGGTGTTGTCACTAGTGGATGTTACATAGAAGCAATAATAAATCAGAGGCACAGTCTTGCAAGTATGTACGGAAAACGCAAAATAAATCAGTGCTACGCAGTATGTTGTAGAAGCAAACTACACGAGCAGAGATTTGCATCTTGGAACGACCACCTCTGTTAGCTGACTCACTGCGAAAGTAGACCAAAGTAAATACAAAACACAATGAAATACAAGCCTCTCTAAAATAACATATGCAGACTGAAGAAGTGTATGTTGCACTGCTTCTATCTCTGCAATTTGACCTAATGCTAAAAGGTAACTTCAAAGTTTCTGTTTGTCTTACTGAACAAGAATACCACATTTATTTTGAAGTATTGTGAACCCTGTATTGCAAAACATCTGGTCCAGAGTGTAGAAGCTAACCCAAAGAACATCACTAGCTCCATGTCAGAGATTATCAAGTTGTTATCAAACCTGCAAATGGGAAGTAAAATTTGGGGGTTTATTAGACTTCCGTGACTACACAGAACATGGTTCTGACACACTGGATCAGAGCCTTATGAACCTGCCATGACAGATGAGGCTTCTTCTTGTTCGATGTACCACATAGATAAGCATCGCAACCATTTGAGGCTAAGGTGTTTATATCTACAATTGGAAAATGTCTTCCAAAAAACATCTTGCGATTCCAAAACCTCAGATCAGACATCATCTTCTGCGTCATTTCTATCTGGATTCTTTAAAAGGATGATGTATTTTAGACTTTTCAATGAAAAGAAAGTTCCCATAACACTGTATATACTAGTTGTAACACAAAACTGTGATATGAAGGAAGGAATAGATGATCTTCAGTTACTGTTAGAATTAATTAAAAGGTATCAGATGGTCTTTCAAAAAGCAGATTAAAAGGTTTTGTTTAAGTGGGGAAGGGGAATGGAAAAAGATAATTCCTGTTCAATTTATGTTATCACCATGACATATCTTTAACTGTTATTGGAAGGCTACAGCTTGTCTTTCACTGGTAGGAAAATGGCATCTTAAATAATGGCCTGTAGTGTTTGTGCTTGGGTACTTTTGAATGGAAGAATCTGTAGTTACTTCAGTTACTAGCGAAGGCTTTTTCTACTAAGAAAAATACAGCTTTTAGGAAGGTCTATGGTTTTCCTTTAAAAGCACAACCTCTTTTTAATTGTTTGGCGCCACAGAGTGGTAAAATGCTATATTGCACTAAACAGCTGATTTCTGTGCAAGTTTCAAAGTAACTTCATCATCTCCCTCGGAAATAGGCTTATATATTATTAATATAACTACTAATCATAACTATTATTATCAATATACTTATATTTATTATTATAAATATTATTAATAGTAATAATTCTTAATAGACGTGTATATTATTATTTAATATTATTATAGGCTTAAAGTATTCTACTTACCAGATATACGCATGCAGACCTTTAGCTCCAGAAGACTAAAACTTTCAACTTCAAAATTCAGGTTTCCAGCAGTGTGGGTTAGAATATTTCCTTTGAGAGGATTTTTCACTGGTAGATACTGATTTGTCTCAACTGTAAAGTTTGTAAACATAAATCCAACGCTTAGAAAAAACATCTGATGAATTGCAGAGACTGGCTCAGCCATCACAGCAAAAACAGCCATGCCAGCTTGGCGCCGAGGGCTGCCCAACTTGGTGCCCAGTCTCTTGGCTGTTGCACCAGCCATTGCCTGAGGAAGTGAAGAGGCATTTTCCCAGCGCGTTGTCCCTGTCTCCAGTTGCCTTGTGGTTCAGAGACTTTGTAAGCCAGAAGTTTTGTTTTGAAACTTTTGCTGGATTTTTTTTTTCTTCCTTCTATGATGTAGCCCAGCTGCTTTTGAACAAATGTAATTTTTCAAGAACCAGAGTGTCCCAGGGCAATGAACTCCGTGGTTTAAATACTTCATTTCATTTTGGATGTGCCATCTGCTTGTTTCATTTGATGCATAGCAGAGCACAGACACCAGTAATTCAAAGGTCTGTTGCTCTTTACCAGCAGAAACAGAAGTTATGAACACAGAGTGACACCTTTTCAAGGTAGTTAAGGCTGATAACCCATGCTGGGCAAGCTGCTCAGTCATAAAGCCACGTTTGGAGCTGTAAGAACATCCATGTTATATGGTGTGGTGTTGTGTTATAGTAACGTGAGCTAGTTCTAAGTAAGTGATTTTTGGCTACTGGAAGCTTGGTGCTCTTGGGGACCAGAGCAAGTGTGTGAGTCTTGAGATTTCTTGAGATGCTGCTGCTTTGCATTGCACTACAAAAGTGCACGTTCTTCGAGTCTTACGTGACAGCTCCGTGGAAGTGATGCTTCCTTGAACAGGAAAAAAAAAAAAAAAAAAAAGGAAAGCTGTTTTGGTAAGCAGGAAGCTGCTGGTCAGTTTTTCCTAGTGGGACAGAAAGTGAGCTAGGATACACTGAGCTGGAACCCTAGAAACAGTTTCCCTGAAATAAGCGTGCACATAGGTAGAAGATTCAATTAAATGTAATGTGCCGGTATTGAACTGAGCATAAGGAGCTGAAGACTTAGTTCAGCTGGCTGCAGATGTTACTTACCTTACCCTAAATGAGGATGCATCAGTTTGATTTATCTGGGAAGCTAAATCATATATATCAGCATTCAGCCTCTCTCCGAGCTGGAGGTAGCCCAGCACGCCCCTGCAAGGCACGGTGCCAGCAGTGCTGTCAGCTTGCTACAAGCTGCCACACACACAGCAGAGGGGAAACCAACCAGCCAGCAGGGAAAAACTCAAAGTATTTCCCATGTGTGTGGATATGGCGAAACCTTTCCTCGGTTCCTCTAGCTATATGTATGTCTCAAGTCAGACATCAGTACAAAATGTCAGTATTAAGTTATGCAGAAGTTTGTTGAAAGTCATGAATCGAGTCTCATTGACTTGAGGTACTCCGGGCTGAAAGAAAATCGCCGTTGGGTGAAAGTGGGGGGGCAACAAATGTTTATGTTTTTCCCACTTTTCCTCACCTAAATGTTGTTGCTGTGTAATCTCAATGGCACTGTGACCACTAGTTGATCGGGCGCTTCACCACAGCCGCTTGTCCAGCAACGCTTTCCACCCTGTGTGGGGTTTCCCCCTCGCCAGACACAAAGCCAAGTAGAGTCCCCACTTCATACCTCGCTACGTGCCGGCTGCACGCTTCTTGCTGGCATTACGCCCCGGGACTCGGAGGCACGACCCGGCTGCTGAGGCCTAAAACCACCCTGCCCCTGGCTACGAGGAACCGCTCGTATCACTCTCCCCGCCGTCAAGGGGAAGGTGCCCGCTTGGGCGCCACACAAACGGCGACGTTACAGCTCCGTCCCTTCAGCGCCGGGGCTGGAGGCGGCGCCGGGGGCCGGGCTCCGGGGCGGGGAAAGCCCGGCTCGACTCAGCTCGGCTTGACCCTACCCGGCGCAGGCGGGGCAGTGGGGACCGGGCCGGGGAGCGGCGCCCCGGGCCGAGTCTCTCCGCTCAGGGTAAGGGCCGGCAATGGCCGCCATTTTGCTTCCTCCCCGTCCCCCTCCTCCGCCGCCCGCGCGGCCTCCATGGCGGCGGGGCCGCGGCCTCTCCCCGCCCGTCGCCGGGCCGCGGTGCTGCGGGGCGGCCCCCGCGGCCGGAGGTGGGGTGTGTGAGGCGGTGGTCCCTTCCCTCGGCGGCAGGTTGCCCCCAGGGGCTGCGGTGACTCCATGTGGGAGCCGCCGGGGCGCGGGGCACCCTGCACCGGGTGGCCCCGCAGGAGCAGGGAGCCTCCGGAGGGCCCCGCCAGCCTCAGCTACTCTGTGGGAATGGGCTCGTAAGGCAGGGAAACAGCAGCGCACGTGAAATTTCCACTGCCTTAAAGAGGATGACTTCCTCTTTGTAACATCCGTTGTGGGAGAGGAAGTCCAGGTTGATGTCTTCAGGAATAAAACAGTGGTTCGCTAGGTAGCCCTAGCTTCACGTCTTCAATGAGCTTTAAACACTACATCGAGTAAACTAAAACAGCAACAGGAGTTCTGTGGTGTAATTCCCATGTCTGCATGATACTTTCAGGCTGTGATCAAAGGACATGTTGCAGACTACATAACAAGCGCAGTAAAGACTCCAGTGTGACAGTTTGAGGTTTATCCAACAAATCTTGAAATCTTTTCTCAATTGTTCTGTTTGTGCCGTGAAGTCTCAGCAGATTTTGGACGTACTTAAAATGGTTGAAGATTATGAAAGAGTAGAGAGCTATTATCGTGCAAAATAAATTGTACAAATAATACAATAAACGATATTTTAGGGCAGCAAAAAGGCCATTATAGGAAGTGTTTGTAGTTACGCTTTTAAAACAAGGTGGTGTGTGTTTTTTTTAACAGGTGTCTCTTCATCAGCTAAAATGGTTTTAAAGAAGAAGAAAGAAGTTCAGGTTGATGCATTCTTTTTTGATCACCAACAGCTTGAAAAACTTCAGAGTAAGTTTTTTGTTTATTTGTTTTTCTTGAACTAATATCGTGCAATTTCTGTTTCTGTTAGTAGAACCCATTTGAGTAGCTACTGAAATTGATCTTATTTTTTTTTAATTGTTTTATTTGTGGTGTTTTTTGCTTTGGATGGTTTTTTTTCGTTACTGTTTTTTGCCTTTTTTAATGTAATGACAATGACTTCTTATTGTGGTAGAGTTTAAAGAATCTTTTTAGGTCACTGCATCTTTGCTTTGAAAAGCTCTTTGCCTTGTCTTAACATTGGTGTGAAGGTGTTAGAGGATCCTACTTGTGGTCCTGCTTGCAGGCCTGTAATTCAGGGCTACCTGAAGTACTAGCCTTAATATGGGGGATAATACAGAATTTCAAAGAATCATGGAATGGTTGTGGTTAGGAGGGAAAAGGGCTGTCCAAAGGGACCTTGACAGGCTGGAGAAGTGGGCTGACAGGAGCGTTGTGCAGTTCAGCAAGAAGTTCAGAGTTCTGTACCTGGTGAGGAGCAACGCCAGGCACCAGTATGTGCTGGGGGCTACCCAGCTAAAAGCATCTTTAAAAAGAAGTCCCTGGAGGTCCTGGAAGACACCAAGTTGAACGTGAGACAGCAGTGTGCCCTTGACACAAAGATTAATGGTGTCTTGGGGTGCATGAGGAATGCTGCCAGCAGGTCAAGTGAGGTGATCATTCCCCTCTGCTCAGCACTCGTGAGGCCACACCTGAAGTATCGTGTCCAATTCTGGGCTCCCCAGTACAAGAGAGATGTGGACATACTGGAGAGAGTCTGCAAAAGCCATGAAGATGATGATGAGACTGGAGCATCTCTCCTCAGAGGAAAAGCTGAGAGAGCTGGCGCTGCCCAGCCCTGAGAAGAGAAGGCTCAGGGAGAAATCTTACCAATGTCTGAAAGGAGGATGCAGTGAAGGCAGAGCAGGTGCACAGTGCACAGGACTGTGTTTGAAAAAATCGGTGCTACGGTGTTGTTAAGGTGACTTAAAGGATATGGTACCAGTAGGTTTACTGGAATGGCAAAAAACTTACTAATTAAGCAGTGATTTCTTATTATAAATAAAGTATTCTTTATGCTGTTTATTGTAATTCCTTTCTAAAAAAATACTCTCCTCCCAAATGTAGAGTTTTCAAAGGCTGAAGAACAAAATCTGGCATCTCTGCTTCTGCACTGTGGACAGCTGAACAATGGCATCCAGCAAATCCAGTGTATTAAACAAGTAAGGTTTCACTGGTGTTAGTGTGCTGTCTTGAAACTGACAGTGTAATACACACACTGTTAACGGGAAATGTAGCTGTAAAATAAACTCTATAATGTTTTAAGCGTTCCTGGAAGCAGGTAAAATGAAGTTGTTACTCCTGCAGATGCTAGGTAGGAATGTAGTTCTAGTACTTAAATTAGCAAAGGCTGTGGTTACTGAGAATAATGGAAGGCAAGTGATACCGAATTATTAGTTTTGTATTTATGTATTTTTACTAGCAGAGGTTTTCCTGGAGCTTATTCAACAACTTAATCTCAACAGGGCATGGTAAAGTGGGGACAGTTTTTGCACTGTATGCTTGAATGAGATGGAATTACACCTCCATTAATTACAAGGGCATGTACGTAATTTGTTTTATTGATGAAGTGTTCTGTTGAATACAGATCATGCCTTTGGTGAAGATGATGGATCAAAACTCTGCGTGTGATCCCATGGTTAAAGCTTGTTTGGATATCTTGGGAGAGACATATTTTTCACTGGGTGTGAAGAATCCCTTGAAAAAAGTATTAGCAAGGTAAAGAATTGGATACTGAGCGTGGTTTGTTTTATTTAAATGCTCTTCTTACATTGAAGTCAGTAACTTCTCATGCACTGCAAATTGCTGTAATTACTGAAAATTTGTGGTACTAATATTATAAATAATCTAATGTATCATTGGATAAATAGCTTCAAAGTGAAGCATTATTTTGATCTCTTTCATTACTTGAAAGACAATTTGTGTATAATTAGCGCTGAATTTTAAAATCCAATAGAGTAGAAATTTAAAATGCATCTGTATAAAAAGAAAAACACTCCACTTTGACAATGTAAAGAGAAGGTGGTTCAGTGGAATCATGACTAAAGAGTGTTTTCCCATACCTATTTCTATTGTAATTAGAGTTTTCTGTTGCAAAATTATTATTGTATTTCTTTAGCTAATTTATGACAGCCTTAATATATTAAGATCCATTGCTTAGCTGCCTTCATTTCCGTGCACAAAAACATTTATTGTTCAACAGACCTCCAGGGCTTCCATCCAATATTTCATTTAATGCCAGGGCTTCACACTGCTTTGACAGGTTTTTGTTGCTTCAAATTTAGACCATGTTTACTTTAAAACAAAATACGTTTGATAGATGCTGTTGAATGCTAGTGGTATGCTGCGGTAGTGCTAGTAATGCTAGTGGTAATGCTAGTGGTAGCTGCCTGCATCTTTTCGTATTGCTGTTTTCACCTGTTGTGACCCTTTTTATCTAAGCTCAGTATACATGCCTCTTTTAGAAATGTTACTTCAAAGTCTGAAGTGGGCTGAGCAGAGAACAAGCCCGTGAGTTGTTAGGTATGTAGCTACAGCTAAGCTTTCTTCGTTTTTAAGTAAGGGTAGGCTGAAATGTTAAGGAGTTCATAGGAATACAAGTAGATAAAATGGAGAAGAAGAGAAGTTATGCAGAGGAAATATAAGTGTTCTTAGGAGGCTGTAAAATTTCCGTACATCTAGACTCAACTTTGTTATTATCTATCCCCAGTGTATTCATTTATATCATGATGCTACAGAAATTTTGGACTCTTGCTTTAGGAATCAATATAGAGTATTAGAATGGAGGTTAATTTACATTCTTGCAGGAGTAATCTAAACCTTGTGTAGACGTTGCATGAAAGATACAAGAACAAACTCTCCTTTCATTTTTTGCTGAATTAACTCACTGAAATTATTTCAGAAGGAAATCCTGAAAAATCTTTATTGGTAAGAAAAAACTAAGGAGGTTTAATGTCCTTCCTATATTCCAGAACAGATACAGAAAGTCATGTCTGGACATTCTTAGAACTTTCTCCTGCGTACTCTGAAGACTTGAAGACTAGAGATGTAGTTTTCTGACTGTGAAACCAAAAGGGGAACAGTAATAAACATGCTGTCAGTTACTGAAAATTTTTAATTTTTGCCTTTTTTTTTTTTTAAGTGTTATAGGCTGCAGTTGTATAATCTGGTAGATATAATGCATCCTTGCGTTTGCATAGTGTGGGGAGAGGGCTAATATAGGAAGCAACCTGTCTATTACGGGTGCTTTAGCTGACACTGACTTAAGTTGAGTGGTATTTCACACACCTCAGTGTGAGGTAACTGATCGTGCCGTTTCTTACTGTTGTAGTTCGCTAAATGGTCTTCCTGAACAGTTGATGCCGTTAGCTGTTCAAAGCTTTGTACACTGCCTTAGGGAAGAACTGAAAACCACGGATATATATTTGTACAGAAAAGTGCTGGACAACCTTGCTTCTTGTATGGAGGACTTCAGCGTAGGTATGATGAAGTCAAATATATTGTTTTCTGTTCTAACATGCTCAGCATTGTTTTGCATCTTGGTGCAGAACCTAATAATGATGTTCACATCTTTATGTAAAAAAAGTTTTTTTTTGGCTAGTATTCACTATTTAATAGTCACTATTTAAAATGTATTTTCTCTCCTCTAGGTAAAGCAAGTATTAAGAACCTGTTTGAAGAAGGTAAAGTTATGTTTTTATTAAATTTCACTTTATATTATTGGGGGAAGGTTGTGTGTGAAGAAGTAATGTGTGGTAGGCACAAAGATCTGTCAGATCTGATTTCATTATGATACATTTTTAATGACTAGGACCTTCTTCATGTGGTACTTTTTTTTTTTGTCAAGGATTTTTCCTTGGTTTATACCTTTAATTTCCAGGAATCAATCTTGATTTACTGAGCATCCCCAGATACAAATCTGAGGGTACCAATGAATGATCTTAAAGGACTGTCAGAGTCAGTGCTACTTTATGTGAAGTAATCTCTGTTCTGTCCCTCATGATGAAGTTGAGTATGGTAACAGTGAACTGTTAACATCCAGTCTTCATATAGCAGGCCCTGGTCTGCTGTGGCAAGAATTTTGTTTGGCAGTAATTTGGCAGAAGTTTGATCTGCTGGTAAAACCATTTATTATTGAACCTCAGCGATTCAGAGTCACTTACTGCATCTGTCTGGAAACTATGAGATAACGTGACCTGCTGTGCCCTCAGCATGCAAATAATGTTCACAGCTTTTTGTGGACCTTTTATTGCTGCTATGTCTGGAGCTCTTGGTAATTTCAGCTTTTCATCAAGGAGCCAAAATTCTGGACGCCTCACAGGATTAGAGCAAGTGTGTCGGAAACTCTTACTTTGTACCAGGTTGTTACAAAACAGTGTGAGATTTTGTTCCAGCATTGCTTCTTTGGGTCTGTGCTGAATTTTCTGCTTAAATTCTTTATGGAGTGGAAGAAACACTGCTATAGAGATAACTTTTTGTTGCATATGGGTGTGATGTGTATGTGTAATGGCTGGGATTTTTCTGTTCCACTTCTCTTTTAAATAAATTCATAACATAATTATTTCCACTAGTTCTTCAGTTCCTGCAAAAGTCGCTACTTGACATAGAGGAAGAAAACAGGCAAGTGAAATCAATATAAGCTGTATTTTATCTGTTTTCATTTCGTTCTTGCAAGATAATTTAATATGGACTATCACTTTGATAGCCATGCATTGGTGAAAGATGTGAATGTCAGTTTACAGTGATATGTATATAAAATACATAAAAAAAAAAAGTTTATTTTCTTTTGTGGTAATATGATGATAGAGAGGAAAGGAACAAAAAGGTGGTAGTATTTAAGGCACTGATATTGTGTTAGAGCTACTACTTTTAAGGGAGGCCTTTGAGTTGTGGTTTTGCTATCTGAATTGTGACTGAACACTGTAATTAATAAATACACTTATTAAAATTCAGTTAGAGTATTTCTCTTCCACTTTTCATAAGCGTTTAATTCAGTATTGATATGCTGTTTGACTGTCACAGCAGTCATCATTTTGTGTCTTGACATTTTCCAACGTAACATAAAGCGAAGCATCTTCACTGTGGTCTTACAATGTGCCTGGAGGATAACAGCGCTTAATGGAATGTTTTGTGCATTACAGGCTTACAGCTTGTCTGTCTTCATATTAGAAGAGAGTTGAATGATAGAAATAAGTTTTGTGCACAGAGGAACTGTTTAATAAAATGAGAAGGGACCAGCATTGTGTTCTGTCACTCTTTAGATCCTGCCCTGTTCAGGCAGAATCAAATGAGTGAAAGTTTGTGGTGGGAACCTACAGAAACTGTTGAAAAATTTATTACTGTGTTTCTTACCTTCATTTTAAAACACTGTCCAAGTCCACTTTTCTCTTTCTGCTAGTTTGATCAACTTGAACAATAACTTAATTTCTACCACTGTTTCTATCTAAAGGTGGCAGAATGTGGGTTTATGGGGATGGTGAAGGATGGGTTTTGTTTCCTGTTTGTAAGCATATCTTCTCTTCTTTTTCCCCTAGAAAGAATAGAGGAAATCGTGTAGTTCAGACACAGTTGATGCATGATTTATTGATGGCCATTAAAGTTTCAATGATGCTTCTACAGAAATTACAAGAAAATATTCAGGGAAGTCTTTGGAAAAATCATGAGTCTTGCATTTGGCAAAGTATGTGTAGTTTACTGAAAAGTTCTATCAGCTTCCTAATGGACGGTAAGTTTAGTAACATTCAAAAAGAAGTGTTTTAATTAAGTCACTCTTATTCTCTTTATAGTAAACTCAGCTTGTATGTAGAAAAACTTGTTTTAGCTTGAATGGAAGTTGAACTGCTGAGGCTAATGGGAGTGGGGACTAGCAGTAGGTCTTTCTGCGAGCTATGATTTGTAAGATCATAATGTATATCTGCATGAATTACGCAGTCAGAACTGTTTATTGATGCACTGTAACTAATCATGGTTGCTTCCTATACAGGTGTTATTTTTTTGTAGTAGAAGTTGATAAGTAGGTTCTGCCATGGTCCTCCTTTTCTTACCAGGCAGTTCTGTATTTTCTGTTTGTTGAAAGGTATTTATAGTTACCTGTTACACTGAAATATGAATTTGTTAGTACTTGGTATCCAGGCAGACACTATAGACTTGTGAATATTCAACTATAAGTAGTAGAGGAAAATTCAATGCCAACATTATAATTTTGATGCACAGTTCTGACACACAACGTTTGCTGTGCTTCTGAGTAAAAACTTTTCTCTGCCATGTAGAAACTCTACTGCAGACTGTTCAGACTACCTCGGGACTGGCCTTTATTCTGTTTACTAAAGCTATGTATGAGCCAGCTGAAGAATTACCTTCCTTGGTAAGTGCGTATGTTCTCTGAAGGCTGTGAAATATGGTAGTGTTATTAATCAATGCTCCCGGGGTTATTTAGAGGCTTTGCTGATAGAGGTAGCAGGGCCTGCCAACCTCTGCATTGGTCTTTTGTTGGAATGTAAATCCTTTATTCTCTGTATGAAATAATGATACAAGGTTTTTGAATTTATAAGAAAAACGACGCGCAGAAAATCTCTTCACATCTTCTAAGATTTGCGCTTATACACAAAGTACCTTTTCTCATGTGTTAAGGTAGTGTAATGAGTTGTATTTTGCTATTACAGGTCAGTGACTTGCTTCTTGGATTGAAGAAGCATGCAGGCATGCCAGCATGGTTTGTGAGTAATTGTGGGACTCTGTGTACAGAGGAACTCTCCGACTCTGTCCTTCTCTTTCTTTGCCATGGAGCATTGGCTATGCTGGATTGGAAGAATAGCAGCATGGGTGAAAGTGGAGAGAAACTATTACTAGATATTGCATCAGTCTTGTTGTCTTTAAGTTCAGAGTAAGCCTGTGTTTTCATTTTTATTCTGTGTCATACTCAATTTTTTACTTTGTGTGGGTCATGGTCCTATATAATTATTAATTATATAGGTCCTATGTAATTATAATATAATTATTTTGGTTTCCTGTGATAATTATATCACCCTTTTCAATATATTGAGAATAATTCTGTAAGTTTCAAAATGTCTTAAGTTGCATTTTCCTCTTGTATGCTAAAATGAAATGCTCTTTTGTCCAGCATAAATTGTAGTTTTCCAACAACTTGGTGTTAATGTATGGTAAAATCCACTCTTATGTAGACAGATAAACTATAGTTCCAGGACATCACCTCTAATGCTATTTAAAGTACAGAAGAATACAAAGTGTGCCAGTGAATGAGATAATTGAAATAACGCTTTTCTTTCCCTGATTACAAGCATTGATTGCTTGCATCCGAGGCACTGCCAGCCTATTGGATAGGAGATTAGTATTCTGTTCAACCATGGTTTCTGTCTTGGAGGTCAGTTTTGTGATTTGTGGTCTAGACATACAATTCAATTTATTTATTTATTTATATGGCAGTGAAAACTTTTCCTTAAATTTTCAAGAAGCGTGCAGCATAATGTTGCTCAGTTACTGCCATGTGGGTATTCATTTTTATTTTTGTTTTCAAAATTGCTGCTGTAGTGGCTTGTCACCATGTCGAGGTGGTTTTAGCTGTGACCAGTTAACAGCGTGTCAGGTGACAGAGCACACAATTTGAAGCAATCAAAACCTTTTTGCCTTAGTTTTTTCTTTTTCTTCAATGAATGGGTGTTTCCTCATCTGTTTTAGTGTGAGGTAAACTAGGGTGATGAATAGTTACTTTGAAACATAAAATTGTTACTTTTTTATAGAAGTGACAAATTAAGATAATGATTTTTTGTTGTTGTTGTTTGTTCTTTTAAAAAGGTTAAAAGAATCCAGTATGGCAATATGTTTATCGAGAACTCTTGCTATTTGGACTAATTCAGCACTAGCTGCCATCATTTCAGACTCCCCAGATCTAAAAATCAAACTTAATGGGAACTCGGAGGTAATTGGGAAGCTGCTGGAATATGTTTACATACACTGGGAACACCCTCTAGATGTTGTTAGACACCAAGCCAAATTGATATTCAGGAATCTTCTTCAGATACACCAAACCATTGTTACTGGATGCAATTTAAAATCAGACCCATTCTTTGCAAGGCTGACCAAGCATTTGCTGAGTTTGGAATGGCATGTGAAAGGAAAATACACTTCTCTTGGGTGTCTCGTGGAGTGTGTGGGCACTGAAAGTATACTACAGTTGGACAGAACAATTCCAGGGCAAATCTTGGATATGATGAACGATCAGTCTCTTGCACCCTATGCAAGTGATCTTTTGGAAACCATGTTTACAAATCACAAAGTGCAGTTTACTTCGAGTTGTAAGGAAAGTTCCTGGATTGACCAGTGGCATGACATCTGGGTTTCTCCTCTTCTTCTAATACTATGTGAAGGGAACCATGACCAAACCACTTATATAATAGATTACTATTTACCAAAACTGCTCAGATGCAGCCCTGACAGTCTGAGCTACATGATGAGAATTCTTCAGGCTTCTGCAGATGCTAATCTTGGTAAGAAAATAAATGATATTTGTAATTATAATGAGTTTAAAAAGAAACACACAACAATCAGTCTTGGAAATGCAGTTTCTGATTTATTATTCCTGTTAGAATTAAGTTGGGGAGAAAAAAATACAGATGGTTGTTGATTTGTGTCAGTGCTTCAGGGTAGGATTCATAATAATCACAAGAGTTTTCATGCCACGAGCAGAAAAAATAGTGTTCTAACTGTTCTACTATTCTTCTGTTCTATTATTATTTCCTATATAGGCATGTCCAATAGCAGGACTTTACAGATGGCTTTTTGTTCCATATATGTGCATATTAGATTTATGAGTCTCTTTGTAGTTTTTGATGTAATTGAATGTAATTCTCAAATAATGGCTTTTGAGACATCACAGGGTTCTTCCTCTGCGTGACCTATTTGGGAAGAAGCTTTTGGGAACCAGGCAATTTAGAATGAGTTGAATCTGTGACAGACTCTGTCTTTTGGGGTTTATTGGCTTAGAGAGAAAAAGAGGTAGTAGGTTCATGCGTTGGAAGTATGTGGAGTTTCTGACGAGCCCTGCAGTTAGTATTTTGCTTATTGTGTTAATCAGGCTGTAATTATTGCTGTATTTCATTTTTTTCAGGCTCTTGCAGTACCAGAGGAGCTCTTGGAGCCCTGATGGCATGCCTAAGAACAGCCAGGGCTCATGGACACCTGGAACTTTCAAGTATCATGAGCAACGGTCTTGTATCTCCTGAGTGTATAAAGCAGGGTTTAGTGCATCAGCACAATCAGGTAGAGGGGTAATATTTTTTTATGTGTCTTCAAATTAGAAGAATTGCTTAGATCCTAAATTGTGTGTCAGTGTTGTTTTAAAAATGTTGTCATAGGTGTCTGTAACTCTTTTGTGCTTAACATCTAAATATCTTTCAGGTTTGCATTGATGCTTTAGGTTTGCTTTGTGAAACCCATCGTAGCACGGAAATTGTGTCTAAGGAAGAAATGCAACTAATTCTATTTTTCCTTGAGTACAACTTGAACAGTCAATCTCCTTCAGTAAGGCAACAGATATGTTCTCTACTACGAAAGGTAATTTAAAACTGTAAAAAAAATGTTGACTGTGCTTACTGTTTTAATTATATTGCGTATTTCGCAAATTTTCCTACTGCGTACAAGATGCACATCTGAAAGAGTAGAAACTCTAAGATCAGGTCTGTGTTGTATGTATTATGCAACAGAATGATGCTAGATTATTGCGCGCAAGAGTGGCTTAAACAAAAAATTATCAATAGTAACTCACTCACTACCATTCTTGATGGTTGGTTAACTTGTCAGTGTACTCATACTTGACCAACGG
The DNA here is from genome assembly GCF_013377495.2 of Cygnus atratus. NCBI lineage: Eukaryota > Metazoa > Chordata > Aves > Anseriformes > Anatidae > Cygnus > Cygnus atratus. Next base: position 93,832,448 of record NC_066364.1, read on the forward strand.
CAAGTGCAAAGCAACTTTGTGCCCTAGAGTAAGCCCTGAAACTTGTATTGCTCTTGTTTTGCACTAAGACTTACTAGAGCTCAGGCAACAGTCGCAGTCACTTGGTCAGCCTCAGCAGCCTGACTGGGAAGACGGGGTAGAGGAATATGAAGGAAAAGCTGTGGTTGGCATGGCGTGTGGCTGTAACGTTGTAGTCTGCAGAGACTGAGTGGGTTGACATTGTAGGTAATGCCAGGGTCACACGTGGGAGAGCATGGTGGGGGAATATGGCAAGGATGAGGAAACCATGTATTGGCAAAGAATGTTTTGGAAGATGTTGGTGGCAAAGAAAGCAATGTGGAGGAGAAAATAATTAGTTGGAGAAAGAGCAGGGGGAAACGGGGAAATAGGCTTGGCAGAAACAAAAGAGCAGAATGCCCTTTTATTTCATTCTTGCCTTATACAAGCTGAGGAATCTGAGATGGAAAACCTGTGTTGGAGGAACTGTAATAGGAAATAATAGTAGTGGTAATAAAAGGTTGGGGGAAGCACTTAGAGGTGCGTTAAGCTCTGTAAGAGACACTGGAGCTATAAAATGATGTGCGTTAATTGAACTTGTCTTATATGGGAACTTATGTTCCACGGAAAATGGAGAGGTGGGAGAAGAGTAGGCATGAATTTGAGGAGGAGGATGAAAATAGATATTGAGGTGTAGAGGCATGGGAAAGAGCATGGTCACAAGAGATGGGGAGCAAAAAAAAACCCTTGTTTTTGGAGGGAGGGAAAAGGATCAGTTCTGTGTTACACTGTATAAAGACTTCTTAAATATTATAAGCAACACTATCTGGAAATTAAGCTGAAAGTCCCCCTTTCCCTTATTTAACTTTCAGTGACTCTTGCCTTAGCTATGTTTTGATTTTTGTTTTATAAGTTATTTTGTAGAATACAAGAAAGTTCGCAGGTGCTTTATAAATTGGAGCAAAATAAAACCAAGCAAGAATTACTTGAAAACTCTACTAAAAGGCATTCTTCAGGGATTTTGCAGCAATATAAAGTAAGTAGATATAAATTAAGTTAGATTACTAGAGGTATAGATGATAACAGTAAGAGGTGGGAAGGCATTCCTGAAAGGTGGTTAATTTTTCTTGAAAACGCCTCTGGGTAAGTTAGGTCCTGCCTGTATTAGGAAACACTGCGGTGCAGAAGGAATAAACCTGTAAAGTGAAACGGTGCTGAGTACCTTGTCCACACTGTATGTTCTTGTGCGAATTAATTTCTACTAAATGTGGTGTTCTCACATGAGCTGAGTGCTTGTTAGTATTTGGAGAGTATCTGTAAGCTTAATTTTGTCCAAAAGCAGTCCAGGTTACTTTCTGAGGGATTGCTCAGTGAACTGATACAGCAGCAAGCGGGGACTGACTGGAGAGGTATCTCCTAATCCAATCTGAAATCTTCAGGTAAATGTCTTGTGAGCTGCTGGCAATTGAGTCGGAAGTTTTAAATGATGTGCATTACTTTGGTTTGAAATAGAGATCTCCCGAGCTTCTGCTAATTAGCAGAATTAGCTTTCTGCTAATTCTCTGGGATGATCAGTAAGGGAATGAATGACTGAGCTGCAACACAAAGATTTAAGTGTGAACGTTTATTTTTTATTTGTCCCTTTTCTCCTCTTTAAAGGCCCACATAATCAGTTTCTTTGTGTTAAATTGCTTCTTGTCTTGAGTTCTGCTTTGCTGGCTCAACTGCTTTTTAAGGCTTTAATAAAATCATGATCTCTTTATGGGAGTAGGTAAGGGAAACTCTTAAAAAAATAAAATCTGCCTACCTTTATGTGCTCTAGGAAACAAGAAGTTGGTCAGTACTACAAATGTGTAGGCCTCCCATTCCTCCAAATTGAACTGGAAGTTCCTAATTTTGTTGGGTAACACTTAAAGCAGAATGTCCTAAATTCAATTACTTAAACTCCTGTTTGTGGGACAGCAAACAAACTGTCTTAAAATCTCTCCTGTGATCTTTAGGATTTCATGTCATCTGTATGTGACAGACTTTTTGAGGCGCTGTTTCCTGGTTCGTCGCACTCAACCAGATTTTCTGCTCTGGCTATTTTAGGATCGGTAGCTGAAATATTTTCTGTTCCAAAAGGTGAGAGACCTCATTTATAGGGTGTAGGAATGGGAGTTACTGAAGAAGATCGTTTCATGCTGGCTGGTTAATTTCTGTCAAAGTAAAATAGTTACGTTAGGAAATACAATAGAAATGAAGTACTCCCAAACAAGGATAGTATATTTTGATAGCTAATGGAATTTTGAAGTAAATACAACTCTTTATGGTCCGTTGAATGTCTCTCTTAAATCAGGATTTGCATTCATAGTATGTTTTTAGCAAGCTTTTTTCTCTGAATTTTAGCTGTCACAGATGAAGATTTTGGACAAGATTCAGTATATTTAATAACTTCTTCACCTGTTCTAATATCTTAATAATACACTGTTTAAAATGTTGAGACAATAAAAACTTAATTGAAAAGACTTGTATATCCTTAAAATATTTTATGCTAAATAAGGAATACTTTAATTGAACAACTGGTGATGATCCGCTGCTGCTGTTACTTTAGTTTCTACACCATTATAACAAGCCCAATTCGAGAGTTAGTCTTAGCATATTGGTGGTTTTGCTAAATCTTGTCTCTGTATCATATGGCCAACTTAAAGCAAATTTTTGTTAAATTTGAATTATTATTGTTTAAAGAAATTAGGCATGTAAGATAAAACTTGATTTCGAGAGGGAGAAGAAAAGACCTTCTTGGTAGACCTTAATTTCTTAAAACCTGTAATAAATCATTAATATGTTCATTTTTTTATTATGAGTTTGTGGTATGTTGTTGCTGCATTTAATTGTTCAGCAGAAATTTGTACTGGAAATCGTTTATAGCAGCCTTAACATTTCAGAAGCCTGACATTCCTTTAAAAAGGGAGATTTAGCTGCAGTTGTGTTCCATGCTGGACTATGGTGCACTTGTTTACATCTTAAAATTTCTAGCTTCTTTCTGGCATTAGATCAGTCCTCGGAAATCATGACTCCTAATCTGACTAAATTAGAAGTGAAAAAGCTTAATAACTTTCAGAGGGTTATTCTTATCACCGGGGGGGGAGGGGAAACGAACAAAAAAACCCACCAGCAACATGCTGAAGTCTTAAACCCTTTTTGAAAGGGATTATTTTCTAATTTTAAAGAATTTTTAAGCAAAGCTAAAATAAAGATTATTTTCAAAGCTGAATAAATGAAATTGTTTTTGACAATGTTATTTTCTGTATAACTGAGAGTAATTTTTTTTATATGGTAACCTTTCTTCAAAAATAAACATGTCATATTAAAGAAATACTTGTTAGTATTGAAATAATGCTTTAGCTAAAATTCCATGTTAGTGTTTCTGTTAGTAGAGTTAAATAAAATGTGGATGCAGTGCTGATTCTGGAAAAAAATACAGTATAACAGTAAAATTGATTTATTCGAACAGGACAGGTGCACGTTTTTAAGTTGGATCAGGAGATTGATTCTACTCGTGTCCAAACTTTGATTCAATGTTTTGCCAGTACTTTTGAAGAAGTAAAAGTCCTAGCGTTTGAGCTTTTGATGAAACTGCGTGATGTTGCATTTAGTTTACAGGTATGTAACAAAAAATAGTTTAAAGAGAATCATTTCATGAAACATGAATGTTCTCTGTTGAACTAGGTACTTAAATTGGGTAGAAAACTTAACTCCTGAAAATGAGAAGTTGATCCAAATTGACCTCAGTGGTGTTCATCCCTAGTTTTTCTATATACTTTTTGCACAGTTTTGACCCTTACCTAAGGAGACTTGTTTCACTAATGGATGAGAGAGTTCATGAAGTTTGTTGGGTATGGCTATAAACTGTTTGCTAAGGACGCTTGAATACTAGGAAAGAGTGTGCTCTAGTATCAAAGAAATGGGTAATACCAGCTCCTTAGCTGTGATATCCCTTTGTAAATTACTGAGGTAGTTTGACTTGGTTTCTCTTTAATTGTAAGAAATTTAGCTCTGTGTTTATTTTCCTCTCTGATTTGGTCTCAGGATTTCATTTCTGATTCTTTTTTATTTCTCTCAAATTTTCACTTTGACTTGATACTGATTTTTATGATTATTTCATGAAGTACTACTTTTAAATTCAAAATTATAGGTGGACAAACACTGCTTCCTAATAAAACCTGCTTCTCTGTGATGACCATTAGCAGATAAAACACAGTATTTTGAAAACAAACTTCCTCCTGTGACATGCGGTGTGTTTGAATACTGCCTTATAAATTGGTGTTTCCATCTTCAATGTGTATGTAATTGTTTATGTGCTAAATACATACACATTCATATTTTGTGTTTAAGGTGATCGGTGTACAAAATAAGTGTTTTCTTAACAAGTACGTACCAGCAGACTTGCTGAAAAGCACATTCTTGGGTTTCAGGGTGCTACCTAGTTTAGTTAAATCAATATGGCAGCTCAATTAAATGAGTGATACTGTTTTGTTTTGTGTTTTTTTTTTCAGGATTCTGAAAACATAGATCTACTGTTCCAAGCAGCAGTGAATCTTAGCACAAGTACCAAGCCGTATGATTGTGTCACTGCATCGTATTTGTTAAACTTCTTAGTATATCATAAGGAACTGCAGCATATTTGTTTAGGAAAATGGATTGAGCATAGCCCCCAGATGGATGAAAACACATCAGCAAGTACCATGGAAAAGAACACTTTAGCAGGTACGTTTTCAGGGAAATTAAGACACCTGTTTTTATATTTATTTGAAACCTTACTGCTTTTCCTCAAGGCATTTGGTAGGAGGCTTAGTGAGTTAAGAGATGCTTATTTCTAAAAGATTTTGATTTTGCTGTTTTATTTTTATTTGATTTTGCTGTTTAAGAAGCCAGACCTGTTCATGTTGAGGCTATTACACGTTCTCAGAGGATGGATTTCACTGTTTTGGTCGAAGGGAAAGTGACATTGAGGCCCCAGTAGCTAGTTTGTTGAAGATGTGTACATCGAGTTCTGGACAGGACCCCATTTCCTCTAAGAGCTCACTCACACAGGATGAAGGAAGACATGGTTTGCCTGTATCATGCTTAAGAACTTGGTATTTGCAGTGCTGGCACTTGGAGCTCTGAGTTTGCAGTCCTGTGTGTACATTGTGCGGTGATTAGGCTTTGTTCACATGTGGAATATTCTTGGTGCCTCTGGATGAAAGCTGAGTAGCTCTTGATCCAGAAGATCTGGTAAATTCATTAAACAGACTTCCTCCAGATTTTGTAATTTGCAATAAAACTAAAATCTGTAAGTTCATAATTCGTAATAATGTAATCTTTAGTAAACTCAGGATTGTATGCTTTTTTGTGCCCTTATTGGTTTCTTTACTAATAGGCTTTCTAATGGCTTATTAGTATTTTCTTCATATGCAGTGAAATCATGTTTTTTGAGAAATGTTTATGATTACCATAAATGAAGGAAATGTACGTGTGATCTCATGTCTTACAGAGCATGTCCTGTTGTTAGTGATCTGCAGTTCATTATTTGGATCTGCAGTTCATTCTGATTCTGACATCAAGGTGCTGCATAGTATAAATGTAAATAAAGCTGGCACATACACCCTTCAAAATTGGGCAGCTTCTTCAGCGGCTAATTAACGATGCAAATATTTAACTGGAAGCTTCTGATATTTAATAATCTGTTGAACTGTTTGTTGTATTAAGCTGCCTCTAAGGGCAAAGTCTGACTTCCGGTATGTGGCAAATCACCTCTCTTGACTTCACCGTGAGCTGTGGGATTGTCTCTTGAGTTCAGCATCCAGGCTGTGCTTTTCACTGCTGTTGTTTGGTTCAGACAGACTAGATTGAATGTAACAAATGTTGTTGGGTTTCAGTTACCTAAACTCCAGCAATAATGTGGTATTTAAATGGACGGAAGAGTGAAGAGTGTAAACAAAGTATTTTATGTACAATTTCCATTAACTCTTGTTTATACAAGTTTTATTCCTATTTCTTCAAAGCAGGTTTGTTTCTTGGAAAGTATACTATGTATTTGTGCGTGTAATTTAAAACTGTACTTTTTTTTTTTTTAATTTTAGTTATCAAGCTTTTGTTAGTGAATGTTGAAGAAGAAATATTTCAAGCTAAAAAGTCTCTGCTTCAAGCAGCAGCATCGTTCCCAATGTATGGGAGAGTGCATTGTATAACAGGAGCTTTGCAGCAATTACCTTTCAAGTAAGTAAAGCATACTACAAAATAGTAAGTTGTAAGTCCATAATTAAGCACACAGCGGAGAGCTGCTCGCTGGAACATAAAAGCATAAGATGTTATTTGTGAGGAAGTCCAGTACCAGTGGCTTATAGCACTCTTACTGGTTTTCCCACTGTTTAGCTAGCTGTTGGATACTTCCTTTGTAAGTATTAAACTCAGGACTTGTCAAACGGTACCTTATTAATAGTTTTCTTAAATACAGTTAGTTGCAAATGTTTCATTTTTTTTCTTTTAAATGTAAAATTACTTTAATCCATGTTTTCTGTTTTTCTTTATAAAAGTAACTTGATGTTGATGACTGAATGGAAGCAAATGGTGGCTAGGCTCATTCTGATGTCATACGAACTCTCTGCTGTAGTATCACCAGTAGTGCAGAGCTCATCACCAGAGGGTCTTATTCCAATGGATAATGATTCAGGTAAACAAACAAAAAGAAGCTGTAAAATCTGAAGCTCATGAAGTTCTCTATTCTTTACAGCAGTTCAGAACTACACCTAGCACTAGTCCTTTTCAGTTTCTTATTTAACTTCTAATAGAGGTTGTCTTGACTTTGGCACTAAAAGGAATAAGTATTTGCAGATTGCGTGGTTGCATCTGTTTCAAAACAGGTGACTGTGCAGCCTAGTTTTCTTTCTTTCTTAATCCTTGCAGTCACCATAGTTTTACATCTATTTTTTATTTTTTTTAACTGCTAAAAGCTTTCTTTTTTACTTACATACCTAAAATTAATTACGTCTGTATAAAGAACTGGAAGCGTAAAAAGTAGCTTAAATATTCTTCTTGTTTAATGTATAGAAATGGCAGATCGGCTGCAGATGATTCTGCATGAGATACAGCCACAGGACACAAACGATTATTTTATGCAAGCAAAAATTTTGAAGGAACACTGCAAAATAGAGTCCGAAAAGCTGGCTGTCCAGAAGCCAATGGAAAATATTTGCACAGAAATGAGAGGTAAATCAAACACTGTATTAGCAATTAAATCAAGATATTCCTTACAGAGCAGGCATTTTATGTGGGTGATCAAAGTTGGAAGTTATTTGCTCCGTATAATGTTTCACTTCTTCAATAAATCTGTCAGAAGGTAGTTATTCATAGGCATGGTTTTAAAGACTAATTCAGCTATGTTTCTGGAAGATTGTGGTTAATCTCTCTTAGAGTACAACTGAAAATGAGTTGTTTTGATACTGGCCTAGACCCTATTGCCTGAACTGCACTGGCCAGGTAATCTTCAACACCTTTTCTATCAAGCAATGCTTTAACACATTTCTTGTTGAAAGGTGTTAGTGTGATTTTGGTCTCCAGTGTACACAAGACTAGTGGGGAATATATTCATGCAGTAAAACTTGTTGCGTGGGATCATATAAGCAGAAGCTTCTGTTTGAAAGATTCCAGTGGTAAAATGTTTGATAAAGCAGACAAATAGTAATAAATAGCAGCTATACAATTCCTCTGTTTCTGCTGTTGAATTTCAGACTGTAGTATATTCCTTGTATGCCTGCATAAACTTAGGGAATATCTGTTCATTTAAAATGTAATAATTTATATGAGCTTTTTAAGTTTTAAAAACAAATATTTGATCTTTCTTTCCTCACATATTTTTCCTGTGTACAAAATAGTTTTGGTTGGGCTGTATGTTTTGTTTCATGAGTGTCTGTAAATATGTTAAAATCACATAATGGCCACTAGATGGTGGTGTTGCATTAAAGAAAAATGCATTTGGGTGGTCTATGAGTATGGGGACATCAGAGTTTTTTAAAAAACAAAAACCCAAACACAAATAACATATAGTGAATGATGGTTTGATGATTGATGCAGAAGTTTGTTGGAGCCTGGCTACAAAGCTGTTGGTGTTTGTGTAGTTCAGTGTGCAGTTGATGTTGACCAAAAGACCTGTAATCTTTAAAATGGCAGTAAAGGTGTATACTGCTGTGCTTTCCAAGCAGAATTAAGTACAGTCATCATTCCAAGAAGGGAAGTCATTAGGGTTGACAGAACTGACTGATCTTTTGGGCTACCAAGTGTAGAATTGTTTCATAGTCAACTGTATGTTGTGCCTGAGAACCTTAAGTTACACTATTGCATTTGTTGATTTTTATTTTTAAGGTAAAGAAAGGCAAATGTGTGACGTCACAGCTCAAATGGTTCTTGTATGTTGCTGGAGAAGCATGAAGGAAGTCTCCCTGCTATTAGGGACACTGTGTAAGCTTTTGCCTACACAGGCTGCATCTGAACCTTCAGATGGGTTGATTACTGTAGACCAGGTAGGGAAGTACGTTTCATTAAATAAAAAAATCTTCATATTCTTGGTTGGGAAAAAAGAGTTTTCAAAAAAACTATTTGTTTAAATAAACCTACCTTCAGCATGGGAAAAAAAGCATTTTTATTGTCATGTACATGGTTAATGGCTTGTTTTTTGGGGGATAAAATGGTATTCATCATACTTACCGTAGTAACAAATAAGTGAAGAAGTTATTATATATAGCTAACACACTCAAGAAACATTCTGATTGTTTGGGGTCATTTACAGGTTGTATATTATGTTCAGGAAAATTAATTTTATTTTTATATAAATACAGATACGAATTATACATATATTTTATGCTTTTATGGAGTTGTTAAAAATCTTATGATTTTAACTGACTTGATTTTTAAACAGTCTTCTGTTTCATTTTGAACTGTACAAGTTGGTAATTTGCTTACAGCTCTTCATTAATTGAACTTTATAATCAATAATTTTGAACGAGAAATCTGCTGACTAGTCCTAGTCTTGTCTTACATAGGAGATTGAATTATGGATAATTTGTGTGTAATGTGACTCTCTTTTTCCTCCAATGTTTTTGATTTCAGAGATCAGAAATGTTAATATGCCATCTGGGTCTCTTGCAGAATGTTGAGTGCAGTGTTTATAAGAAATTAGATTACCACAGGCATTTATTTGGGAAATATTTTGTGTCTATTAAATTTCTGTTTTTAATTGATGATCTTTTCATTTCCATATGGTTTTGACAAAACCAGTCAGTCTACATTGAAGATTGAAATATGCAAGACATACTACGTTTTAACTTCTTTTCTTTCCAAGACAAAGTAAATAGTTTTTCCTTAAGTGTTACTACTTTCTATCATAAAATAAATAATAGTACAGTGTACAGCAGGACTTATTTCTTACGTTATCTCATGTTGTAGTGCTATGGAAATAACATTAGTATCTTTATCCTTGCATTGTCTCTAGCCTCTGTGTTTTCGTCTGGTTAACAGCTGTGCTTGTATTGTTGCAGGGATCTGGAGGGTAGATGAGAGCAGATACGTGTTTGCACCACTGTGTTCCTTAATCTGCTCCAAGTCAAACAGGAATCGGTATTTTAGCATGAGTCAGCTCTAACTTGTAGCATCTTCATCTTTATGTAGAAAACAGACATTAGCAGTTGCCTTTTCAGAAATGCTGTGGTATTAAACAACATATCCTCTTTTCATATAGCTACCTCATTGGATTCTTTGTGTTTCTGACATCTTCCTGTAAAAACACCATCTATGCTCTAATTTGAAGAATGTTATTTCATAAGAAATCAGTTTGAAATGCTGATTTTCCTCAGGCTAGTAAGGAAATAACCGTTTGGCTGTATGTAAAACAAGTATTAGAGGAAAAGATATGGCCATTTTCACTGTACTTTTTGTAAGTGGCGTTACATTATTGGACAAAAAAAAACAGGATTTCATCATAAATGAGTAGAAATGCCAGTACCAGAACTGCTGTGGCTTGAGACTTCCATGAAATGCTTACTTTTTCAGTGCTGAGAGATAAAAGAGTTGGATTTTGATATCTAATCCACATTCAGCTTTCCTTTACAGTTGCCCATCTTTTTCTTTGTTCTGTAAGTGTCTAGAGATTTAAAAACACCAAGTGGTGAAACTCAGGAGAAATCTTGGATCCTATTGCTCGAAGCAACTGGAGCAAAAGCCCCTGCATTTAGTCAGGGCTAAATAAGTGTTGAGAAAAATCTGCTGCAAAACCTCCCTTCCTAGTCTTGCACCTTTCTTCTTGTTTAGGTCAGTAACTGTGTTAAATTGTACCTTATGGGATTCGCTGTTACTGTCACAATTTATTCACACAGAAGATCACATTACATGTTGAATTTGCACATACTCTTTCCCTTTCTAATTGAGCAAGCAAATGAAAAGAATGTTTTTCATTGCTGGTCCACGTTAAGAAATGGCACAACAGAACCTTGCTTCTTTGTAGTACTGGTGTTAGCCACCGGATTGCGGCTCTAATTCTGCAGTCCTCTTTCTAGCAGGTAAATGTTGTCTCTTGTCGCGTGTACCCATGTTGTAGGAGGCAGCACTTGTTTGATACTTTGCTACTAGGAGGTGGGACAATATTAAATCTGCACCTTCCTTGTCTTTAGGGGAACCGATTGGGTTTGCATGGCATTTCAGTGCCACACTGTGCACAGACTTTGCACAATGTTTTCAGCTGCTCGCTGTGGAGATGCGTGTACAAAGGAGCCTAGAAATTCTGCATACAACCTGGCAGTTGTCAAAGCCTAGCTCCTGTTGCGATGACTGCTTTGCCTTTACAAACAGGCACAGGACATGCGTAGTATATCTGGGGGAATCTCTCCATTCAAATACGTGCTCTGTCTTCTATTCTTCATCTCACCCAGAAATGGGTGATGTCAAACTCAAAGCTCTGCCTGTGAGGATAATTAATACAAACAGTCTTCCATAGAAGACAAGTCCAAGTAGCAACCAAGTAATCAACCAAATGATACCCAACAAAGACTCTGTTGATGTTGTCCCATGACCTGCAAATCATGAGACGGTGCTCTAAGCCTGGAGGAACTTTGAACTCTTCCTCAAACTCCTATTTATTTCCAAGTAAAGTTTGAAGATAATTTTGGGAGATAAGCTTTCCAGAACTGTGTACCGAAGTGAAAGGAAACAGATGACAGAAGTAAAGGCTTGGTACTGTCCCAGTGCCAGGGGTTCTCCTTGTGTTAGCCCTGACCGTCAGAGATGGCAGATGTGAGCCTTGTGCTGGAGCCCTGACACATGCAGAAGAGTTTCAGTATCGGTAGAGCTCTGCACTTGTTAAGTATGTGTGCAGCCAGTGCAAATGTGGCTCCCATTCTTATTTCAGAGTTTGTTCTAAAAGGAACAAGTTTGGTTGTTTGTTGTTTTTCTTTTTTTAAAGCAACAACAACAACAAAAATCACCAAACCAACAATGAACCAAAACAAAAAACCCACACCAAAAGCCAGCTTCTCTCTAGTTGTTAATGTAGTCTGTCTCATGTAGAGTTGAGCATGGTTGGCAGTAGTTCACCAGCTACCGGTTGTTTCTGTGAGATGCTTTCACACTCCATTGTGGGTTTAAAGCCATCCTCTTCTAATATTTTGGAAAAATATTCCCTGATTCCCTAGGATGGAGTACCACTTAGTGGTATCTATTCACCAGGAAAATAAGATACAGAGGCACGAATGTACCAACCATTTCTCAAAGCACTTTGAGAATCTGTTGTACCAAATATATGTCTTGAATACGGAGACTTTTAGTTTCAACAGCAAGCACGGCCCTGTAAATTTCATTTCTTATCTTTCTAAGACTAGCCTGTCATACTCTCAATGCTTGGCCAAGGTGATCAAATATATTTAAGGTATTTGCTCCCCACTCCATATTTGAGTATTTTATCTTGGAGTGTTTGTTGCTACGGTCACTCTTTCTTACAGTTGCTGTATTTTCACGATGATGTGGAGAACATGAATTCCTTGATTTGTTCTCCATCCTGGCATTTGGAGAACGGGTTTTATGATGGAGGGAATCTGGATGCTACTCCAGCTATGTGTTCAGTCCTGGAGGAGTAGAAATGCCATGCTTATGGATGCTGTTAGATAAGAGCACGTACTTAGCACTGATCCTGAGGCAAGTTCGTATGTCATTTGTGAAAACTGAGTTAGGGCAGTTTTTTCTTCAGACTCTAGCATATGAATGAGAGTTCAATTTGATGTAAACTTCTAGTCATTGTAGCTGTTGCAAAAAGCTCAGAAATATAAATAGCGAAGTTGAAAGTTATGTGACAAAAAAATCCCGTACTCTTCTAAAAAAAGAAAGGGTGGTGGTGGAGCAGGGCAGTGATTTGATTTGCATGTGTATGGCTTTCTTGGTTAGGTTTTGTTTATACAGCTGGAGAGTTGGTCTGTCTGTGGGTCAGTTGCTTCTGAAAAAAGGCACTCCTGCTTTTGGGCTAGAAAGCTGAAACCCTGCAGATACATTAAATAGCTTAAAGTCCGCTCAGATAAATAACTGTTTGAGCTCAAATATTTCCAATTAGTGTTTGGTTTATATTAGGTCAGCTTTAGCTGCAGGAAGTAGTATATTTTCTTTTCTCCCATTTTTTTCTCACTATTGCACTCTCATTGTTTGGATAATATGAACTAACAGTAGGGTCGAAAACCATATACAGCTAGGTATGACGTTAACTCCTCTGATGCCTTAATTACTTGTCAGACTATTAAAGTATAACTAGGAGAATAAGAAGAATTTTAGAAGAAGCTTGAAATGGTTTTATACTTGATTTTTGTATAAAAGTTTTGTAGAACTTCTTGCTGAAGAACTTACAGGAAATATTCCTGAAGAAAATTTTGCATAAAGTAATGAAATAAGTTACGTATTTTAAACAAATGAAATTGGAAGTTTGATTCAGAACTTGGAAGTTGATGAGAATTAGAATCTTTTTTTTGTAGAATGAGATTATGTGGCATGGTAAACTTTCAACCAGCTTTAAAAACTTGGTGTCTTGATAGAGTGGAAAGTTCAGTTACAACATGTATTTTTTTCAGATTTTTTAAATGTAGCTCTCATTACTCCATACATACAATGTCTTTTTTATTTTAAAACTGTTTCTAGTAGTCAAAGGCAATTATGCAGAATCCTGGAACCTTAAGAATAGCTTATGAAGGTAGATTTGTTTTTGTTTGCCACAATTGTTTTGAAGTTTGAATTTCTTTTCTGATGATTTTTCATAGATATTTGTTTCTGCTGTTAGAATGTAGTGCAGATTTTCTTCGGGATTTTAGGTTAAGAGTGAAGGCAAACAAGGATTCAGAATGCTTCCTCTGAAAATCAGGGTTGTCCCATTCTTTTTTTAAAATCTGAATGTGCTCCTCATGAACGCAGCTGATTTTATGTCCCTTAATTTTTTTGGTCTTCTAAGGACATGACACTTGCCTTTAACCTGAAGAACTGAATGTAATCTTTGTAATCTTCTAAGTGTTTTTTACAAGAGGTCTTTTAATTGCTTTTTGCTTTTGCCATTGGCCTTTTCCATCGGGAAGAATTTCTAGTCTTAGTTGTAGAAGTATTTTGCATATGTAAATAATTTGTCTATTTCTAATTCTAAATAACTTTCTTTTTTTAAGGTTAAAAATATTGGGGACTACTTTAAACATCACCTACTGCAGTCAAGGCACAGGGGTGCATTTGAATTGGCATACGCTGGCTTTGTGCAACTTACAGAAATGCTTTCCAGGTAAAAGATGGGCAATTTATTATGTATTAACTTACCATTATGCTTTCAATATAATTTACCAAACTGTGTCATTAGTCTTGAAATTGGCTGTACAAACCGGTCCTTGATTTCATGTGGTTTTTGTTTGAGTTTGGTGTAGACACAATTATGACATCAGTTACATGATGTCTGTGTCTTTGGACAGTGCAGAGATGGTGCTTAGGCATTGAAAGAACATACAGACGTTTTATGCCTGTAGCATTTTTCTCCATTTCTGGAGTGTTAATTTACGGAACAACTCTCAAAAGCTCTTGGAGAAAGTAGGAGTGTAGAATTCTCCCCCCCAGGCTCCTCCTTCCTCTGCTCTTCCTGAAAATGAATGCCAGACGTTTTGTTTCCAGCCAGGAAGTTTTCCTGGAAACTTTTATTACTTGTCATTGGATGAGTTGTGTATATTGACATTTGGAAGACTACCTGACAGTGCATCATAAGATACGATATGCAATCTTTCCAATTTTTTTCCTCCCTCTTGTAATCTTATGCTTTCCTAGAAGAACAAAATAAACAAAACTGTCCTGAGATCTAGGCAAGGGTGCATGTGAATTTCCACTACATGCTTAGTTACCTATTTTCCAGAATAAATACAAGTATTGGTAATGTTTCTTTGCAACATATAATATTATTTTTTTTAATAAGATGAATCAAATTCTCTAATGACTTTGTGGGTTTGTTTATATTTTAATGTAGTTTCTGGAAAGACCAGTCAAATTTTCAATGTGGACAACATGTGTTTTCACATCAATGCCAGTGTTCCCCTTTTGCCTGAAGTAGGCTGGTTAGAGCCACTGCTCCGTTTCTTTTTTTTTCTTTCTTTGAAGGTGGGGAAGAAAGAGAAGGTGGTAGGTGTGTTTTCATTGTTTGTTTGCTTGTTTTTCAAGTTAAAAATAAATCTGGTGATGGAAACAGTTTTGGTGGTTTTAACACCAACAGAACAGCTGCCTGCCCAGCTTCACTGTGTACCTGAGACGGTTTCCCAGCTAGAAATTAGGGTATGGGCTCTAGTAGGGGCATGCCAGCGGGGTAACTGCTTAGCTAGTAGCACTGCTACAGGAAGAAGTGTTTTACACATTATGGCCTTCATTTTGTTATACCAATGAGATACATCACTGACACAACCAAGGGTTATCTGTAGAAGGTATGTTACTTCCTTTTATGCGCTAGCGATCTCTGAGGAGCAATCTCTCGTTTTAAATTGGTTTGTGTAGTTAGTTTGTTGAGAGCCCACACAGTCTTGGTTAACATTTGATTATTTACTTAAGAAGGAAAAAATTACTGAGATATAATACTGTTTTTGCTTATCTTCTTATATCAACATACGTTACGTTTGTGTAGATGTGTTTTTTTCTATACTATGAAGACGTGTTTGAGGAAGCTTTAAGGTGATGCATCAGATGATTGCCCAGTGGCAGCCTTTGTGGCTGACTCCCAGTTAACTTTGCTGCTGGTCTAGAGATTTCCTATGTTCAGTACTGTGAGTATTGAGACAGCAGCTCCTGCAGAGAGCGAGGCAAAATGTGCCGAGGTAGTTACTGGAAATCTGGACAACAGTTGAGGTACTTCCGTTTATCTAGGCACCTTTCTAGAGAAATGGTTGTATTTTCACATCAATTAGTGAATCTAATTTGAATGGAATACAGAACAGACATTTTATACTTATAATTTTCCAGGTTGATTACAAAGCATTGTTTGCTGTCTGCTGTGTATTTCTGACTGCTGTTTCTAGATAAAACAGTACGCTATGCACTATTTCGTTCAGTCTGAACCTGATGTTGATTCGGGAGGGGGAAAAAAAAACAACAACGCTCATCCCAGCAGCAAAAAACATTCCTTTTCGGTGTTTCTCGTGCAGACTTCTGACATAATTGAAGACTTTCTGTATTGTTAGCTAAATTTGGTTTCATGTGAAACTTGTTTTTTTCCTGAGGCAGAGAGGAGGAGAGAAGTTCAGGTAACAAAACATTATCAAGTTAAGACACTGGCCTTCTCTGTACATACATAGTGACGAATTGAAATCTGTTGTGCCATGAGCTGGTATTTTCATGTCAGGTAGCATTTCCTTGAATGCTTATTAAATGAATACAGCATTCCAAATAAAGTAAGCTCTTAACAGTATGGAATGTATAGAAATAGTTGCTGAATTTTGAAGGATGTTATCCCTAGGTATGTTGGATGTGAATACAAGCATGTATTGATGTGAAAATTACATGATTAAGTTGTAAAGTCTACTTTTGTTTCAAAGGATTTATTCCTCCCATCAGATTGAAGAGAGGCTGGCCATTAGAGTAATACTGAAAACCCCACCCCACCCCTTTACTACCACCAGCCGTTTTGAGGGGAAGAAGGCAGTGAGCCAAACAGGTACAGTCCCACTAGTCTGATCACAGTCAATGTGCAGGACCTAGAACAGACTCTGTAGGAAAGGCAAACTAAACAGGAAATGCTGGAAAACATTATGAAGTGTGCTCTGAGCTTATAGCAGACCCTGCACATGGCAGAAAAGTTGCTTTTCTTTGATTTTCTTTTTTTTTTTTTAATTTCTGTAAAAGCTGAGGCAACTAAACTTCAGTCAAGTTCCTGGTATTTTCTCACTGACAAATTGTAGGTTTACAGTGACAAGCTAGAGACGATGTTAGCTCCCTCTCCCCTTTTGTGCTATTGTATTTAATGAAGCACAGTCCACTTAAGGGCAGCTTTATATAATGCTGTAAAATGAAGTGCCAAGCTCAAGATAACTCTGCTTCTTTGTGAGTTACTAAAACATTAAGCAGTGTGCATGTATCATCAGTAAAAGCTTATGATTTAAGTAATTTTCCTCTTCTGAATTAACAGTTTTCTAAAACATTCTTTTGATGATGCATACTGCTTAGTATTTTAAAAGGTATGATATTTCAAGTGGAGCAAGTATTCCTTTGGAAAAATCAATTTTGTAAGAATGAGAGAGTAGCTCTGTGGAAATGTATTTGCTTTAATAAAATAAGGTATTTGCCAGGAAATAGTGGTCTTAAGTATTTGTGTTTAAAATAAAGAAGAAAAAAAGACTGAATTCAGAATAGCCAGTAATTCTTTGGTTTGGTACTCTTGGGACACAAGGGATTCGGGTCAAAGCCTCTTCTCTGAAGTGGGTGAGCTGAGTCGTGCAGCGAATGCAGTTGTGCTGTAGGTCTGTTGAGTGTCCTGGAGTCTTTCCATTTATCCTGTTGGAGCTGTGAGGCTCCGTTCTGCAGATAAATATGAGCTGGCCTACATCTCTATGTAGCTGACAGTCTTGAAGCATAGGTTCTGGAATCTCTACTAATTTACTGTTGCATCCACAAATACCGGAGGAGGAAACCTTTGTCTGGGGCAGCTGCTAGTCATACACAGCTTAAATATGATGCCCTGCTGAATATAGTTGAACTGAAGACCTGCAGAAACATCCTTGACACTTTGTAATTTTTCTTTCATTAAGACCCAGTGAAAAAATCTAGGGCGAGGATTGGTAGATCCCTTTCCCATGCTTCTAGGAACAACTGGAGATAAACGCGGTGCTTTATTTCAATAGCCAAACATTTGCTTAAAACTATTTTCTGGAATATATGCCATTTTTAACTCTTTAGTCCCTAAATATCAGTTGTTAAAACAACCAAGAGTAGAGTCTCTAGACAGAGCAGTGGTATTCAGACTTGTCTGAGTTAGTGGTCGAAGAAAAATCATTCCTGCACAGAGATTTCTTAGGGAACTGATGAAATCTAACCTCTGTGCTGACAGTCATTTGGATACAAATTGCTGAGTCTGCTCAAAATATGTCAGTTCCCATTCCTCCTTTTCCCCGTTCACATTCCTTCTATTGGTGTGATGCTCCCTCTGTTTAGCCTACTTAATATTGTCTGTCTACCTTCTGAAGACTGTACAATTACAAAACCAGCAACGTTCATATCAAGGAAACGAGCAGTCTTCTCTCAGAGGGTATTTTCCTGTCATAGGCCCTGAGAAATTACAGGTGCTTATTTGGTCCAGTAACCTGGTAGGTAGGCAAACTATCCTGGAAGACACCTGACATCTGTTTTAAACTTGGGTCTCTCAGAACCCACGTGAATACCCTCAGCACTTTGTTGTAAATGTTGTTTTGTCTGTTTTGACCTTCTTTTATTTGGGGAAGCTTTTCTGAGAGACCAAATAGAACATAAAGAATTCATGGAAATCTCAAAATTATGGTGTTGCATAACTGTCTGTACTGCTTTGCTTCACTGAAGTTACCAGAGGAAGGTATGGGAAGAACTATATCATGCAGCACAGCATGCTTATTCAGGAATAATGTATTTTGATCATTTCTAAAGAAATGGAGCTTAAATTGAACTCAGTGAACGCAATTTTTATGTCTTATGCAACAAGTAGGGAGTGTGGCATATAGTTTTCTAGTAGACAATGCAAAAGAAAAATCTTGCTTTGCTTTTACAAATGTTTAATCCAGTATGTGGAAAATTTTCATCTGAATCCAGTCGTTTGCTGTTCTTCTGTACTATTTGTATCGTCGACCTAGGAGTAGACCCCCAATCCTCTGCTGTACACTCTGGTTGTGACTTTATTGTTGCTCTGAAGTGACTGTAATGCAACTTTTTGCCTTTGCTCAGGTCCCTTAGGCTGGTAGGAAGACTTCTTGGAAAATTTAAGTTTTTCATGGGCTTTGGTGAAATGAAGTAGAATTATCGTGAACTTTTTAGTAAAAACATAATCAAAGATGTGAAAGAAAGAGTTTAAAATGAAGGGCAGCTGTTCAGAAATCCAAGGAGTTTTGTCCACTGAGGGGAGAAAAACCTGTTCTTGTGTCCTGTGATGCCTGTAGGGCTGTGAAGTACAGTATATAATGAAACGCAATATATAATATTAAGGCACTGCTCAGTTCGAAGGCGTGTTAGTTTTTAACTCTCCATTCATATTTGTCACCATTTCTTTTCCTCTGTGCTTGGTGAAAGAGTGAGCTTGGGGTAATGATAGTGTCTTTCTGAGATTTTTGAGGTCACCCAAGGTTCTCTCTGCTCAGCATTAGTGCTAGAGAAACCTTGAAACAGCAGCTTTGTCAGTGCAGCTGTATCACTTAGAAACTTTTGCTTCCTTTAGAGCAGGTGCTATGAAAAGGAGGATGCAAATGGAAGGACTCCATAGTTTGAGAGGAGCTGTTCCTAAAAGCAGACTTTCTCTGGGCTGGCTTATACCTTGAACACTCCTGTTTCTGACACTTAGATTCTTGCCTCCTTGTTTGTCTGAGAAGGGCAGTATGGAGACTAGGTTTACGAAGAATAGAAATCACCTTACATATATGGAAAAAGAATAATACTACTGCTCTAGTAAGAGAGAGAAATGGTGAAAGAAACCCCCCTTTTCCCCAGAGAGGAATAGATTACAGTGATTGGAAACACTAAATTCTGGATGTACCCGTGTAGAAAATGCTTTTGCTTATATGAAGTTTATGCCACAAACCGCCAACATCCAGGAAAGCCAGATCCAACTGGACCCTTTGTTTGTAACACACCATTAATTTTGGATAAGAGAAAATACAGCCATATGAGCTAGGGAGAGGGGTTTAGCTTTAACTTTGAATTGCCAGGCTTTTTGGAGTCATTGAAACTGACCACAGAAACTGTTTTGGGCATGTATGAAATTTTTATAAGCGGAAGACAGGCAGACAGAAATTTGTGGAAAAATACTTAGCATGCTGCATCTTAAGTAATTTACATATCAAGTTACTGTGTAATATTTTAATTACCAACATCACTTGCTTGATCTAGAAATAAAAAGTTACTATTTTGTTCTGGAAAGTGACATTTGAGCTTTTGATCACGATTTTTACATTGTAAGCTTCATTATTCTTAAAATTTAGGGCCACCTGCTTTTTGAGGCGATACTCTTCTTGCCAGACCATAAGGAGATGTAGCTGCCAGATTGAAGGGAGTAGTCTCCTCCATTGCAAAGTCAATAGTCTCCAATTTTTATTTTTAATAATACTTCCACATTAAAATAAAAAAAAATATTTCATGAAATTGGGCTTTGGTAGGTTACTGAACAAGGTAGAATTACTTGTGGCAAGATCAAAGCAATACAGATCTAAGGGAGTCTGAAGTTTAGTGGATTTCACTATATTTTTCTTCTTTATACTACTGCTGGAAGGGGGAAAAACCCCTCGGTTTACTCAAGTATAAAATATTCAGTATGCTGCATAGCAACTTTTAAATATTTCCTTTGTGCTTTATTTTGTGCTCTTCTACACCACAGCAGATGTGAACACGCGTCCTGGAATGTTTGTTTTAATGCTGCGATAACATGCTGCAGAGATTAGCACTGATCTTGGCATGACTAAACAAAGACATTCAACTTCTGCCTAGCTCGGGAGGCAGGACCAGCCGCAGGCATAAGCAGAAGCAGCAGGTTTTGCGGGGTGTGTTGGCTTGGATGAAGAGCTGTAAAGCACAGCCTAGCTGGAGAGACCCATGGAGAAGCTCCCTAGAAGATTGGTTTGTTCTCAGCCCTAGAGTTGCATCCTGCTTCTGAATCCAAAGCTGGCAAAGGAACACAAGGTTAAAGTAACCAGGAAAATAACAGAGGAAAGGAAAAGGAACAAAAAATGACCCGTAGTTTCCAGAGGAAGGTGCTAATTTGATTGCTTCTATCACAGGCTTGGGGAAGGAAGTGGCCTTTTATGCCCTTGTACTAGGTGACATACCTATTGCAAAGCCAGGTTTCTCTTGCTTTCTGTACTGATGGTTCACATCCTGGCAACAGTTTTAATAGAGAGGTGGTGCCCCTAGAAAATGGGGAGAAGGCCTGTCAGCTGGGTGAGAAACCTATGATGGAAATCCTAAGGAAATTACTGGAGAGCAAAAAATCTGCTGTGGTTTCTGCTGACCTATCCGGTGCTTGCTGTGACCTCTGTTTTGAGCATTATTAATTTTTTGTTTATTTTGTAAAGGAAGAAAAGGAGGGTCACACTACAGATGACAGCCTCATTTACGGTCCCATATCAGGTTTTTAGCTTTCCTAAATTCTTGATTTGTGGGAAGCAAAGAAGTGTAATAAGAGGAGTGTGAGGAAGGAGGTAGAAGATCTAGACCTCATGTTCAGTTTTGGTTTTCACATCATTACCTACTGCATTTTAGCTTTACTTTTCATTCTTTATTACCGACACCTAGGCAGAAGACTTGATTGTGGCCATACTGTGAGGTCTCACTGCCTGATAATGAATTTAATTACAGCTTACGTTTTTAGGCAGGCCCTATGCAGTTAATTGCAGTTGTATTGCCCACAGTGATTAATTTTTTTTTTAGTTGTTCTGAGTGATGTGTCCTGTTAATAGAAATTTTTGTAACTATGAATGATCCTTTTGGAACATCGATGGAAGATTAATGAGCTGCTCTTTCACACTGAATATGCTGCATTTCATTGAACTGGGCAGAAGAAGGAATCGAAGTAGACTTGAGTTTTCCTTGTCCTTGAAAGGCCTTTGTTTTCAGGCAGTGTCCAGTTTTGTAACTGCAGAGAAGTATTTCATGACAGGAGAGCAATTTAGGTGCTTTAAGAAAAGTTTGACTTACTTAATATTTTAAATAGAATATTATGCCTTGTTTTTTATTCCGTTCACTGCTCTGAGGTTTGCAGGGGTATTTCCGTAATCCATTCGTACTGTGAGAGGCTTTGGTTTTGTTGTGTATGGTTATTAATACAGTTGTATGTACTAGTTAATGTAAGGGTCATACATCAGCTACCATGTGACAAAAAGGACAGGAGTTTTTGAAGTGTCTTTTCCTACACAGTAACTGATGTGTATGTGTCTTTGTTTTCTTCTCCAGAGTAGGATAATAGGTCTTGGTTGAAGAGAAGAGTTGCACTGCTGAATGACAGAGTCCTGCTTTTTGTCTAGTGAAATACCGTTTCCCAGTGTCACTTAACAAGAAGGGTTAAAATAATTTGTATTAACATTGGAAAAATGTAAAATTCCTTTTGAAGGTTATCTTATTTCTTAAAAATTCTGCGTATGTGCTTGGAGATGTTTACACATAGAGGGAACTGTTTCTTAAGGTCACTAATTGCGCTGACTCTGTCCTAGTTTCTCATTTATTTGTTTCATGTTTCTTGTTTGTTTCACGTAGATGCAACAGTAGGAGCCTGCGCAAGATGCCAGAGCAGTGGCTAAGCTGTGTGTTAGAAGAAATCAAATCCTGTGATCCTTCATCGACGTTATGCGCAACCAGACGTAGTGCGGGAATTCCGTTCTACATTCAGGTACCAAATACTACTATTATGCCTGAATTGATACATTTTTTTTAATGTCCCTTCTGGTCAGTATGTATATATTTTCTACTTCACCCCCCTTTGGGGCAATTACTTTTTTTTATCTGCAGATTTGGTAGTCTTTGTGCCACCAGGAAGCCAAATGTAATTAAGCCATGTTTGATGCTGTTTAGCAATCCTATGGACTCTTAAGACTGCACAGATTTTTGGCTTGTTGTTGATTCAGGAGCATTTCTAAAGCGAGAGCTGCAGGCTCAATGTGGCTACTGTAATAATCCCTGCAAATTAATAAATTAATTCGAAGATTAAGTAAAGCTTTGTTACCATGTACGTCTGTGCTTTTTGCATGTGAAGTGGGAGGGTGCTAAAATATGAAGAGAAAATTATTGAGTTGTAAAATGGTGGCCTAGAAAATACTACAAAAAACTAGAGAAGCCCTCTCAGCTGTAGTGAAGCAGGATCAAGTGATGTCAGTCACTACTGGTTGGTGTGACATTGAAGTCTCAACACTTACCTCTTTCCATTCCTTTGTTTCGTTAAAGTGGACACGATTGCTTTCCTCTAAATTGACCTTCATGATTTTAATTTTCAGCCAGTTTTCTGAGACAGAAGTCCAGGATAACTACGTGATAAGTAACTTTCTCCACTTGCTAACGCATATTCTCGGGCACGTTCCAAGAATGTGGGGGACTGCTGGGAGCAAGCTCTCACTGCCAGAGTAATCCGTCTTGCTTGTTTTCCACTCCGAGTTTGCCCTGAGAAAGTTGAGGCAGCCTGCTTCTGTCTGACCTCTCTTCTGTCAGTCACAGCCTACTCCTGGCTTTGCTAGATGTGTGCGCGCTACATAGCAGAGATCAGAAGCAGAGCATTGGTTTTAGGGATGTTTTTCCTTTTAAACTTAAGCAGTTAAAGATTTTCCCTTTTATATCTGTAAAGTGTCTGCAAAACAGATTTGGTGACTTCATGTCTGCTGGTTTCCCCATTCACACCACGAAGTTTGAATCCAGTGGGCAGTAGCCAGCTTAATCCTTAGAATGTGAGAGAACAAACGTCTTTGAATCAAATTTTCATGTAAAACCTAATGCTGTTCAATGCAAGAACTAGGTGGACCCAACAGTATCCCACTGCAGAAAACATTTGTGTAGTCTGCAGTTGGCCTATGTTGCTGAGTCCATATAGCAAAGCTTCCACTGTACCATAGCTGTTAGGATAAATAGGTCACATGCCTCAGTTCTGACAGCTCTGGAAGAGTATGAAGTTAATCTAGGCAAATAATGAGAAGGTTTGAAATTAACATTGGGGTTAGTCTGAAGTCATTTATTTCTGAACTCTAATTTTATTGTAAAGAAATTTGGTGGTACTCTTTGCTGGTAGTTCTGAACGTGTCTGTAGTACTCAGTAAAATGAATTAAGCTTTAAATAGCATGTTGCGTTTAGATAATAAAAATATAAATTGTAATGCATATGCTAACAGTACTGTAATAAGGTTATTTTATTAATGCATAAAATCAAGACTCATTGTGGTCTGTTTGCCATCTGCTTCCTGTGACATTTATTCTTGTTTTAGTAGAACACATCTGTTTTAATGATAATATGTAATTTTAAGGTTATGAACATATTAAATGACCTATTTAAAATAGAAATATGACTACCTAATAGTACAAAGGTGCAGCTCCAGTCAAGGGGTGAGGAAATGGTAGGACAATGCTACTTACAGCTCTGGCGCTCCTAGGTTATGGAATCTTTGTCTGCTTTATACTTCATAAATACTATTTTTTCTTCCCTCTCTGTTTCTCCCATTCTTAAAGACACTGATAAAATGACATTGACTACATCTGGGTATCTGCCTAACCTCTATACTTCATTTGGCTTGAAGTTTTTCCGTTTGGTTGTTTTTAAGCAATGTAATGTACTATTAAATAACTTGTTTGAACTGATGCTGAACAGACTCTGGGCCCCAAAACACAAATGGATAATCATTTTTATTAGAAATAAGTGATTTATGATTATCCATTTGTGCTAAGTCAGACAAATTCAACAGGAGCTGCTAGGACAGAGCGAGAGACTGTTTTAACTCCAGTCCTGAACTGAAGGATTAAATTAGAGTATTTTCATCTCAGCTGGATATGTTGGCACCCGTTAAACTGTTGCTATTTGGAGATGGATGCATCTCTTCTCTCCTTTCAAAAATGTGCTGCTTATTTTATCCTGTTTTGACAAACAGATTTTATTCTTTGGCCAGGCCGTGTCATCTTAAATACGTATGTTACTAGGCTAAAAAATTGTCCATAGTAGGAAATGCAAGCATGTATAATATGGCAGATACTTTTGCTGTAATAAATACTCTGATTATGTGTGTGATAACTTACATTATTTTCTGTTATATACAAAGAAATTTCTGTAAGCAGAGGTATAGTGCGGAAGCGGTTTTCTTACTTAAACATTGAATGCTAAGAATGCCTTGAACAAAACTAAGAGTTAAAACTGAAACTTGCTTTGGCAATTTTTTTCAGTCATGGTCAGAAGCTAGGCAGCACTATAATGAATATAGAAACCTGGAGCAGAACTAGCAGTAAACAAAACTGGCTAGAAATAATAGGGTTTTTCTATTAACTTTTCTGTAGGCTTTGTTAGCTTCAGAACCAAAGAAGAGCAAAACAGATTTGCTGAAAATGACCATGAAAGAACTGCTGTCTTTGGCTGCACCTTTGAATGAGTCATCAAGTGTCATTCCACAGGTAAAATACAGCATCTCATCAGAAGGCGAATGTCAAAAGTGTTTGCGTTACTTCAAACAATTAAGGAGATTATGAGTGCTTTTAATAGTTTTTTTTTTTTTTTTTTTTTTTTATTGTCTGTGGCTGGATTTTAAAACCTTTTGACAAGCAGAGGTTATAGAATCGCTGGAATTTGCAAATGCATAAAATATTAAAGGGGATTGGACATAATAGTTTTTTCTAGTATAACAGATACAGTCATTTTCATTTTGAATTTGTGATCAGTTTACTGCTTGTAGTGTATTGCTAAACAAGCAGATGAGTAAACTTTTACAAGGAAATTAACAAGCAAGCATTTTTTTTTTTTTACTTTTAGAGTAAACAAATGAGTTGCATAAACCATATTTTATATAGTAAAAATACTATATGAAAAGTAATTTTTAAGCACAATTAGTAACTTCTGTAACTTAAATATATGTTTTTGGAATGCATAATAATTGTAAATTCAAGATCTTTATTTTCAAATGCGGTTATCAAATATTTAAATGTATTGTCAACAAAACGTGGCTTGGACTTCCAAACACAAAGATTAACAGTGTTCTAATGACTCTGCCAGATCTTCTGCTGGTAGAAATTTATGTAGCCTTGTCAAAGTCTGTGAAGCTACACAGATTACCACCTTCCCCTGCAGAGAGTAGAGAAATATCAGAAAATTCTCCATATGGTAAAGCAACCCTGGCTGTCAGTTTTAGCTTAATACTGTCCTCCTGTGAGCTGTAGTTTATTTTTTCTCACAGTATCTATTGCATGTCAAGAATGTTGGAAAAGATGATTCTAAACTTTGAAAGTTATTTTTACAGCCATGATAAGCTAAGGAAAAAAGAATGCTGGCCTTCTCTTGTAATGCCTGGACTGTATTTATTAGACAAATATATTTTTAAACCATAATTGTTTTTTAACAGTGTTTCCTGCTGTAGCATTTTAATCTGTTAGTTTTAACAGTATTCTGTATTTAGTATTCTTGTATTTAGTATGGAAAGGTGTAAACGTGCACATGGATTATTTTTGTTTCATGTGTTGTTAAGGTAATTCACATGCATTAGGTTTAAGATTTTTCATTGAATTTATATTTTGTCCTGTATTTCTCTTACCTCCACAGGTTCATGCTTTAAATATCCTGCGGGCACTGTTTAGGGATACACGTTTAGGTGAAAACATCATGCCATATGTTGCAGATGGAATACAAGCAGCAATTCTAGGGTTTATGTCACCTGTTTGGGCAGTAAGTTAATTCTTAATTTTGCTTCTATAATATAACAGGATTTATAGTGGTGCTTTTCCATGAAGCTATGGTTACATTTGTAAATGATAGTACTGCAGTTGGTGGAATGTCACATGTTGCAGTATTTTAAGATACAATAAAGAATACTGTAGACTTGCAAAAAAAAAAAAAAAAAAAGTCATGGTTTTGTTCACAGTTTTTGGTTTTGTTTGAATTTTTCTCTGTAATGTGAAGTGTTGATACTGACAAAAAGTAGAGACAAAGATTGCCTTCTAGATAAGAACACATCTGGCTTTTAAATTTTGAGTCGGTATTCCTAACTTGTAAGTACATTTTTTCATTCATTCTCCCTGTTACTTCTCTTTTTAATAAGAGAGTATTCCATATGGAATGTGAAGGTAGAACATTTTATGATCTGACATGGATAGGGTGGAATCCTTTTAATCAGTAGAATCTAGATACATCCCCTATGTGAAAGAGAGACATCTCCAAAATCTGAGTTTCTGTTAATGCCATCTTGATTAAGAGGAAAGATGTTATGAAATACTTGTTTCTCTTCTTTAATCCCTGAACAGTAGGCATGCACTGTCCTTCACTCAGCTGTTTTTCTTTTCAACTCTACATTAGTGGCTGTATTTAAAAAAAAAAAATAAAAAATTACAATTCAAAGGAATTTTTAAAACCACATGTTCTTTTTTTTTTTCCTTTAGGTAAGAAATTCATCTACACTTCTTTTTAGTGCTCTAATTACAAGAATTTTTGGGGTTAAAAGAGAAAAAGATGAAAATTCCAAAAAAAATAGGTAAGCTTCACTTGGTACCAATTTTAAGTTTGCAAAACATGACCTTAGCCAAAAACAATTTGAAAATGTTGCTTGCTTTATGGATATATTTGAATCATGATGTTAGGAAAACATCTAGGTTTGCTTAAACTGTACTGCCAAGAAATAAGCTCTAGGGCTAAAAATACGTGCTGTTAAACACCAAGAGTTAGTTTGTACTCACGTGTGATTTCACAGAAAGGAAACGTTGCTCAGAGGTGTGGGTATCTGTGTCTCTCACAGATGTCCTATGTCCTTTGTGGTCATAGACTAGGCCTATGGCCCTCCTGAGGGAGAGAGAGGGAGGGTTGAAGGAGAGGGGAGGCAGTGGTCACTTGTGTGGTCCCTTATCTCTAGAGTAGGCCTGGAGGTAATGTTACCCATACTAATTTGAGATTTTTACCTTCAGTCACTTTACTCTAGAACATCCTATCCCTCCTGCAGGTCTCTTTCCTCTAAGCTCCAAAAATGCCAGCTTAAAAAGCTGCTTCTTTTCCAAGGTATTCTTATACACAACAATATATACAGACATATATACATAGATATATACAATATATACAACAATATAAACAATATACGCAATAAACAATGTACACAACAATATATAGTTGTGCTCCAGGTCTTCTACTGTCTCCCTTTCTTATGTAAGACAATTGTTCTCTGACTCTAACGCTCTTCCCAGTCATGTGCATTTCCATTTCTCTTAGCTGTCCTGTTCGTGCACAAGCAAAAAGCAGAAGCTGGCTGTTGCAAGTAGGCATTCTCCCACCCTCATGTTTTCTTTGGCCTTTAGGCCCTTCCTTTAGCTTCTGCAGCAAATGAGGCATGTCCGTGCCCTGTGCTCTGTAGCTGAGGCTCCTGCACTGGGAGGGATGCAAAAATAACCCCAGACACAGAATAAGCTTATTATTAAAAATACTGCTTGATAAGTCTGCGGGGCCACAGAGAGGTCACACGATGGATATTATGGTAACCATTTCAGAAATTCCTACTGGATTTTCAAATAATGGGGAAGGTGTGAGATTTCTGAGAGAAGGCAAATGTTACGACTTACCTTTGAAAATTTCTGCTCATTTTTATTCATTATACAGTGATTCCTTTTCTGTGTAGCTAATGTAATTCTCCTGCCCATGATAAGAAACCAAATGTCCTGGGATGATAGTAGTCTTTGTGGTGGCACTGTTTTAGCTCTTCAAAATACTTAATTAATTTCAGGTGTAATTAAAAAAAAAATTTAGCTACTACGCATATGTGAGTGTGAAGAAGTATAGGTGGAACATTAGAGGGAGATTTCCCTTAGAAGATAACTTTGTCCCAGAAGTGATTTGAGACGTCACCTCTCTTACTGCTTGAAATAAACTCTGCTTTTTCTTACACCTAAATCTCTTTTTATCTAAACTTGGAATTCAGTTCCACAACCCCTGAAAGCCAAGTAGAGAAATAACAAACGTTTCTCATTTCTTGCCTTTTTGTTTTTGTAACAAAATTTCCTTTTTTATTTTTTCATTTTTTCATTTCTCTATTGAGCCCTTACTGAAAGTGAAACTTTTATAAACCTGTATCCCAATGAAAAACTCACCAGTAACCTCTGCAGTGTGAGGGTAGACTTGACTTCTCAAATACAAGCAGTGTGGTGAGAGATGTGTAATCTGCGGTTGCTGTTTGTGAAAGTTGCAGAATAAAGGAAAGCTAACTTCTATACATTTGAACTCCTTAAAAACTATGTTAATTTTTTATATTACTGGCTCTGTCAAGTTGCTTCTCTGAAGCTTTTTGCTTATGGTGATTTGTTTGTAGTCACTTTGACCAAAAGATATTAAAGTTGGGTTGGCTTCTTTCTCTTCTTTCATTTTGCACTTTCTCATTAAACATTGTATGTCGTCAGTTCTGCCGTTTCCCTTGTGTAGTGGTCAATGCCACGAAACAGGGAACACAAAAGTACTTCTAAAAACAGGCCAGAGCGAGGCAGCAGATATGAAAACGGAGGCAACCTCAGGTCATAGAGCATAGTTTAGGTGATTTGATTTCAAGCTTGACTCCTGTCTCTACTGGAGGTATTAGTTTGGAAGGAAAATGATGCAGAGGTGGTTTGGCTATTCTGCTTGTAACGCTTCTCCCTCTTACACCAGCAGACATGGGTTGAAGCTACCCTGAGGCGTGCAGGTAGGGAGGGAGGTCTGTCGGTGGTGCGGTACCGGTAGGTGTCACCGTTGCTGCACGGCTGTCTGCAGCCACATCCCTGGGGTGCAACTGCACTTGGGCACTTCTCTTGGGGAGCTCTAATCTTGTTTTGTTTAGTGTTTTGCCAGAACAGAATTCATATATTAAACCAAAGTGATCTTTTTTTTTTTTTTTTTCTGCTTTTAAGTGTGGCAGTTTAACTTCAAAAGAACTAGCATTTCGGCAACTCGCATCTACAGGAACTTGTGTGAAAGGCATCCGGTTTTGAGATGCTTGTTCTGTTGCCTGCAGGTCATTCTGTTTGCATTAAGGGGAAGACTGTCTGTAGACACAGAGACTAAAACGCTGAGGTAGCTATCAGGGCCATGCATAGGTTTCCAGTTTGCCCTTCTGATTTTAGGGTTTTAAATCTGTCTCTCCCGTGTCAGCAGGGAGCTGTGTTATTGCTGGGCTTCTCTGTCAGAAAAAGGATTGACTTTCTGGTCATTTTCTCGAGAAGAGTTCTTATGAAATTGATACAGGTGGGGGGGAGGGGATGACATTCATGTAGACTTCCAGCAAGAAAGATTTTTCGGAAAAGTACTGGCAACTTAACGCTAATTCTGTGTTACTTTACTATTTTTTGTTTGTTTTATGCTTCCTTTTTAATTTTATCTCCACTGAAGTTTCACACATAGCAAGCATCCTTTATACAAAAGTCACAGGCCAATCAAGTCTTTTTGCTGCTTTTTGTTTGCTGATGCCTTTTGTTTGCCTTTGCCCTTTGCCTTCAATTCTGGTGTCATGTTGTCCATTTGCAATAGAAAAAAAACTGTGCGAAGAGGTCCCCCATCTCAGTGAGAGATTTAGAGGGGTTTCCTAAGTCTGCTGGCACAAGTTTTAAGTTGCATCTGTGGTGGCTGTTCGCACTGTTGAGCAGAGGCAGAAGAGGCATGTTGAGTGGGCTTTCTGGTCTTTGAGCGGGTACGAGGAAGGTCAAACCAGAACTGTCTTTCTGAGGACAAGGCAATACTGAACTATGCTAAAGAAGGTCCCTTCTCTGGAAGCTTGGTGTGTGCTTTGAGGAGACACTGGTTGAAGATTACCTACACATCATGGCTCCTGCTTCTTGACTGTGCTGAGGGTCCCCTGCACGTGTTTGCAGCAGCAGCTGTGTTGGCACAGCTGGGGAGTGGAGAACTGGGGCAGTGAGGGGAGAGACATTTCTTGAGCAGAATTCTGTGCTGATGCCAAGCTTCACTCTTAATTGTTCACTGGAAATTTGAAAGGACTACTCCACATCATGCAGTATAGGAGATGCAGTCATATCCTGTTTTCATTAAATTCTGTGTCTTTCTAATCTCAGCATGAGTAAAGAAATAATGAATTGGAAAACTAATACTTGAAAAATAACAACTGCATGCAGCTCTTACAAGTAAAAGAGAAAGCATGTGAAGACTCTTTACAGTGTTCTGTGCAACTCTACAGGTCAAGCATTTTTTCCTACTGAAAAGAAAGTTAGAACCAAAGAAATTTTTTAGTTCTGTTTCTTCCTCTTTCTGAGAAAGACTGTATCAGAAATTTTAACACTGCTTTGTGTGTTTATGCATGCATACATATTTGGCTAAATGATGCTTTAAATTCCAGAAAATTTGCATTTTATAAATGGTTCTGTTAACACCTGTAGGGTGGTTTAGTTTAGTTTCTGTTTACTTGATTTGGAAGTATAATTTTCTTAAACATTATGATCATTTCAAATCTGTGAGACCTTAAGTGAATTTTTAGCCACACAAACGCAAAATACTGAAGTAGCTACCACACTATCAACTTCTACCCGTTCTCCAGCCCCACTGCCATTCAGCTTTTAGTCCTGTTCTCCAGCAGCTGTGGCCCCAGTGCTCCAAGTGCATCCTCCCACTGGCTTCCCTAGCCATGCTGGTTCTCCAGAAGCACCACTCTGAGGAACGTGTCAAAAACCCAAGTACTGCACTTGGCTTAGTACAAATTTGTTGAAGCAAGACTTTGAACAGCACTGAGTGTGGTAGACTGGAGAGCCACCTGTGGCAGATGAGCTTTGCCTCTCGTATTTTGATTAAATTGCTGTTTCCAGTCTTCTTGTGTAGTCAATTCACAATGTAGATTTGCTGATCCCATTCACTTCTAAAGAAGCTGGGGTATAGTGTGTACTTTCTGTTCTGTATTTTTTTTTCCCCCATGGGTATTATTTAGCATTGGTACAGATCACAATTCATCTAAAGTAAATGTTTGCTCTAGTTGATGTAGGCTCGTTTTCATCATATGAAGAGATTCTAAAAATAAAAAGGAATATATATTGTGATAGTTAATGCACATCTGTACATGAAAGTCAAAATAATTTACATATAAAGTTAACTGAAATTAATTCTGAAATGTAATTAAATTTCTCATCATAGAGGAATTCTTTTCTAGCCAAATACATTACAGTAGCAGTAGTGATACTTTCACCTCCATTGTTACATGCTTACACATGGGCTATATGTATATATACACATGCACATATATATACATATATACTTTTATACACACGCACACGTATCTGTGTGTATATTTATTTGTATATCAGAACCCTTTTTGGTGTGTAGTCCAGTGCTGATTAAATACACTGTTGTCTGTTATTAGACAAAACTCTTCTTAGCAAATATCTACTATTCCTGGCTTTTATCTTTTTTCAAGGGTGGGCATAATCAGAAATTGTCTTGCAGGCAGTTTGCCATTTGAACTAAGGCATGCTTCAGTCTTTGGAGCAATAAAAAGGGATTGTCCTGGCTTATCTGAAAACTGAAGTTTTTTGGGTTGGCATATGAATGTTGCAAAATCCTCAGAAAGAAGAACCAATGGCTTCAGAGGCTGGGGTTAAAAGAAAGAGCAGGGGGAGGATTTCACTTGGCTTCTGACCTTGATGGAGGAGGTTTGAGTAAGGAAAAGCTTTAACTCTTTTGATTAAAAAGCTATGTTGTAAGCAAGGCTGAAATGGTACAGTGCAACCTCATGATTTTTACCTGAAGTAACTGGTGCATAATACAGTTTGCATTTTTGAGGGGAAAAACGGTCTTAGGTATTTTGATTTTAGTGAAGGGAAAATGCATGTGCAGAAAAACACTTAGAAAGCTGTCAACACACATTTTACATTGAGTAAATATTCATGCTTTTAGGAACATGAGTATGAATGCAGCCATGTTCTCAGTATTGGTTTAAATATGTTTGAAAAGAAATGAGCATTTATCGTCACCTACATAGTACTTCTTTAAGTCTTCATTTTCACTGATAGCAATCAGTAAACGTTGATGGCTATCGATAGCTTTAAGCACTTGAAAAGGAGAAACTTATGTAATTATAATAAGGTAGATGAAAACTATGTAGATATGAACAGGTTTTGAAGATGCACTACAGGCTGTGAGGCAGCCAACATGCATGACTGCCCTCTACTTTCTTTGTTTTTATTGCAGGTTGAGTGTTCAGCACTTCTCAGTAAGTGGTTGCTTGCACGCTTGAAGGTCACTAAATAGGACTAAATTAGCTTTTAAAAGCACTGATTTTTTTTTCTTGCATATTGACATGTGCTTGTTCCTTAACATTAAGGCTTTGTGTGAATGCTAAGATTTTAAGATACTGCAGTTTACACTGTGAAGGTTTAGAGGAAAAGACTGCAAATGGAACACTCCAGTGCAAACCTTTCTTTTCCTAATATTATCCCTAAGTTAAATTAATCTGGTATTATTTTCCTTTTCATCAAGCCACTTTAGAACTGTAGCTTCAAGTACATAAAATACATTGTAAGTACGTGATTCCTGTTGAATGTTCAACATCTTCCAACTTCACAGCTGAAAAGTCTGTTTTAGGCAGTGGAGCACTGTCAGTCTCAGTGGCGGCCTTGTTAAAATATGGGCAGTGCAGCATACCCAGCGCTGACAGGATTTATCGGGTGGGCCTGTGCGTGCCTACAGCAGAGTGGCCTGTAGTTCTTTGGTTTGAGCTGAAACAAACTTTGGTGGCACTAATCTGGTCAAGCTGTGATGGCACACCAGTGTCAGAAAATGGGGTAGCCCTTCAGAGAGTTTCAGTTGAGGTGAAAGTATGGCTCTACTCAAAACACTTGCCTCTGAGCTCTGTGTCTCTTGGACTGCGTGCTGCAGAGGGAAGGGTTGGGATTGCTTTATCTTGGATCGCCTTAGTGCTGCTTCCACAGCAGCTGAAATGTTGGGTCCGTGACTGGGAGTTTTCAGGATTTGTCTGAGCCAATTAAATGCCCCTGCTCTGTACTTTGCTTCTAGCTCCTTCTGCACCACACTTTGCAGCCTGTCCCCTCCTTGCCACCTTGGCTGTTCCAGTGAATAGTGATTGCTTGCAAAGTACTCATTCAGGATTTGGGACATGGAATTGTCTTGTGAGGGGGTTGTTTTGTTTAAAAATATATTAAAAAAAAAAAAAAAGGAAAGGAAAGAAAACTTTCCCTTTTCTGCCTGCCAAAAATAGGCCACATATATTTTGCTCAGGTTTTTTGTTTTTAATGCTCAGGCTCTTTTTTATTGACTTTGACAGATTTAGAAGACAATCTCAGAGCTGTCTCAAGAAAACATGCAAAAGTTCAGGCTGAATCAGATAACCATGCTGGCTTTCACTGATTAACAGTTCAATAACAATATGCTTGTTTAAACACTATTTTGAACAAGCTTCCTATTCTGAAGTGCCTTTGTAATAGGAATAATGATGATAAGGTGATATTAACTTGTAAATTTAAGATAAAATTTGTGAAAGTTTTATGTAGAAACAGATGCAAATTGAGAACAAGCTCCTAAAGAAATATGTCCCCCTCTTTGCTCCCCCCCCTTGTTACTACTTCAGTTATTCTATTTGTTTCACTACTCTACTCTAAAATCCCTTGCAGCAGAAAAAAATGACTGTTCTCCTTGAGGTTGAGGATGTCCCTATATGATTTCTGCTGATTTTAGGAGTGCAAGGAATGTATTTGTCTGAAATATGGAAAATCTGCAGAACCATTTTTACTTCAAGGTTCTGTTTTGTATACACAGAGTCAAAAGAACACCCAAATCCCAGCCAAATCTTTAGGACCTAAACACACACTTATAGTATTGGGCATGTGCAACTGTGTGTCCATGCTCTCCTCAATAGGGGGGAACTTCATAATGTGCTGTCTTAAGTTAGAGCCAGAGAAAAGCTGAATATGGTAAAGCAACCTGAATGAAAGTTTGTCCAAAGTTAATGCTGGCCTGAGGTAACCTAATCCATTCGTTTCAAATGAATGAATTAGGGGCATAATGCTTCTACCAAGTGAGTAAAATGTGTTCAATGGAACAAAAATTACTGTAAGCCTAACCGCATGAGTCAACAATGCAGTTTCTGTTGTAGTGATAAAAATTTTCATTAATATGAATTGATACAATTATTCTATTTTGTTCCATGCATAACGTATACGTCAGTTATTCATGACCTTCACCATACTAAGTGATAAGCAGCTATTCTTCACAGAATATTCCCATATAGAAGAGATGAATAGTGTGGGTTGTTTGGAGGTAAAATTTACAATGCTAAATTTGTGGCAGGAGATTAAAGATAATAGCTACATAGGCAGTGATTGTACAGAACTATTAGAGGCTTTCTAGAGATACATAGATAATACTTCTGTGTGTGTATGTGTATATACACACATACACCTGTACACACTCATGCAAATACCATTCAAGCTTCAGAAAAATAATTCTCGAATTATTTATTATGGATGTTTTATTTCTAACTGTTTATATGGTTTTACATATATTTATACATACACATATATATATCAAAATTGGATGTTGATTAATATCCTGATACAGGTACCAGGTTGTATATGTGATGTTGGATTTAGTTGATGTTCCCTATTTTTATTGTGAGCCCATTGTGCATTTATTTCTCTTGCTGGTACAACAACAATAGTGCTTTTGGAAAAAGACTTGCTAGTTATTTTAGTAAACTGTGTGTTGCATAATTACTCCTCTCAGTCACACTTTTCCTGAAGTATTTGTTCTACACAGGTGCTCTTTCCGTACCTGATTACACAAAGGGTATAATAAATAGCAAAACAAGAGGTATAAAGAAACTTGTACTTAAGAGATCAAAGCAAACCAGGCCATGCAGTCCTTTGGAAATCTTGGCTAGCTCTCTTATAAATAAAAGTGCTTCTAAAGCAGAAGGTATTTAACTACTGTATTTATATAGGCTTTGATTGACAGTTCAGTTATTAACCTCATAAAAACACAGCAACGTAAACTAGTAAGAATGTTTATTCTAGCACTTCTATCTGAAGGAAAATGAAAACCAAGATATAGTGGCATATTCTTAGTTCCTTTTAAGTATTTATTTTAGGGCTGTGCAGCATAAAAGAATGTTTTTTCAAGTCAGTGAACTTAAACTGTTTTGCTCACTGTTCTGGGATTTAGGTATTTTTAATTCTTTATAAAACAAATGTTCAATTTATTGTAGTTAGAGTCACTGCATCTTTATTGAAGGTGCAAAACCAAAATCTTTATGATGATTCTTCTATCCCCTTCATAGTATTTTTCATCTCACGTGGGGTAAAAATTAAACCTGAATTGGTTTTTGTAACTAATTTGATAAGGTTACAGAATTGTTGGCACTTAGTGTTGCTGAAGAGGCATCCTGTATCATGTTAGGTCTAAAAAAACAAGTATGCAGTAATATTTTATATCCTTGTTCTTGGGTTTATTAGCTGATATATTGCACCTTTTTTTAGAATTATTTTTTTCCAGCTTCATTGTGTCTCTCCAGACTTCTGTCCAAAACTACATGGCTATTTTTTCTTCTATGGAAGCCCTAAAATTCTCTTAGGCATGTGAGAAGTTTGTTTTAAAGTACTTTCTCCTGAGAAAATATGTAATTTCAGAAATTTAAGTCTTAGATGAGTTCCTTAAAAAAATTTTATCCCAAGTGCAACTCTGGACATTTATATAAAATCTTTATTTCTAAAGGATCTTTTGTGTTGCTGTTGTATTCCGCTCTTAGTAGGAGTGGTGATGAGTCTCTGGATGTCATTCAGAGGAACTGCTAATCAAGAGCTTTCATAAGTATATACTCTTTCTGAATTAAACTATTTTAAATGGTGATTTGTATTTCATATCAAGCTGATATTTAAAATATTACAGTGTACATTGTGCTGAACTTAAGACCAAATTACTAGCACTTTTTGAAAAATGGGTAAATTTCAAGAATCTTTTTCTTAGCAGGAGCTAATGTTTGCTGGAATTGCAGTAGGTAGTGATGGGGGCTATAAATAGAAGACATGCTTAAAGCTATGGTGCTGGAGTGGAATGTATTTGGTGGAATCGTGGAAACATTGACTGGAAGGGGGCTACTTGATTCCCATTAAAAGTCTGACTCTAAGCAAGAGCAGATCAGGTCAGCAGCGGCTTTGGATGAATTGAAGACCTCCAATGTGGAAATTTCACAACCACTCTGTGTGACAGGCTGCAGCTCTGCTTTACCTGTCTAAGTGCAGATTTTTTTCTTGTTGCCCAATTTAAAACTCCCGAGCTGTGATTTGTGACCATGGGTTCTTTCTATACTATCTGCAACTACCTCCTCTCTGTCAGATGGAGCAAACCTGGCTCCTTCAGCTTCTCACAGAGCATGTACTCTAGAGCCTGTCCATCAGAGCAGCTGTTTGCTGGACCCCCTCCTGTTTTTTCTAATCTCTTCTGAGCGTGGCAACCCAAAATTGGATGGAGGATTCCATGTGCAGCCTCAGCGTGCCAAGTAGAGGAGGACAGTAACTTCCCTTGATCTGCTGCCACATTCATCCTAATGAACACAGGCCAGTATGTGGTTTGCCTGTTTGCCATGAGAACGTGCTATTGGCTCACACTGAGCTTGGCATCCACTGTAACCCCAGGGTTCTTTGCTGCGGGGCTTTTACTGTGCCAGCTGGTTTTCAGCCTGTGCTGATGCTTGGGGTTATTCAGACCAGGTGCAAAACTTTGTCTTTCTCCTTGTTGAACTGCATGAGGTTTCTGTTGGCCCAAACCTCAAGTTTCTCAAGGTCTGTCTAGACTGAACTTCTACTGTTTGGTGTTTGATCCATTCCCCCTAATTCAGTGTTGTCCACAGATTTGCAGAGGGTGTTTTCTATGTCATTAACCAAGTTGTTGATAAAAATGTTGAAGCATGTAGAGGCCCCAGTATTGACCCATGGAGTATTTTACTGGTTACAGGCCTACAAGAAAGCACTGAGCCACTGATAACTGCCCATTGTATTCCATGTATGTACTTCCTCAGCTTCCAAATGAGAAAGCTGGGAGAAACTGAACCTGGTTTAGTGTTTTCCAGTCCATTTTAAAATTTGCTGCCATAATAAATATGAAGTTTAACTGCTTTCCCTGTGAAATACGAAGGAACACATTCCAAAAGTGGTTTTAAGTTAAAAGAATTGTTTTATCAATTGTCACAAATCTGCTTGAGTTCCATCTGCTTGAGTACTCATCAGACTCTTGGATGCTCTCTGCATTTACAGATGAGTTTCTTTAGGTGGGTTTCTGTCAGTTATTTTTTTTATGGATGTGAGACTCTGAAACCTGGCAAGTTTGGATTCTTTTCAATGGCACGTACGCTCCCTTCCCAAACTCCATTTATAGTGCTTGGCCTGGAATTTGCGGATTACCTCCTTGGCTGACCATAATGCAGTCATTTTAGGGTAAATTTAAGATTCTGCTCCCTCTTTCCTCAAGTGAAACATGCTAGTGCGATTCTTTTGGAGGCTTTTTTGGTTTCGATGTTTTAAGGAGGTGCGAGCCACCTGTTTGTCTGTTGAGAAACACACTGCGGACTTCAATTTTCTTTAAAAAGAAAGGAGTAAAATACAAGCAAGTCTCTAAGGGTATTTGCTGTGTGCCTGAGACTTCTGTAAAGAAGTTTGAGAAATTCTTCCGTGCTCTTCCAGTGTGCATGTGTGCGTTTTGGAATCTGCTTGCATATAGTCTTAGTCTGACTGATGACAGGAAGGGTAGGATTTGAGAAAACAACTCGGCACCGGTTGAACTGCATGTTTAAGCAAGGATTGGAATTTCCATGTGGATCAGCATGGCACAAAATCATAGGAACACATGACAGTAAGGGTCCTGCGGGAGCATTGACTAAGTTCTTCTAATAACCAGGCTTGCTATACTGTTTCTTTCATGAACTGATCAGGTCTCATCTGAGAAACAATTTGCTCTTTTCCACTATTGCTGCGGGAAGACTCCGGGAATGCCCTCTTCCCAAGCAAGACTTCTCAAGAATCTTGCTGCTTTGATCATTAGAAACTTAACTTGCAGCCTATATTTATTCATGGCCATTTAATACTCATTTGTTCTTATGCCAGCATTGTTCTTTATTTCAAATAATTATTTTCTCTCCTGGTGCTTCCCTTGAGGTATTTGTGGATGTCAGTCATATATTCCTTCTATGTTAATATTGCCAGACAAAACAAGCTGAGGTCTTTAAATCTCCTCTCAAAAATTTGTTTTCTATTCCCTTGGTCATGCAAGCAGCTTTTTTAAGCATCTCGCCTAGCTGGAAATTAGGTCCGATGTATTCAAGTACATCCTACTTCATAGTTGCAGAGTGGCATTAATATTTCCACGTCCATGCTGACTGGATCAGAACTGATGTGTTACAGAATCACTCTTTCCCTTTTTCTTCCTTTTCTTGATGAGGGATCTGAGATACCAAGTGGTACAAGCTTGGATCCTTTTGCTGTTTCCAGCTGATGAGGTCCAAATTGTAACACATTTTTAATTAGTCCTCATACACCTCATACATGCAATCTTTCTGTCTTCCTTTAATTTCATGTCTTTTTATTGTTCCAGTCCTCAAGGATACCTAAGTTCTTTTGTTTCGTAGTATTTTAATCTTCCCTCTCTACAGACAGAATTTTGTTTCATCGATGGATTTTCATTGGCAGTGTCTTATTTCGTTTACTGTGGTCTTCAATTAACAGTATTGGCCCCTACAATGGATTAGGTCCAGCTTCAAACATGTTCTTCTGGGTCTTTTTTAAGCCCCGTTCTTTCCCTAACTTAACTGTTCTATCTAATGGCTTGCCCTAGTTGCAGTGTGTCATATATCTTACTGTCACTTGTATAGATTATACGTAGAGTTTAATCTGTTAAACCAAAGCTGTAGCTCCACCGTGGACCTCATGTAAATGTTATATAAATTTTTCCTCAGGCTACTTCTTGCTGTTTCCTTTTTTTTTTCTTCCTCCATTTATTTATTTTTTGTTTGTTTGTTTGTTTTTAACTGTGAAGGAAGGATATGAGAACTGAATGTCTGCTCAGAGCTGTTGGAGCTTCCACACTTTTTCCTTTTAAACAAATCTTGAATAACATGTTTGCATATTTGAAACATTTCATTTGTTGATATAACATTCAGGAGGCTTGTATTACCAGAACCTTTTCATTTCCTTTGTCTAGGAAAATGATTATCTGTCTTGAGTAAGGTATGGGTTAAGTTGACACAATTTAGTTACAAATATTTCTGCATGTTGCATTTCATTCCCCTTTATCTTATTTCCTTCTCTCTTCTTTTTCAAGTTTATTTTTTCCCTAAATTTCTGTATATTCTTGAGGCCAGAATAAAGGTCTGTAGTTTTCAGAATCATTCTTCCCACCAGCACTTGGAAATAACCTAAAATGTTATATATTTGCTTTCCCTGTTGTATAATACTCTTCTGTCTTGTTATGGTTTAAAATTCACCATAGAGGTTATCCTTTGAGTTGGTTGTGGTAAATTCTTGAATTTTGCTTCCCCTTCAGTTAGGATAACTTCTGTTTTCTGTACCTTATAACCTTCAGTTGTCCTGTCATGAAATGAAGCTGTCAGGTTCTTCAGTGATACTTAGGGAGCAAACACTTCATTTAACTCTTAGGGCATGTATAGCTGAACTGGCTTTGGTCTTTACCATAACTCCGTTATAAAATAATGTCATCCATTCTTTCTTGGTGTTCTTATGTAGTTGAAGAAAATGCTTTCTATTTATTTTTTATTTTATTCTGAAGTAAATCTTTGTTAATAGGGAAGTAAATTTTTTATATTCCAGGGGATCTACTTTCTTAACAAATGATAAAGAACAAGACATTAGCAACATTTTTATTCAAAATGAACACCAAAGACCCTTGCTGCCCTAAGAAGATTTGTAGTCTCTAAATCTCAGCAGTGCTAAAATGAAATACGAACAGATTTACTGCAAATGTTCTTTAACATGTCAGTTACTAAAAGCAGAATACAAGGTTATAGAGCCTTTAGTTCTTCAGAAAAATAAATGAAAGAACAGAAGCAGGTAATCTCTGACACATGTCACAGTAAAATGATATGTATGCCCCAGTGTCACAGCAGAACTTTAATCTAGAGGATTCCCTTAAGCGTACAGCACAGCTTAGAAAAAAACATTGCAACATGCACATTTTTATTCTCAAACGGTTTTTGAAATGCAGTTAAATAATTCACATGCTTATTGTGGATAAAGATAGAATACTTAATTAGAAAGAAACTACGTATATAAATGCAGATATGAACCTTTGTATTATACAGTGTTAAGTCACTACTCAGACAAATAACGTGACATCTCCGGTCATTATACAGTTTTTCATAGTGTTTATGAATTTGGTTCTGGAAGTCTGATGATATGTTTATGATTGTCTTCATAAGCAAAGCAGATAAAATGAAAATTTGCACACACATGATTTTTATCTTACTGCAAGCCCCCCAAGATTCTACTCTGAAAAGTCATAAAAGAAAAAAAAAGTGTGTGTATATATATATGTGTGTGTGTGTGTGTGTATATATATATATGTATATATATAAAAGTCCAGGGGTGATTGAATAGAAGAGCTAATGACAACCAAGAATATAATAAAGACTTCTAGTCTAGGAAAAAGCATTTTTTTTTCATTTTTCCTATGAAACAGTAGCAAAGCTGTAAATCATACTCTTGTTCATGGTTTAAAATGGACTTTTCTCTAAAGTTTTTTAGATTTGCAATCTGTTTTCAGTTGCATCTTCTGTTTTAAATTTTACTACTAGAGCTAGTAGTTGATTTTTGTTAATTTAGCTGCGACTTGCTGTTATCTTCCAAATGCTTCTGCTAGGAATCAGATTCTGTCCTTTGTTGCATCCTGTGCCTTCAAAGTAACTTTTTGCCAATTTATATGAACGCTGTATGTACTCTGAAACTCCTTTATTGCTGTCATCCTCGTCATCTTTCCCTCCTGAATAGACTCTGGATCAGACAAAGGTGAGAAAGAGTTACCATTCCTAACTATGAGTCAAAACTCAGTGTAACTTGATTCTTTGTGGTGTGATACAGGAGACGCCTCTGTAGGACTGTTTGTTTTGTAATGCAGATCTCTTCAGGTGGGAAACCTGAGTGACAGCAGGAAAGAAACTCATGTACATCTCCCTTTCTACATAAATGCTCTTCATCAGTCTTTCTTCTGAAAAATGCTAAACATGATTGCTGTCTCTAGCAATCAGAATTGAACGTGTTGTGAAGGGATGGCGCTCTAAATTCTCACCTGCCCTTTCTGCTGAATTGCTTGCATGTGACCAAGTATTCACCTTGTTAAACTGAAGTATCTGAGGCATAGGTATTGCATATTCCTTCCTACTTATATACAAAAGTATTTTGTATTTACATGGTTTTAAAAATTATTTTTTTGCAAGTCATTTTAGGAAGATAAGAGTCCTTCCATTATTTATCTCTGAGCATTTTGATTTTAACCACTGTTTTAACTGTATGCTTGGATGACATTTTACACTGGGGAGTAGGGATTTATTGTAAGCATTGTCAGCCCACTGATAATCTTTCTGTTTCATTGCACTGCTTCCTATTTCAGTAAGTAACCTTCCACCAATCCATTGTTTAGATCTCAGTAATCCCATTTGAAATTGTGAAATTGTGCTACTTTTGGGTTACTACCAGGAAAAAAGAAAATACTATGAGAGAGCCTATGGTACCGTCAAAGATGAGCTCTGATGCAATATAAAATGATTTCAGCTGGACATGAGAGACATATTAGTGTCTTAAGGCTCTTCATAATTCTCCTATAAACATGTTTTAGGGTGGGTAGCTTTAAAATCTTGTAATCTGCAAATTATTGATTTTAAGGATTTAACTATGGGTGGTTATAACATCAAAAATATTTTTGAGCTGTGTTTGTGACTAACAGAAAGAATAAATAGTTTTCTGTACTTACAAAACTTAAATCTATCATTCTTTGTCAGATATAATTTAGAAAAGGAGGACAAAGTTTGTTCCATGAGA
Organism: Cygnus atratus; assembly: GCF_013377495.2. Classification (NCBI taxonomy): domain Eukaryota; kingdom Metazoa; phylum Chordata; class Aves; order Anseriformes; family Anatidae; genus Cygnus; species Cygnus atratus. The sequence goes on from NC_066364.1 coordinate 93,874,880, forward strand.
ACCGCTAACTGATTTTTTGATTTGTTTCAGTCAAGATTTGGTTGGTATACTCCTTTATAAATGGGTGTATCAAGTACTTATCTCCTTTTAAAGATACAGATAAGTTATTACTTGCGAAATCTAACTTGTATCTGTGCGTGTGTACGCATGCACAAGTCTGTTTATATCACCAACATTTATGACCCAAACCTTAAAATGCTGGTGTTCACTTTTCAAAGCAACATACTTCTGATGAAACAGAAATTAGGTGGCTCAGTGTCACGGACATTTTTGACAATCTGAGCCATTGCATTTTCTGTTGTTGTTCAGTCTCAGTTACTGTACACAGTCACTTGTGTGTGCCTAATAATGCGTGCACGTTTCCAGGAACAGCAAGCACGGTCAGTAATCAAATATGAGACAACTAAATACCTCTGTGTTTTACTCACTCTAGCTGGTTTGCTTTCTGTTGATTCTTCAGTTACAAATCTCCCTGCCTTGACATTCCTAGGCACTGGATTCACACTCAAGTCAGCGCTCTATGTTTTTCAGAGCGCCTTTTCATTTTGCAGCAGTTCTGCTAACCTGGAGTCTTTCTCATTTCCTCTCTGAAACAAGATGATCTTAAAACGGTTGCTGGACATTCAGGCTGCTCGTAGGCAGTTGTCTCTCTCTCTCTCTCTCTCTCTCTCTCTTTTTTTTTTGAAAGTGCCTTTGGGCATCTTTTCTGCAGATACCTACTGATTAATGGTTTTGATTAGACTATCTTCTCCCGTCATGTAACCTGTGGAACAGGGTGAGGTTACGTAAGTTACCCAATGCAGTACGTTTGCTTTCCCTGTCAAAAAGGTTCATGAAACTACACTACTACACTAATTACAAAGAATTTTAGGGCTGCCTTTGTAAGAATATTCACTTCCATATTTAGTATTGATTCAAATTTGGTTACTGAATTTTTAACGTACAGAAAACGGGCCTGTTCAAAAATAATTGCTGTGTGAGATGCTCCTTGCATGCAGTCTTCTCTTAAGCCTCTAACCAGTGGCCATACGTTCCATAGGAAACTTAGCCTACTTTCTGCTTTTGCCTGATGCACTGTGTAGTACAAGAGGTGGAGATGTTAATGCATTTTTTATTGACTTTTTTTTAATACAGGGTTTTTAATGTTTTACATCTTACTGAGTTTTCATAAGTAATGCCATGAGCTTTTTGACTTCATATTTTTACGTAGCTCTTGTTTTGTGCTGTTTGGCTTTTTTTGTCTTCAGCTTCAAAAGGAAAGTTTTGAAATCTGACTATGGGACATTAGGAGAATTTGGTGGCTGGCAGACATTGTGTGTGAGAAGAAAGTACATGTGTGTTTCCTGTTTAAATAACCACAGATTATCAGCATTGGTGTGTTAAACCATCCTCATTAGTACTTCAGTTCAAGTTCATTCACAGTTGGAATGTTTTCATCCACATTTTTAACTGATTTTTTTTTTGTAGTCCTAATAGCTATTGCAGGCTCCTTAGTCATGCTTTTAGTTGCAGCATTTCAGTGTACTGCTTGTACGTGCCTAGAGGAAGCTTCCTGTATGTACCTTTTTGTTTGAGCATTTGTTTCCATCTGGCAATTTGTTTTTTTGCTGTATTTATTTTGTGGCCTGTGGCTTAGGCTGAGTGCTGGAAGAAGCTTTGCTGATAATTGTCACGTGCTGATTTACTCTTGTTTTTGTGTGCTTATTTTTACAAACATTTAGTCTTGCCATCTTACCATGTTGTTTTGTAGACCTGGATCTGTTTGCTAGTTTAAAGCCTTGCATTGGAGTCATGCTAAAATGCACTTAATTATCCTAGTTGATCGCGTGGCAAGCAAACTCTGTAGCTAGCTTTTTTGTTGTAAATGGTTGGCCTTTTATTTGTTTTTGAAGGAACTCTGTTTCATCTGCATAGCACATACATCTAATTAGAACTTCCCTAACCTATCAGTTCAGTCGTTCCTGCTTAGAAGATGCTAAATGTCTTCCTACAAACCATGACGTTGTCCTATATCTGGTCAGAAGGCTATAAAGCAAACAAACGCAGAAGACTTCTCCTTACTCTTTTTATCTTGGGTTGATTTGCTGTTGTGGCTTGAACTCTGCTGACTTACTAGTTCTGGCTAGTAGTGAGTCGATAGGTATCAGTGCTTTGTTCTGTTTTGAATGTGGTGGTTACGGCTGTGCAAGGGAGCCTGTGGCCTGGAAATGTCACCCCTGCCACGCGCTGGAGGCAGCGCTGTGAAGGGGGCTAATGGAAGGTCAGCCGTGTCTGCTGCTGTGTTTTGCACATGGGATTATTATTCTGAAATACTTTTCGGTATCAATAAAATATGACTATCTATTAGTGAATGTATATTGCATACACTTTGTTAGCTGTTTAGTACGTGGCCTATATACTAAAGCAAATGCAGTCTTCTCTTGGTCAACCAGTATGTTAAAATGGTGCCAGAATTTCAGATGCTGTGTCTTTTTATTTGTAGCATGATTAAGGGGCTAAACTCCTTTTTTTTTTTTTTTTTTTTTTTCCCCTGAAAGGCCTGAACAGCTCAACAAAGTGCTAGCATGCACACATACAGGCAGAGTTACTGGAATTGGATAAATGATGATGTATTGTCTTTTTTATTTTTATGAAAACATTGTGTCTTGTTTGAAAGGAGTTCATTGTGAGTGCATGGTTCTTCTGGTTCTGAGTTCACCGTAGCATCAGAAATCTACTAAGTAAACCGGTATTTTGAGTGTAACTAATCACTGCAGAATGCTAACTGTAACTCTTCTTCATTCTCTTCTGCAGAATGACAGGAAGGGAGTTTTTCTCTCGATTTCCAAGTCTTTATCCTTTCCTTCTCAAGCAGTTGGAGGTTGTAGCCAACACTTCAAACAGGTAAGATGATATCTCTGAAAGCTTTACAATAGTAAAGTGCAATGTAAAGTTTAAACTGAGTTGTCACATACACCATAATGCTGCTATTTTCATCATTGTTCTTGAAGTTACGTAGTTCTTCTTGTGTTTTTCTAAGCCGTTTTCTTATAACTTGCACATTGTAGTGAGGCTCTGGAATATGAAATATGATTGAGTCATTAGTAGCAGCTTTTATTCCTCCCTGTAGTTGCTGTGTTCCTAGGATCAGATGTTAAAGAAGGCATATTTTTCAGGGCAGGACAGAAACTGGTTGTTCAACTGTCTCATTTTTAATGAGACTTTCTAATATGTTTAAATGATAGAAGGTCATAGCCTAGTGTGACCCTAAATGACCGCTTTCTGGACTGTGACACACTGACTTTGTGGACGGTCCTTGATCTTTTTTTACGGAGTCCACAAATGGTGGCTGAGAGCTCCAGTTTGATCAATGCAGATGACACAGTTAGGGATGATGCTGATGCTGTTACTCCCAGGTTCATGAACTTTTAAAGTAAACCAGTACTGCCTTTGTTTTTTCTTAAAATGTTATGGTATAAACTGTGGAAGTTCAGCGGCTGATTTAGACGAGAGCTTCAGCTGTCTGTTTAATGGGCCTGTGGTGAATAGTTGGGAAGAAGTTTTGACAGTCATTGCGTGTTGTGCAGTCCCTGCTCTAGTGCATGTATCCCATGCAGCAGTCTGCTTTACCTGATAGTTTGAAGGGTGACAGCGTCATCGCTAGAAAATTTTGGAAGTCCTTACACTGAAAAAAATGGAAAGCTGTTGCCTGAGATACTGTCCTTGAATACTTTTTTCAGTGCAAATTAAAGCTTGCCTTTTTTTTCTTCATTAACTACATGAGGAGTTGATTTTTTTTTTTTATTTGGATTTCTGGTTGTTTTTACAGTATGAATAGTAGCCACTTGCTGTTGATGACAAGAGCTATTCTTTAATCCAGCCAGCTATTTACCAAATGCATGTTTCTTTCCCAAATGAGAGAGAGACTTTTTTTGTTGTTGTTTTAAACTATCTTTTTGTAACTCAGCTTTCTCAGTTGCTCAGCTCTTGGAGAAACATCACCTGTTCTGGTGTTTAATGTTACTTCAAAGCAAGGGCAGCTCACCATTGTTACAGATAAAGGAGGCTTGGGACAATGGAGGATAGGAAAGGCAGCACAGCCTTAATTTGCCTTCATAAAGGAGTCCTCAGTGGTGCCCTAGATCTGATGCCATGTTTGATCCTAGCAAGGTTTGCACATCTTGCCATGGTCTGCCCAGTGTACCTTCTTGAACCAGAAATGCTGAAGAGTACTGTGCGTGTGGAAGAGTCTCAAGACCAGCATGAAGGATGATACTTCTTTCACCAAATGCTTCTTCCTACTTTTTTCTTTAGTGAAGCTGAAGAGCTGAAAATCCATCCAAGTTTGTTCCTTTTGCTTTTAATCCTGGGAAAGCTGTATCCATCTCCAATGGATGGCACTTACTCAGCACTTAGCATGGCACCATTTGTACCATTTATTATCAGGTAAGGTAGTTCTCTGGTAGTTTTTCATATAATGGGAGTTCTTTGTAGAACCTCTGTGTGTGTTTGCTTTTTTAATGAAATGCCTTTTTTAAGCTTCTCTTCAGCTTTAAGCCTTCTTAAAGGAAAAACACTGGTATTGATTGGTTGTATTTTCATTTCTTATTAAGTCTCGTTTGAGGGGAATGGAAAGAATTTCAGCTCATGCAAGTCATTGTGTGACTTGTTCATAAATTTTCATCTGCAAAAACTTGATTGCTGCCAGAGAGAGGGTAGATGTAAACTGATGAGCTTGACTGGCTTTGTAAAACAAATCTTGCATTGCTAAACTCTTGATTGATTTTTCAGTCCTGCAGAATGGTTGTTGGTAACTCATAAATTGTCAGTAGCTTATAAACTCACTCATATCTTTTGTAGATGCGTGTGTGTGCATATCTAGCTCCATATCCACCTATTTGTATGTACTTACATAGCTGTATAGAGGTAGACTTATCCTATATCTAATATATTTCTAAGGTGACTTTACCAGTTTTATACAGTGTAACTTTCATTTATATGGTGGTTATATTGAAAGACTCAACAGATATTTTTGCTTTTCTGTGTGACTCTGGTGTGGGATAGGGTGCCTGATAAGGGGATAGGGCTGTGGTGGGTGAGGGAAAATAAGCATAATCGCTGTTTGAGAGGAAGTCTTGCTATATTTGTGAAAGCTTCAGAGCAGTAGGCTGAGAAAGTTCTATGTCAGATCTTGTTCCTTCGGAGATAAAGTTGCTTCTACCCTAAGATCTTCTGATTTTTATTTTAAACTGATATATTTATGTTAGAAAAAAAAATAACAGCCTGCTTATTCTTCACTGTAAATGTGATGCATCACTTGCTTCTTATGATGTTTATCTGGAATTCTCAAGAATAAATATTTTTTTCTTTAAGTAAAAACTCTTTAGTAATTGTTTTTAAATGCACTGTGTTTAGCCATTTAAAAGTTTGGTTTTTTTGCCACATTAAAATCTGAAATGCTTCCTGGAGAAACATTTAAAGCTGTATTTGTTGGTTATGTTCATTAACCAACATTGTCTTTTTGCCTTTGTTACTACACCAGAGAAAGCTTATTTATTATTTTTATTTTTCAGTAGAATGTTTCGGCAGTTTCCAATGTCAGTAATAGATTTACCTTTGATAATCTTCTGGTTATATCTTTGCGGTTTTGTTTTTTTGTATTACCTGCTACTTTTAGCAAGGTCTGTACACCAGCAAAGTAAGTCTTTGACAGTGGTCACAATTACTTCTTGTGGTTATTTAAATCCTTTCAGAAGATGTGGGGAGAAAAACCCAACAAAACCTTTACAAGAAGAACCTGAAACATTTAAGACATTGGGCTTACCCTCCTTTAACCACTGTTAGTGACTGTGTTCCTAAAGAGGAGTGGTGTGGTACAGAACGATGTTTTCTGCATTTGCTTTCCGTTGAATGTGTCAGTAGGCACTCTGGATTCTAGTATAAGCCTAAAATAAAATGCATATATATATTGCAGACAGCAAACTGCATTTGAGTGTACACATGTGGGTTTCTCTTGGGTTACCTAGCAAAACGTTGGCATTTTTTATGGTTGCCAGGGGACAATACTTTTGGATTTGCATGGCGGTAGAATGCATTTAGGAGATAGCTTGATGTGATATTACTGACTGCATTTCCATGTACAGCTCTTCTGCCTTTGTTCTGTGAATACCATGATTATCTTCAGTTCACTCTGCATTAGTTGGAGTGAATACCAGGGATTTACCTGGGAAAGATAAATACCTTGCTGTTTTCCCTTTTATTCTGCTTGTGATCTTCCTTTCTACAGGAGTAGATGAACTAAAATATTTTTTCCTAGTCACTTGGTTGTTCTTTAGAAGGCAGTAATGAGGATGGCCGTGAAGTAGTCACTTGGGATCAAAGAGACGGCCTTGATGCCAAAGGCCATGTTCATCAAGACATTAAATTGTATGTATTAACCATTGCTTCGAATTGCTCAATACAGAATTGTATTACATAACATCTATGTATACATATAATTACATGGTAGCCCATTGCAATTATAACACTTAATTACCACAGTTTATTGTGAGATTTTTAGATTTTTCTTGCTGTGACACTGTCCAGGATAGATCCCGCTTACGCGGTAGGGAAAGAGGAAGGGTGGCTTTAACCCATCACTGATTTTCACTCTTTCCAGGGCTCGACCCGCAATCAAATGGCATTCATTTGTTGCTCTCAGAGGATGAGCAGAATAGGTAGTTTGCAAGCAAGTGAGCAGTTCTCCGAGCAAAACGGGGTTTAGGAGGAAGATTTGTAATTAGGCTTTGAACAGTCTCTCTTAAGCCTGAGTGGAATTTTCCATCCAGTGGGAGTAGAGTTGTGGTTGCTCTGACCGTGCTGAGGTGAATTGCACAATATGAGTAGGATTAAATGCTACAAGGACAAATCTCAATCTCCATGAACATACTTGCTACTCCCTGTTGAACTAGAGCATTTGATTGCCTTTCTGCAGTTTTATTAAAATCTATGTTTTTCCCTTCCCCCATGCAGATGTTTTATTTGGAAGGGAACACTATGATTCATAACTTATTACTTCGAGTTTTTTTTCTTTTTTAAAAGCTAGATAGGTCTGCTTTACTGATTACTTTCTAAGATGAAGGAATGTACAGAATGTTTTTGATTAACAGGGGAGGTAATCGGGAGGTAATGTTTTAAGTATGAAAAAGAAACATAACCTCCCGTTCTCCTCCCCTAGCCCCCTTCAAAAACCTGTAATCTCTTCTGAATGATCCAAATTTGAGTTACCTTATGCCCTCTTGTACCGTAGCATTGCCAATGTGTTTGTTTAGTGTTAAATGTTCTGGACTGAATCATCTGAAGGAGTAAATGGGTATTGCTATATTGACTTGGATACTTTTCAGTAATTGAAGTCTAGTCCTTTCTAGGAGCATGACTTTGAAATCATTTAAGCAGTTAAAAAAAAAAAAAACCACTAGCTTTAAAATCTTAAACTCAGTATAAGGTGGTTGGTTGTTTTGTTTTGTGTTAAAAACAAAACAGCCTCTTTGGGTTTGTGTCTGGTGTTCCCTTGAACAAAACCATTTTTAATGTTTTTTTGTTTTATTTTGTTTTGTGGAATTTGGCCAGTAAAATTGTGTCAAATAGACAGATTTCAAGGCAGTATTACTTCTAGGTATATTTTGTTGCAAGTCATTGAAGAAACTCTGAGAAAAATGCAAATAGAAGTGTGAACATCTTTCCATGAAATTAAAGTAGTTACAAAATAGACACGGCTTTCTTGTGGAAAATTTTATAATTTGCATCTTTCTGTAAAACAGGGGAATTGCTTTCAAAAATCTCTTGATACTGTCTTTAATCAGGGACCAGGGATAGATGATAGTGGAAAGTGCTAGCCATTTATTGCTGTTCTCTTCCTCCTTCCATCCAACAGCCTTAACTTATGGTGTTTTTTTTTGTTTTTAACTTGGTACTACTCCTGTGAGCTTGTCATTAATAGACACGGATAATTACTGTAACACATTTAATGATACTAGGATGCAAGGAAAGCAAAATTGCATATGATGAAGAAAAAGTTTTTGACCCTGTTGCCATAAGTCTTTCCTAAAAGATAAGTTTGAGAAGGACAGGAGATCAGTGCATCAGCTGTGAACACACTGCTGGCTCAAATTTTTCAAACTTGGGAGGAAAAGCAAAATACAATAATAATAATTAAAAAAATCCTAGGGGCCACGATTCCACATAAGTCTTTAGTCCATACATATCATGTAGTACTCTAGGTTTTATTCAGTGCATAAATACCTTAAGTTTTGTTGACTTCTGGTTAAATCATTTCTTAACAGATGCCAATCCAGGCTAATAAGCAGGGTATAGAAAATTTTTCTTACAATTTAAAAGCAAAATAGGGGTTTCTGTTATAAAAGATTGTACTTGTTCAGTGAAGTCGGAGTGGTTCAGTGTGCAAAGTACAGGTTATATATTTGTCCAGTACAAAACACTGTTCAGAGATTAAGTATCGTCAGATACCAGTATTTTAAAAATGCTGTTATTCAAAATACTAAGTTCTAATAGAAATAAGAACTTGAATTTTGATCTATTATCACTAATTTTCTTTTGCAGTTCTTATTGGCCAAAGGGAATCAGTTTATCTTGGCAAATACTTGCTTGAAATATAAAAATAGCATTGCAGTTGCACTCTGCTTGAACAGAGTAGAAAGGGCCGTTTTCAGCAGTTTTCTGATTAGTGAAGTATTTAAGATCTTTCCCATGTAATGAAGCAACCTAAAGATGTTAAATAATACTATATTATTTAACTGTTAAATGTAATGTTAAATAATACTATATTATTTAACTGCCCAAATATGGCTTTTAAATGCTAAGAGTACTTTATATACTTAAATTATTACGCTGTCTTTTACCGTTGACTGATTTATCTCTGGTTCTCTGATTTTTTATTTTTTTTTTCCTAAGATAGAAATGGTCATTCTGATGCAGCTTTGCTTGTTCTTTTCTCTGTCCATTCATTTTCTACTTCTGTTCACAAATTCTTTGCATATTCCTTTCAGTTTTCACTGCTTCATTTACTTCACCACAGATAAGGAAGAAATACTATTGCAATAGTTCGCCTTTTGTTTTTGAACAACAAATTCAATTGTGTAAAGATGCATACATAAAATTATGATCTTGCTGTTTTAACCTTTGTGTATTAATATGGTAAATCATCAATTTGTGCATTTTAGGCACTTGAAAAAATGTGAATTAAGTGAGATTAATCCCCTTTTATTTTAGCTTCTTAGAAAGTAGAGTGTCTGAACATGAATTCAGATGCTCCCTAGGAATCAGAGTTGTCTTACTTCATGAATCCGTAAGAACTCACTTCTTAAGAAAATATCTCAAGGAAATATATAAAAGTATAGTAATATTACTATTCTAGGAGGTGTTGTGATTATAAATATTTACTGGTCAATGATGTTACTTGCATTTGGGCATGTGGTTTGCTCCTTTGAAAAAGTTAATTGTCATTGACTTATGCAGGTTAGTTTTACTGCTCTGTGTTGTGTTTAATTTCTGTTGAATTTTGTCTGGTCTGTCAGGTGTCTGGTTCTGTTTTGCTAAAGCCCTGTGACAAAACCTGTATAGGCTGCATAGGAATTGTACCTGGGACAAGACGGAGCAGTAAGGCAACAAAATTCAAATGTAAAACCAAAAGTGTGTATGAGACTTGGAAGTAATTCTAAGACTTTACACTAAATAAAAACCACAAGAAAAGGGGGAGTGAGAAAGATCTAATAAGGTGTCCTCAGTTTGTTTGGGAAGAGCTTGATTGATCAGGAGTTGGACTTGATGATTCTTGTGGGTCCCTTCCAAGGGATATTCTACAATTCTATGATTGATTGAAACCATTCACATATATCTTGTTAAAAATACTGGTTATATATCTGACTAACTGCAGTGTCCCCAATTTTCATTTGTTTCCCACGTGTACAGTTATGTATGGGGATGTATTACGTTGTCTTTTATCTGACTTGAAAGCAGTTATCTTGACTCTCTCTAGGCTGAACACTAGTATCCTTTGGTTAAGTAGTCAAGCAAGATAGCTGAATAGTTATGTTAAAGTGTGCTCCTTCTGCTTTTCTCCTCACTTTCTTCTGTTTTAGTATATATGGTATGGCACCTATAGGAGAATTAATGTTAAAACTTGCTGATTTTCAACTATGTTTACTGTACAACTGGGAATATTATCAGTGGTCTGATAAGCAAAGTACTTTTGTGGGAATGCCTTTTCATATCAGGTGAAAGGAACTACATGTGTTTGTTGCAGCTTTGTTGTATTAAAATAGCTGCTCTTGATTACAATTGTTTGTAAAAGCATCTCCTTGGGTTTCCATATCAAAGGCACATCTTCTTAGTCTTTACTCTTTTTCCTTTTTTTTTTTTTCCTCCTGTTTTCTTATAATGTGTTTTCTGGTCAGTGTAACTGCTTAGCATTGTAATTGTCTAAAATAATTTATGACTTAGAATACCTGTGATACTCAGGGCAAGGGTGTTGACTCCTTGGAATGCCCTGTCCTTTTGGAGATGCTCTGACCTGTCAGCGTATGACAAAGGCAGATGCTTTTTTGAATATAGGTAAGGTTCCCAAAATACATGTGCTGACATAGGCATACAGAAAGTGGAACAATACACGCCTCTAAAACACGCTTTTTTTAACATTCTCATTGTTTTGTAGTGTTTTCTGATACTAAATCTGTATAGTGAAACTAATCTTGTTTTTTTTTTTTTTTGTGAAAAAAATTTTTTTTTGAAGTCACAGAAGTTCCTTCGCCTAAAGTGGAGGAATTGCACTTATTAGGAATGTGCAAGTGAAATTTCTTTTGTTAGAGAAGGCTGACTTGGTCAAGTCCCCTGTCATGCATGCGTGTGCGCACATACACTTTGTTTCTTTTATTTCTTTTTCTTCTCCTCTTCTCTCTGACCCTATCCAACCACTTTGGACAAAAGTGAAAGAGAGAATTGTCTGACATCTGTGATGGAACTTGGGAATGGTTGGAGATTAAAGGAGAAATAGAGAAATGCATTTCCCTTCTGAGTGTAATTCCTGTTTTGGGAGTTGGAACTGGGCTTGGAATTCTTCAGGTTCTAGTTACAGCGTTCTCTCTGTGTAATCCTAATCACATACTGTTTGCAACTGATCTCTACTTTACTTATGGTTTGCCTTGAGTATTTATTAATGAGCGAGTTTTCAGGCTGTTTATTTTTTTAGAATCTTTAAATAATGAATGGTAAATAGCTTGGCATTTGTTCACTTTAGTTCAGATTGCAGTGATAGGGAAGACTATGAAATACTTGATTGGCAGTACACTGTTCGAGACCTTCTCATCAACCAAAAGTCGACGTACAACTTACATATTTTTTTGCTGTAATTTGCAGCCTTTTCTTTTAAATTGTGGGCAGATATTCTTTTACCATTCAAATGGTGCCAACAGGAAATGTCGCTGCTTCTAGGTATTCATTGCTGATTCCTTATTCCAGTTTTTACAGTTTTCATCCGTCTGCTGCTCATTGGCAGATTATCGTCTGAAGAAATTTAAGAAGTATTCACAAAATGTAGGAAGCTGTCATGTTTTTGGGGAAATAAATGGTGACGTGGTCGTGAGCCACTTCACTATATAAAGATATAGTGAAAATATCTTTCTCCAGTATTGCAGACTCCTGAAAAGGACCAGTGTTAGTAAGCAAGGGATAAAACTTCATATATGCTACTTAAAACATGATCCAGTGAAAAATACAATGGGGCTCTCAGCTGTCAAAACAAAATTGGTCAGATTAAGTAATTGTATTATTCATTTATATAGTTAAAAATAGTCAGTGATTAAGTACTTTGCTGGTGAAAATTAGGCCAAAAAATTATATGGTCAAAATTATATGGTCAAGATATGTAGCCAAATAGTAACATTTAGCCTGATTTGCAAAACTATTTGCAGGAAGGAACAGTAAATGGAGGGAAGTAATGCATACTATGCAACTATGCAGAGGAAATAGGTATGTCATGGAAGGAAAACAATGTAGTGGTACTAAGGAAAAATAAAAGTCAGTATTATTTAAAAACACCAGTCCTGAGTTTGAGAAGTTTGAGTTCAATATTGGGAAAGCTTTATGGAAGTGGGCTAGCGAATTTTGGTGATATGGCTGGAAGGAAAAAATGAGAACCCAGATCCTTTTGTTACTTTCATAGGTCTGATAAAAAGTTTTCAAAATTGTTTGTTAAATTCTTGTTTGCAATCAGTTGAAACTTTAAAAATAATCACAAGGTGCTGAAATTTGCTTTATGCGTTCAACTTGCCTTTCGTAGTTTCAATAATGATAGTCATTTTTTGTTGTTTTTTCCCACTACCCCCAGCTATTTTGGTATTAAGTGTTGTGTGTTTCTTTCCGTTAATCTGCATTTCTGAAACATCATAGTAGCTTTTCTCAAATTAACAAATTTGGAATATAATTTTGAATGAAGGAGGCTGTAACCTCTTGTGATTTCATTTCAACAAATAGTTAAACAAACCTAGACTGAAGTTAGCTACCTGGTGATATTATTTGAGATTCCTTGATGGGAATGCAAGAAAGAAATGCCATTTAAATTGTTTCAGCATGTTTTAGCAAATCTCAGTTTGAAGTGTATGTGTTTCTGTTGCTCCAAAGTTTGCATGCAGTATAAGTAACAGTGTTCTTACCCGTACATGTTAGAGAACCTAGTTTATTGGCTGGCTGAATGACAGCAATTTAGGTTTCTGTTGTTGATTCAGCTTGTTATCAGTTGGCCACTTTTTACAATAACCTAGGTCTTGATGACAAGAAGAGAGAAATCTATACGGTTTCTTCCCAGAAGGCTCTTGGAAGCATGTGGAAAAACAACTACTGGCATAACTTGTGGGGAGCTTGCACAAATAAAAGTCTGTGTGCTTTGCCTGCATAGTTTCTGCAGTATCTACAGCTACTCTGATTCATTAAGTACTTGTCTGGAAAGCACTACTGTACAAAACTATAAGGTGTTATCTTGATTGCCCAAGTTGGAAGAATAAAATACTTAACACAGTGTATAAAGAGAACAGAAATTTGGGCAACCATTAACTTTAAAGGAAATTGGTAAGAGCTTAGTGATTTAGTACTACATAAATAACCTGAAATTAAACTTGATCTGTGTCCATCCATGTTTGTGTTCAAGCATTTTCTGGACTACATTCATGTATGTTTATTATAGATCTATAATCTACAACAAACTCTTAATACTTTTATGATATTTTTCTGCTAGTCAGGTATATATTGAGATGCTGTATCAAAACTCCAGTTATTCTATTGTGGTGTGTTGTTTTGTTTTGTGTGTGTGTTGTGTTTTTTTTTCCTTAATTTCAGAATAAAGAACAAAAATTTGTCTTTAGGCTAATTAAAATATAGGTTTCCAAAGGGAAATAAGTTTTAAAAATTAAGTGCTTTGGATATTTTAATTGCAAGGGAACAACAGAAGTGTGACAAAATGGACAATAAGTGTGTTTCCTTAAAAGAGAATCACAAACCAAGCAAATCCATAAATAAAATAAACTTCAGGTACGTGTATAGCAGGTTACTGTTTATATTCCAGGAAAGATTGCTCTCACGTTACTGAATAGGGACTGTCATACTGATTTGTCCTGAAAACAGAAGTCCATGATACATTAATTGCATGGAAGCATGGTGTTGTCTTTTTTTTTTTTTTTAATGCTATCTTTGCACCTCTCTTTGCTCGGGGACTTGTTACACTGCATTTAGAAGTTGCTAAATTTAATGTTTCTGGACTCTTTCAGTGAAACTAGTAGGGTACCTGGTTTGATTGGCAAGGTCGCGGGCCCCTTCTGCAGAATGTTCCCATCCTCTGTGTTCAGTCTGCTCTCCTTTTGTTTCCATCCTGTTTTCATGGCTGCTGTTCCTGATTGCCTCGTCCAACATACTGTGAAGGCAGTGTATGTGAATGTATTTCAACTGAGAATGAACTTACAATGCTGTGATACTGTCTGTAGGAACAATTATCTGTTGTACTAATAAGCTGTGAAGTAATGAGTGATACATAGATCACTGTGGTGATATCCAGTAAACCTGGCAATAGTTGTTTTTCTCCTGCTAATCCTTGTTCTAACAACTGTAGGTATTACTTACTGTAATGGATGTATCACTTTCAGCTACAGTTACGATTTGTAAAATGATTTCTATTCATTTGTTTCTATGACATTGATATAAAAGGTAATCCTTAGTTTGTTGATTTGGGTAACACAAGGTCTGTTGAGAGGGAGTAATAAGGAAGGGAGAAAAAGAATCACATAGGAAACACCTGCAGTTCTTTTTTAAAAAAAACAATGTGAAGATATTTTTATTTACAACTAGTGTTCTGTTCATAGCTAGAGTAATAAATTAGATACTTTGATGTGTGCAGAGGAGTGCAGAATCCTTGTGTGCCTTATGAGAATTGCTCATATAAATTATGTCAGTCAGCAGCTTTGTTCAAGATCTAAGTGTTAACGCCGGAGCGGAGCAGTGGAAATACACTGAATCTACAGTTACACAAAGTGAAAGCTGTTCAGATTTATTGACTTTTTGTTCTTGATCATGAACTGTTTGAAGTAAACATGTTTACATCCAAAACCTCGTGCACCTAGATAAACAGTGCTGAATTTAACATGGCCTGCTACTTCAGCAGTGGTTAATAGCCCTGAGGATTCAATAGAAGTGTATCCTGTAAGGATTTTGCAAGTTTTCTTTCCTTCGTGCTACCTTGAGATATAATAAAATGATGCTGATGTGTTGTGTGTTCTAACAAAGATAACGTTTTAGGCATTTCTGAGGTTTGAAAGTTTACTTATACATGAGCTGCACGTAAAGAAGGTCGCCTACGGAAAACACTTCTTATTTTCCCCGCTTGTTCTTCAAATCAAAGCAAATAAGATTCAAATACAGGTATGCACGCACACACACATTGCCCAGAGGGGTGCAAGGCTCCGCTGCTGCTGCTTGGCCTGCAGGGACACTGAGAGCAGGCGGCTGGGCGCAGGTTTGGTGGTGGGGTTGTGGCCCGGGCTGGGGCTGCTGTTCCCCTCTGCCAGCACCGGGCCGGGCAGCTGCCACAGTGGTGACACCACTGTGTGTTGCGGTGTGCGGCTGCCTTGGAGGCTGGTGTAGCCAGCAGCAAAGAATGGCTGCATTGGGCTGGATTTGTTGTCTTGTGTTACTCGGCTGCTTTATTTACTTATTATTCTTCCTCTCACTTTTTGAGAATCGGTCTTGATTAGTTTTAATTACAGGTAAGAGGTGATATTCACGTGGGATCCATGAAACAGCAGACCTGCCTACTCTTAACTTAGGATGCTGTTACAGGCTATGGAAAAAATAGTGTTTGTTTTGACATTCTTCTATCAAACTTCTTACACGATTGAGGAATGAAGCCAAGTGCCTCCAAAACATGAGAGAAGCACACACACATCGAGTGCCTTCAGGGTATCCCGAAGTTCAGGGATAGGTGACTAACGGTGGTCTGCCATGACATCTTGTATGTGTGTGTGAGGAGCGTTCTTGAAATGTTATATGTGGTGTTTGTTGGGGTATAAAACAAAACAGCTTTCTTTGAGTATTAGAAGGGAAATAGAAAAGGGAAAGGAAACAGCAGAAGTGTGAACCCCGCTCAGATTTGAGAAGCTGTTTGCCAGTATGAAATGTCTTCCTTGTGCGCCCATACATGTTCCAATGAAGCATATACTTTGTTGCTCTTAAACTTTGTGATGCTCTTGTTCCTTCATAGGAGTGCTCTTGGAGTCTTTCCATTAATTTTTTAAGTTAAGTGGATATACTGCAACCTATGTAGCAAGGAACAGCTTGAGAAGTTGGGGTTTGTGCTAGGGTACAGCAGGTGCACAGCACAACGGCATGTTGCCCCAGCTGGGCAGCCCTTCAGGCAAGCAGAAGCTGCGGGTTTGCGTTTTCCTCAGGCTCAGAAAGTTGCAGAACCGGGACTGCTACATCCTGGGCCAGTTCTCCACCTGCTGGGCACTGGGGCGTTTGCCCAGGGGAAGGAGGAGGAGGAAGAGGAGGAGGAAGAGGAGGAGGTCATTGCCTCCTGACTGAGGATCCTCAAAGTGCAAGATGGAACCTAATTTGAGGGTCCCAGTTTGGCTTCTTTGTGGGGTCGGGATAGGAAACACTCACCCGCTGAATTTTTTTTATTTTCTTTTTTCTAAAAGAACAACAGTTTGGGGCGTGAAGAGAAGTGAAAATTAGACTTGTCTGTAGTTTTGCCTGAAGCTTTTGCCTGACATACATTCAATATGAGTGCTGAGGTGGCAGTCTCTTGTGAACCTGGAATTCGGGTAGCTTTACTCTTAACTTGAACCCTCAATTTTACCCTTACTGTGAAATTCTTTCCTTTATTCTGAGTATGTAGCAGTCACTTCTGTTTCTGTAATAAATTTGATAAAATAACCATCTGGAGTAAAATCTAATATGTAAAAGACTGCATGTCTATACATGTATAATGCATGTGTGGTAATTTTTTTATTTTTATTTTTTTTTACAAGAAAGCAAAGTTTAAATCAGGTTATTTAGAAGTTGTTCTCAACTCTCATTTTTTACTACTAAGAAAAAAACACCACACAGCTCCATTCTAATTTGTTGCATTGTGTTCAAGGACAAAACTCCCTCTGAATCATGTCATTTTGGAAAGCACCCTTGCACAAGTTAGAGGAAAGCCTGGCATTTTCCCCATTTTCCACTGTTCATTCTGAAGGGATGTCAGATTCCTTGGGAAAAAAGAATTTGTGAAAGGTCACAAACAAAATAAAGAACATTCTTGAGTATACAGTTACAGCTAATTGAGAGCTAGACACACAGTGCAATAACAACGTCGCTCGTGTTTGGAAAGAACATCTGTGTGCGAGGAGGGCTTGGTTAAGGAACCATGGTGTGGCACAAATAAAAGAATGGTTGGAGACGAATCACTTTTCAGGTTTACTTTCAATATACAGTAGAATTAAAATGTTTTTGCTTAACAAGACTGAATTTGTTTTTACTGAGGGCTAAGCTGGCTTCTTGCATCATGTCAACACAGGATTAAAGCTTTTCCATATGGAAGAGCCTCCAGTTGTGACTGCTCTGCCTCCACATCCTGTTGTGAAGAGCCTACTCTTTGCTTTTCCTTTTCAAAGATGATCTTCCTAAAAATCATTCCCTAAGGGAAAAGATGGGAAGGTAGAGGATAGAATACGCTGCCATACCATGAGGGTGAAATTTCCAACACCGAATATAGTTCAGGGTAGCATATAGCTCCATACTTCCTTAAAGCAATATTTGTGTGTTTCAGGCACATTGTGGCCTACCAGAACTAAATTGCTATTACACTAGGTCTATTTAGTGTCTTCTGTTCAAAACCCTATTAATTCAGTTGCTGGTTCAAAATGGAAACTGTTTTCTGTATTTCTGTGAAGTGAACTAAAGCAAGCAGCTACTTGGGGTATTGACTTAAATTTGCTAGAGGTATTTGAGACCTTAGAATGTCTTCTAATCTAATCTCATTTTTTAAATAAGTAAATACTTTTAAATAAGTAAGCGTGACCCTGCAAGCATTGTTTGAGAGCCCTGAAAAGTGGTTTTCCCATTTTGGCAGAGGGCATGATTCTGTAAGCTGAAAATATGTAAGATGCAATTCAGGAAAAAATGGAGAGGGTAGGAGGAAGGAAGGACATCTCTCTGGCTCATCATACTAGGAGGTATCAAAAGACAAGTTCTGCCATAGTGCATTGTACATTGTATAAGTTATTTGGACATTGATTTCAAACCCTGTGGTAACGTCCTCAGTTGTCTGGGAGTGAGTGGCTGAGCTGTAGCTGTGTTACAAAAGCTGACATGTGCGCGAATTACCAACTTTGAAAGCCTTACCCTAACTGACTTCCAGTTTGTAAAAGATTTCACTTCAACTCAGTGTACATGCTACTGAAGTAGTTTAAAGCTGATAAAATAATACTATAACTGTGTAGCTGAATAGTTAATTATATGTATATTCATACCTCTACAGCTAGTAAAAAAGTTAATAGCATAAGATAAAAACCCCTTTTCGGCCTGTGTCTTTTGTGCAGTTTTGAGTCTTATCAGTTAATTCTGAATGAATAAAAATTATTTATTTTTGAGATAGCCATTACACATAATAAAAAAGTGTTTTTTGATGTGTCTGTTACTTATAAACCTGTTTCCTGTCTTTAAATGTGTTTTAAGAACCAGCGGGAGATAGGGCTTAAAATTCCTGTAGACACTGTGTTGTTCTGATGGGAACATCTGATTAAGAACATGGAGTGTACTTCATTGAAATCAAACTCAGAATATGTTAGAATTGCTGTTTAATAAGTAAAATAAACAGGAAGAAAGATGGAATGGCACCATGCTCTTACCTGCTTCATGGCATAATTGTATCTATCTATATATCTGTCTATTTATTTATGACTTTATGTAAACACAGAAACTTCTGAAGGCAAAAAACCTTCAACATGGCTCTAGTGTGGCTTCTGTTTCTGGGCAGATAGTCTTTCACTCCTGAGAAGAAGGACTGCATTTGATTTGTGATGTCTGTCGTTATGTTGTCCTTTGTTTTATCCTGTAAAAAATCAAACCTAATCCAAACATTAAAGTTTTTAGCCACAGCAGTGGATTGCATCTGGATGACAAAAAAAATATGTATTTCTTTTTCTAGGTGTGGGCATTCTCCTGTGTACCGTTCCCGTGAGATGTCAGGTCGGGCCCTTGTTCCATTTGTTATGGTAAATGAAGTGCCACACACAGTAATGTCACTGCTGAGGGGGCTTCCAGACTGTACCAGTTCTTGCATACGACAGAATAATATTCACGGAACGCTTCTGCAAGTATGTTTTTGTTGTGTCTTTTGTTGTTTTTTTGGTTTTACTTTACAGTCAGATAAAATGCAGTGAGCTGTGCTGAGTGTTGACAGATTGTTAAACTACATATGAAGCCTGCTTTTGAGTCGATTCTCTCAGATGATAAATATGGGATACAAACTTCAACAGTCATTAGAAGACTGCAAGTTGTAAATATCAACATTTACATTTCATATAATGTTTCATCTCTGGAGATTAAAGTGCTTTGATAGCAAATATCTTTATCTAAACATATCTAGAGAGATCCGTGTGACTCACCCAAAATCACAGAGCAAATCTGCGGCAGAGCTGAATTCCGAGCACCAATAATATCGCAGATGTTGAGACTTGCTGCTTACCTACATATTTATGTACTACTTGATTTGCAGTTCCTGCTACATCATCGGCTTCACGTCAGTTTGCTGTGCAAGACGTGAGAAGTTTTATATTGTATTCTTCTGAAAACATTCTGGAGAACAGCTCACTATCAGTTGGGAATCAGAAATTTCTTCATTCTTCATACATCATTCCTTTGGTTTATAGCAGTTGGTTCAGTGTGTTTGATTTTTAAGCTATCATGATAATAAGTTACCCATTTTTATTGCCTGTTTTTCGCAAGCAACCCTCCAACAAAGGCATATTGTATATGTTCGGCTCTGGTAGTCTGCCTCTGTTAGTTGGCAATCTGTCTTGGAACACATTCCCATTGTAAAGTGTGTGGTGTTGTTTGTATGTGTTTGTGGGATATTATTTTTTCTGTATCTTTTCCAGCTTATTATTTCCCTTTCAAATCATGACCTTACAGGAAACCCACGATAAGGAAGTGAGTGAAGTCCCTCTAGAGCTGTTATTGCCAACTCTACCTGTACCTCTCCACGTCAATTATCAGCTTGTTTCTAGTATATATTAACTGACAAGAATTAATTAGAAATCTGATAATTCCTTCAGTATTTTAGAAGTTGGTGTCACTTTACTTGTCCAAAAAGGAATGTTGGTAATTTTGAAAAATTGGCATCTTGTGAAAGATGCCAACTAGCTGGATTAGAATCAGAGTTCATCCAATTAATTGGAATTTGGCAGATGATAGGTAACAGAGAAGGTCATCCCAGTTTGTGGTTGATTCTGTCCTCGTACAGATGTCAGTCCGGCAGCTGTGTAGGAAGGAGGAGATTACCATCATCAAACTACCTGTGCTGCCACCAGTGTGCCACAAAACTGGAGTCTTTCTGGAAGTGTTAGGAAAAGAGGGTTGTTCTGACAGAGGTGGAAGCGTTTTGTTAATCTTCAAACAGATTATAAACTTCATAACGAGGGTATGGACTGGCTGTAATGTATAAAGCCACTGCTGCCTTTTTAGTGACCTTGTAAAAAAGTTATAGTGGAGGGTTGGTTCTGAAACCACCCAAAAGATGATCTGTTTTTTTAAGCCAGTGTTGCTAACAAGATCTTATGCATAGGTCTAGGAGGTTTTCATTTCCATCTGTGTGAACCAGGAGGTATTTTCATTCTCAGGTCTTTACTGTCATCTCTTGGTCAGTTTTGGGCAGTTACTAGGATCTAGTACTGAATTGCTACTGCACTGGGGGAAGACTGGTGCTGTCAGAGTACCACATTCTTCAAAAAAATGTCAGTGGTGCCATAGCAATCCAGTGATGTTTGGTCTCTTGTGTGTCTTGGGCTTTGCTTTTATGATTTGTCTATCAAGGTTGTGCAGTGTTCATTTAATACTTAATCAGATGTAGCGTATGACTGAAATGCTGAACTAACTGTTGCTAGTTAAAAATAACAAATATTCAGAAGAAATGCTGAAGGGTGATAGATTTACAAAAAGGGAGGCACCGTTTTTTGATGGTGTACCTGTAAAATACTAGTGCCACGTAGTTCACCACATAGTGTGCAGCTACTGTAAATAGGAAGGCAAAGAGCAAAGTCCTGTGACTTTCAGGGGCTGTTGGATGGGTGGTTTCAGTTTCCTTTTTATCATTGTAAGATGGGACTTGCAAGGCTTATTGAATGGAAGGTTGTTACCGGACTATTTATTAAAGCATTGATTCTCTGAAGCCGTACTTAAAGAGAGGTTAAGACAATGATCTGACAGTGTTCAAGACTGCACTGCATTTCCATGGCACAGTAGAGAATTTATCTTCTTCTTTGATATGAAAATCCCTACGAAAAAGAGTGAGCCTGTACAATGCTCGATAAAATTTAATTTTTTTTTTCCAGCAATACAAGGCCAATGTCTTATGAAAACAGAATTCAGTTAATTTAATTTCATTTGTTCAGTCACATTAGTCAGAAGCTGACTATGTTCACTGCCTGATCTTTATTTCAGTGTTCATATGCTGTCAAGTCTTGAGCAGGAAAATTGGAATTGTTCAGACTTAAAACTTAGATGGCAGTGCCAAATGTAATAAATTTTGAAGGTAAATTACAGTTATGTTTCAGGGTTATGTAACTGCTTCATCTGTTGCAAGCCAAATGTTCATTTATAGACAGATCATTCAAAAAAAGTTCAGACTGCAGTGCTTGTCCAAACACGGGCTGGTTTTCAAAATGCTGAGATTGACAAGGACTATTTGGGACAGTAAATACAAATGTGTTGTGTTTAACTTCAGTCTGCTGCATCAAGTGAAAACATGGCTTTTGGTCCCCAGTGTGATAATCCTGACTCAATTTGTGTATGAATATAAATGTGCATGAGGATAAAATAATTTTATGGCTTACTTGTTTTACATAAGAATTATTTTCAACAAAGAAGGAGGAATGCTATCGTTCTGCAGCTCTTACAGAGCTGAAGGTAACCTTCAGGGAGTAGGTTTGCATCAGAAGTAAATGTGTTGGCTTAAAAAAGACAAAGAAAAGTCCACTCTATGCTTAGCATTTCCTCTATGAATGCAGTTTCTAATTCTCTGTTACCCAAACTGGTATGGGGGCTGGGGAGAGACTTAAGCTTGTAGTTCACTAGAAAATGTGGAAATCTTCTGTTGGCCTTATTAAATGATTAAATATTTCTGGCTTCTGTTGTTTGAAGATCTAGTTTGTTGTGTGTTTATTTTTATTTATTTATTTATTTATTTATTAACCTGATTAGCTGAAGGGAGGAGCTTGTCCAGAGCTTTATGCAGAAACTTTTTGTTTGTGAAATTTCTTTGACTTTTGACAGTTGCCAAGGATCTTAGAGTAGTTGAGAGGATTGCGAGGTATCCTTATCAGAGGATCCATGAAGTAGCCAAAATCTGGTCTTCTGAAATCTGGAGGGTTGTGATCTTGTGTTTTGCCCGGCTGCCTTCTCTCAGGACCCTGAACTCCATTATCTTCTCACTGCAGCCAAGCTGCCTTCAACCTTTATGTCCCCAATGAGCCACGCCGTGTTTGTGAGCAGGAAGTCCAGGAGAGCACTGCTCCTTGTCTTTTTTTGTCAGAAGGTTGTCATTGGTGCTCTCCAGGAATCTTCTGGGTTGCTTATGCTGTGCTGTGTTGGTCATCCAGCAGATGCCGAGGCTGGTGAAGTCCCCTGTGAGGACTGGGGCCTGCAAACTTGAGGCTGTTTGTAGCTGTCTGTAGAAGGCCTCATCCGTGTGTTTGGTCCTGCTCAGGTGGCCTAGAGCAGACGCATTGCAGTGTCACCTGTCCTGCCATCTGTTCTTGAATCCTTACCCTTAAGCTATCCCACCATGTCTCTGTGATCCCAGCAAGACCATAGCCCTGCAAATTGCATGCAGACATCTTAATGCCTGGGATTCGTTAACCTACCCCTTTGGTGCTTTAAAGCAGAAAAAAAGTTACAGGATGCCTGAGCATGGTTTGTCTGGAAAACAATGCAGCACCTTTAATTCATCCAACTGTAGTTTATTTATAATGATTAAAAAACTCCCAAGTGCACGAACTGTCAGATTGGTTTGCCAAAGAAAGCAGATGTTAGACTTTTGCTTTTGTTTTTTATCTTGTAAGAATCAGGTAACATGATTGATGCTGGGTTTCAAAGGCTCTGCTATGTATGTAGACCTAGAATCGAATTGTTACAAGTACAGGAGAATAGCAGCAGTAAGACTGAGGCTTTCAGTCAGTTCTGCACTCATTAGTTTTCAGAAATCTGCTCACATTTGTGCGTTCAAAAATCTGTACATACCCTTACACTATCTTCATATTGAGAATAATCCATTGGTCTGCTGCAATTAATCATGGAGCAGATATAATTACTGTTAAGGTTTCTGTCTTTTTCACATCAAAGAATCTGCACATCAGTTGGGTCATCATCTTGTGTGTTGGCAGTTTGATCTACCTCGCATTTGCTTTGGCAAGCCTGCAGTGATGCATTTTTTTGAACGCAGATCAGATAAATGAAGGTTATTAAAAGAGGCAATGCGTTTTCTTTTAAGTTCCCTGTGCATTGTTTTGCCCATTTCTGAAATGTTGATAGTGCTAACCTGCTTCCTAGCGGTCTTGTGTTGATTTATACCTAAACAGTGACAGTGCCTAGCTTCAGGCTGCTCTACAGAATGGTACCACAATTTTTGCTTCCTCTGTCACTGTCTGATTCACTATGCAGTCCCTGCCTTTTGGAGTGCATTTTGCATTCCCTTTGGCATCATTGGGCACAGATTAGGAGAAAGGAGGATTCAGTGACTTCTCCCTCATCATTTACTGCTTGTATATGAAGAGAGAGAACTACATGAGTTTGTTTAAATGTGTATGCTGCCTCCATTTGCTGTCTCCATCAGGAGATGGATTGAACTGTCCAAGATACAGCTTCTCATAGAAGTTCACTGTGGGTTGTGCGGTTGCACATACGAGGAACAATTTCTGTCTGGAAGCTTCTTTGGTTTTGAAGATTATTTACATTTTTGTTGGTACTCATATGCACAATCAAACAACTGCATATAATAAAAATTCTCTGGCCTATCTTGTCTTTGCAGGTGGATCCTTCTTGTCATGATTGGTTTTGTTCATTGCTGCAGCTTAGTCACAGAAATTCTGCATGGTCCCTGGGAAGGTTTCTGTCCATTTCCCCTATCTTCTCATCTGAGGTCTAGCTGGTAGCTTCTACTCTTTCTGTTCTTCGCAGTCTTCCCACTTACTGTTATCACTTCTACTGATTTATCCTGAAATTTGCTCTCTGAGCATATGCCAGTGTTTACATCACAAAAGAAGAACAGTCTCCCCTCCTATCTGGGGAGTGCTCATGACCTGTTCTTTAAAAAAAAGAGATCTGCTAAGTGAAAGATGAAACAGAATTTGTTTTGATGCAGGGTTAAAACTTTATGAAGACAAAAGTGGAATTTCACTTATTTGATGATGGTTCCAGTGTCATCAATCAGTAGTCAGTTACTCTTCACAAATCGTTTCTCTTAATATGCAAATTTTCTCCACACATCCACAAAACTCTGTTAAAACTGAAACTCTGTTTCAGCTAGCTGAATCAGTATTACAGCATGAGGCTGGTTCAAAGAAGAATGTTTTGTTTGTTGTTTTGTTTTGTTTTTATTTTTACTATCTCAGACAGTTCTCTTTCGCATGTGAATGCGGAGTCCTGTGCAAAGAATGTTGGTTTGAGTTTTTGAATGTTCTTTTGTTTGTTTTGCTTTTGAAGCCAGTAGCACTGCTGCATCTTTCACGCGTTTAAAGAACACTGAGTCACATCAACTGAGTTGCGTGTGACAAAAAATAAACCTAATAAGAGATGAAGGGCTTCATAACTCTTTACCATTAATGTTAATTGAAGATTAAATTTTCCACTGACTTAAGTTGGACAAGAAATTAATAGTTGAATAGTTTTTCAGGGAATGTCAACATCCCATAGAATTAGATTCATCTTTCTTTTACTGTACGATACTTTCAGAATCTAGAAACTTCTTATAAAAATGAAAAACCACGACTGCATGACAGATTTTTCTGCCAGCTATACAGGGCTTTCATAACTCTGATCTTCTGTTTTATTTTTTGTGGAGTTATTTATTATTATTATTTATGATGGTGGAACTTTAAATTCAAAAATTTAAAAATCAACTTCGTGGGTATGATGTTTAAATAATAACGGGGAGATGGAAGAGGTGATTTAAAGATGGAAGAAGTGATTGAAAGGGTGGTTGATGACTTCACTAAAGCAGCAAGAAAAGCAAAACAAGAATACAAGTTGAGAATACTCATACTGGGTCATGCAGATACTTGTCTGAGTCAGTGTGGTGCTTCCACCAAGGACTGATAGCACAAGCCTAAGAAAAAGAGTAAGACCAAGCAGCCAGAGAAATGTGTGCTGCCCTCGCTTAGAGCACTCTTGAGGCAGAGGTGTATGGATGTGACTTTGAACATCAAAAGGAAGTACATCATTGTGCTGATGAAAAGAAGCAGTGTATGATGAAAACACCAATATGTTAGGTAGTTTAATTATCCAGAATACTTGTATCAAGACAGATTATTATCGATGAAAGTAAAGCCAACCTAATGAACGTGACTTCCTTTTTACCTCCTGTGAGAGGAGGAGGATTTTTAGCTTAAGCTGCTACAAAGGAAGGTCAAGCTACAGGTATCTGAGATTACTATCAGTCCTGTATTTTATGAGTTTAATACTTGGACACTTACTCAGGAATAAAGGCCATTTAAATAAATACGAGCATTTGAAAATAAAGCAGAGAAGAATGATGTCTGGAGAAGATCTAGCAAGCAATCGCAGGATTTTTATTTTAGGACTGAATAGGTAATAAAGACCTGCAGACTCCAGTGGCTAGGGTGTGTGATTATGATAACAGGAGACAAATTAGGCAAATATATTTTGAAAGTCATTCTTGGATGTTGGTTTTTGTGGCTGAGTGAAAGAGAGGTGTACTACTGGTTACCTTGGCCCAAAATCCTTGATGTGAATTACCAGCAGGGGTGTCAGTGACCGTATTCCTTTGTGTTTTGTTTTGAAGACAAAGGATCGCCAGGGTCTGAGGGAATGAATGGGGAAGTAGCATATTGTTTATTTGGCTTTATTCAGTAGCGCAGAAACATTGACTATGGTGAATTACTTTTTATTTGTCTTGGCAGTAACGTTTGAAGTATAGCGGTTCAACATTAGCTTATAAAAACTCAGTGTAGTAAACAAATGGTACATTATCTACAGATCAAAGAAATAAACCTGCTATAATTAAATGTTGTCCAATGAAACTTCCTTCCAGCTGTTTCTTTTTGAAGCTCAGTTTTTAGTGTTCAAGATAAGCCTTACTTTCAAGATTAGTACGAAGAGAAAAGAAATACTGATGTCAAGTTGAAAACATATTCACTTACATAGCTGGCAGCAATAGAACAGTTGTCTCATTTCTTCATATTGTAAATTTGTGTTAACTCTTATCCAGAGGGGTTCACTGCTGTAAGCATTTGAGAACAAGATTTGTGTTTTCTATCTGATATTACATGAATGCAACAGAAACACGGCTAAGTTTCAAGAATGGGAGCAGACAGCCTCTTAGAGGAGATCACTGATGAGATTCTGTCAGAAGTTTTCTTACAGCTGCTTTTTAATGAACTTCTGTGGTACCACTAAGTGACTAGACAGATCTGCTAGTTGGACATGACTTTCAAGTTGCTTTAACTGTAATTAGCAGTGCTTCCAGATACCATGTCTCTGACTCCTTAGAGATACCATTATTTTTTAAGAGAACATAGATTTGTGCAATTCTTACAACTCTGTTAGTTGTTTTTATTCAGTTTCTGTATGGTTTTTGATTTCCTTTCTACGGCAACTAAGTATTTGCAGAGATGCTATTGTTGAAAACTTCGTGTTTACAACTTTAAAGTTAAGAAAAACTTCAACAGAACTTCAAAAAAAATTGTTTTAGTACGGAATAAGTGGTACTTATCATTTAGGAAAAACAAGGTTGCTGCTGCTGTTTTTTATTGAGAGGTAAATGTAATAATGGCTCCTTCGGGTTGTGCTGGGTATAGTGTGAAAGCTGCCCCCTGTGCAAAGTCAGACTTGATGGTGCGCTACCTCCCTCTCTCCCACACCCTCCGTTTTGATGCTTGTACTCTGGGTACGGCCTGCAGTTGCTGTGGCAGTGGCGTGGCCACCCTTACCCAGTGCACTGCTCCCACTCCTTACTGCAGGAAAGCTCCCCCAAGGCGTGTTCCTCGTGTTGCTCACAGGCGCAGTGCAGAGGCTGGGGATGGATGCACGTGCCGCCACTTGATGTACACACTGCCTGCCCTTCAGTTACAGCCACAGAGCATCACGAGCCTTCGGGTTAGGTCTTGGATAAGAGCAGGGACTGAAAATGTCAAGTACTGATGTGGCTTCATAGAATCACTTTTATTAGGTGTTAGGATTAAACTTAAGGAAAGAGAAATCCTCCTATAGGTGCAGTTTTACAATGGATAGATTATTTTCTCTTTAGATTTCTCCTGAGAGATGTTAGAAAAGAATACTGTTGGCACAATTTCCTACTTACTACTACTTCAGGCACTGGGTGGTTAACTTGATTTAGACCTCCCAGAACAGCAGTTGAACTCTTGTAAAATCTAATTTTTTTTATAAGTGTTCAATTCTGTGCTGAAGTACATATTTCTCACACCTGTTTTGTATTACGAATCTTTAAGTATCCCTCATGATTACTCAGGAAAGCAATACTATCACTCTTTCACAGACAGAGGATGTTTTTACAGTTGGGAAGGGAAAAGTTGAAACTTGTAAAGTGTACTGAAGATATAATATTCTACTAGGTGGTGCAGTGGATTAATTTAGTACTACACGGAGTTCATTTTTCATCTCCTAAAACATGTTTTCAGTCCCACCCGCATAGGATATTTTTCTCTTCCTTTTGATCTAGAAACCATGTCTTTAAAACTTTCAGAGCCAAAAGAAAGATAATCCTGGATATACTTCCTGGATATACTTTTAAAAATACCCATCCATGATAAGTTCTGACTGCTTGAGGATGTATAAAAAATATTTATGAACAGTGAGGGCTTTTTTATATACTATGTGCTGTGTTTCCAGAAGTTCAGGCTACAGTAAGAAATTGTGGGAAAGGGCCTCTCTTGGTTTCTGGAAGCCTTCTTAGCCTGTTTCAAAGCAGAAGATGCCCTCCGTGGAAGAATAAAGTTGAAAAAATGACATTTTAAAAGATTGCTGGATAGGAGAAGTGAGTGAAGAGGTACAAGGGCTTTTAAGTGGACAGTTACTCAGTAGAGAATCACCTGTACTGAAGGCCAGGATGCAGAACCTCAAATAATGGAACAGAAAAGTTGAAGAGAGAGAAGAGGAGAAACCTGGAAATCTTAGAAAATGTAACAAAGTAAACACAAAACCAGATGAATAGACTTTCAAAGATCTGAAAATCTATTTCATGGTGTTCATGAGTCTAATTACAAGTTTTTCAGTTAAGGAAGCCCATTTTTTCTTTCTTCAAGTTTAAAGCATGCTGCTTGTACTTTTTATTTCTGTTTGTGTCCCAGGCATTTCTTGCGGTAGTGTTTTTTACCATTGTTTTTCTTGTTTTTATGAAGTATTGTAGAATATCTCATTTTGGAAGTAGTTATTATGGCGCTAGACTTTACTAGGAACAGTTTTCAGATGGCTGTTTCACTTAAAAGTGTTTTTTTCACTTAGACGCTGAATGTGAACTGACAACGTACTCTGGATGTTGGCTTTATTTCTCTGATGTTGTTTATTCATGGGCTGAAGAGAAGAATGGGGAATGGATATCCAGGCTGAGAAAGGATTGTACAGAAATCTCACTGACATAAAGAAACAGCATGGGACAAAGTTTGTGTGGGGCAGGATGAACAAGAAGCTGTGTTATACTTGTATCTGGTGGGGTTTGAGGGGAGGCAGTTCTTACTGTAAGGGTCTATCTGTATGTTTTGGGTTTAGGTCAGGGGCTGTTTGGGGAACAATGCTCTATTGAAAGAAAATTTTGTTTTCCACTGTCTAGTACAACATGCTCCCAGTTTGGGGACGTTGCTGCCAAACCCACCCAAAAGTACTGTGGATTCTGAGTTGGATCATTAGAAACACAGCTTCCAGTGGGACTGCGGGCAACACTTAGACGTGAAGTCCCCTGCAAAGCATTTTTCAGGCCCTTGAAACAGCCTAGGTGTGGTCTGACAGCAGAAAAGGGCACGGGGAGTGCCGAGAGGGTGATAGGGATGCTTCTAAATTTATTACCTGTCAAGGACCCTCCTTTTCCCTGCTCCTTCCCTCACAGAGCATTCCAGTCATCTCTGGATCATCGGAGCTGCCTTGTGTTTGGGAGTGTGGAAACCTCCCACATGGCTTCAAGCAGGCAAAGAATGAGTGAAGCCTCTGAAGGCACGATAAGCAGGTGCTTCTATTCTGTCCTCCCTCATTCCTTCGCAGGCTTGCACCTACGTTATCTTGCCCTGTTTCCCCTGGCACTCTGATCTCCCTCCTCCTCCCTCCTTTCAGCTCTTGTTTCAGGTGCTTACTTTTCCATGTCTCTGTTCTGTACTATGTCCTCTTGAGGAGTAGCTGCTGTCCTAATAAATTGTTGCTTATTTCAGTAGGGTTGTTATCCTGCTGGCAGAGATGCCTGTCAAGTCTGTCGGCCTGTATATTCAGTCGTATTCAAAAGTGTATAATTTAGATTCAGCGCATCTTCACATCTGTGATGAATGTCTGAAGTGTTTTTGGCAGGAGGTCCTTCTAGCTGTTGTAGTTCATTCAGGCCTGTGGTGAGTTTTTGGTTGTTATTGTGTTTGGGTTTTTGTTTGTTTGTTTTTGTGGGAAAATAAGCAATGGTTATTAAATTTATTCCCAAATACACAAAGTTATTTCCATAGATGCAGAAAAGTCTTTGTCAAAAGTGGGTGTTGGGAAAGCTGTTTATACTTGGAAATCACCATTGTCCTTTTTTGATGGAAATGCACCAACAGTAAGATTAGAATGTTCATTTTATTACTAGAGATCAATTAAGAATCCAGCATTTAAATATTTATAACCTAAATGAAAGATGTTGAGTGTTTGCAGTTTGTATTGAGTTTAACTTCAATATGTTTTAAACTTCTTAGCACCTTTCCTTCCTTTCCACAGTGTAAATGCATGTATTTGTTTAGCTTTATAGTATTAAGTTGCTATTCTTCAAGGAAAAAATAGTTCAAGGTAGGAAAAGCCAGCTCACAACTTCTTTCATTCCCTACAAAACGCTCTTAAAGCAAACGAAATGCCTGTTATGTACTCATGTTTGTAAGTTCCAAGAAATCATTCCCTTATTCTTCTCTGGTTTTCTGTCTTGTCTCAGTGGTAAATCAGACACAATTGGTAATTACAGCCAGAAACTGTAAAGAGACTAGTAATTACTTCTTTCAAAGAAAATATAAATGTAAGTATTCTCGAGTGTGTGTGACTTGTTTATTTTCCTTCTATTTTTTGAATTAATGTATCATTCAGTGCCATAAGAAATTCCAGCTAGAACCTTCACTCTTTGAAGCAGAGGCATTTTTGAACCCTAATTGACTCAAGATACAAATAAGAAAATGTAAATCGTACTGTCTGCATCTTAAGTGAAACACCCTGCATTCTTCATGCTTTTAGTTCCTGTTAATACAAGAGTAATTAATAAAATCAGGGGAATGTGTGTGTGCCATGGTGATGCTGCTATTGTCACATCTCGTGAATGTCACCCACTCCTCCCAGAAAGCCTCAGAAAGATGTAGAGATGCACATCTGAAAGATTTCACATGTATATGTCATTGCCAAATAGTTGTTGTTATTTCCAGATGTACCATCTAATGAACATATGCAGTGTTTGCGTATCCTGTGTTGCAGCATAAAACCACAGCCCATAGATAGTTTCAAAAGGACAGGACTTTGTGTAAGTACCTTTGGGTAGACTTTACAGGAGAATGGTTGATCAGGCAGAATTTCAAACTTCAGTGATGGTAATAGTTAGAGTTGTATTAAAATAGAGACCTTGAGAAGAAAGGAGTGAGAAGCCTCAAGTGCTTCCAGCAATAGAAATGATTTTTCATTGTTGTTTTGAGTCAATCATTTACACCTCTGAATTATCATATGATGAGCAATTATTTGAAAATGAATCAAATTAAAGTAGATTCTGGAGGTCTTAGGAAATGACGATGTAATACTCTTACAGCTGTAGGTATTTCTCCTGGAGCCTTCCACTCTGTTAGACATAAAAATGGTACCATGGCGTCAGGTGGATTGTGCTTTCAAAAACGAAAGAAAGAGATTATAAGAACCAAAATGATCATTTTATGTTTAACTAGTTTTAAAATAAAATATGGAATCTTGGCACTTGCTGATTACCGGGGAAGAAAAAGGTAGTCTTAGTAACTTCATGCTGTATTCAGCACTAAAAGCATAATACTGTCTTCCCTGAAAATATGGAAACTGTTGATAGCAGTAGTGGATACACAGTATTAAAGATGGAAATGCAACTGCAAATAATGTAACCACAGAGAGTTGTTTCATGTTCTTCCTCTTTTGCTTTTCTTAAAAGCCATAATGCATTCTCAGGTAGGTAAAAAAAAAAAAAATTTACTTTTAAGTTAACCTTTCAGAGGACTACAGTGAATGTGGAATGCCCTCTGACAGAAGATTTAATAGTTTCAATGACATATAAAGCTGGTTTCAGTATTTTACACTGTGGTGCTTGTGAACAATTTAACAAGAAGTTCATTTTATGTTAACTTTATTTTGTGAACTTCGATGATCACATGGTCTAAACAAATTTTTTCATCCTAAGTATTTCCAAACTGGAGTTGTGGATGCTGTTAAAGTTATCATGTCCAGCTCTCAAATTGTCAATGCAGTAAATTCTTAGTTTTGTTGTTGTTGTCTCAGAGTGTAATAGGCTGTGATACTAACAGATCTCAGAAGGAGAAGAGGTGTTTATAACCACCTCAGCCTCTGACACTTTTTTTTCCATTAACTGTTTGACAAGTGCAGTTTTGCTGATGTTTTTCCATCGGCCTTTTCCTTTTAGAGGATTGTGTTTTCCATCTGAGTATTATCTTTTAATTCAGCAGTATTTATACGGATTACATAGGGCAACAGTCAGTATATGAATGAGGTTTATAATGGCTTTATCTACATGGGTGATCCTTGTGGTTTTTAAGAAACATCTTTGCTGTACAGAATTACAGTACCACTGTTCGCCAAGAGAACCCTTGAAACAATTGTGGTATTGCAGTTGTACAACATAAAACACTTTGGTGGTGTCCCCGAATGATGGATGATAACATTCAATGAAGTGTCATGGGCGGGAAGAAAAGTTCATGGCTATAAATTCTTAGTGCAGCTTGTTTGGGGTAATTTTCTTCAATTATTGTGAATTTGCAGGGGCAGAAGGAAAAAATGGGCTATTTTGAGTGGTAAATGCTAGTAGTATGTTTTGTATAGTGACTGAGAACTAGGTGGTAAATTTGAGGAATTTTAAGTTCTTTTCTTTCGTACTTTGTAATACAAAACATTCATGTGCAGTATTGTTACTGCACACAATGTTAGCTGTAGGGATTCTCTTCACACATGAGAAGTGTGACATGTAATGAGAACAGTGTCTTCAATTAGTGCTTTTATTTGACCTTTTAACACATTTAACAAAAAGTTTTTACTCGATTGTTATCTTTAACTTAGAAGAGAGCACTCCTCCTTAACGTTAAATACATAAATAAAAATGTGAGCTCCTTTTTGTAGCTGGTTTATCATTTTTTAGTGTATTGTAAAGCCAAAAAGGCTAATGAAGTGCATAGAAGCAGAATAATTGTATGAGGCAGGGGAGAATGGAGCTTGGTTTCAAATAAATTTCCCTTATTTTTCCAAGTGCTCTTAACTTGTGGAATTGTGTGGAATTTCAGTAAACTCCTAGGCTACTTTTGTGGATTCGGTAACTTCTGACAAAGTCATCTCATTGCTTCATTTTGTTGTTCTCTTCTCCAAACTGAAATAATTTTGAGGCTCGAGTGTATTTGAAGCAATCATACTTCATATAGCTGTATGTGCTTTTCTCTACTTTTTATTTAGTTTGTAGATTTTACTGCTTCTAAAAAAAAACGCTATGTTATGTGATGATCCTTAGAGTAATTCAGTATAAACCATCAATCCCCAGCAAGATCTGATGATGAGCAAGATCTTGGATGTGTTGTGGTCAGGATTTAGGACAGGACAGGGCACAGCGCAGACACCTCTAGGGTTCTGAAAGGTTACAATGCAGTGGTAACGGATATATTTACACATGAGGTCTGTGTGATGAAGAGCCATTCTATTTTGCACCTTTTTGCAGCTTTGATTATGGCTTATCAGAGGTTATGAACAAAGTAGCAGGACCATGCCAGAGAGGGTGGTGGTGGCGGCTTCGGCTTCCACTGGTTTGTTTTTTTCTCTTCTGCCAAATTCAAACTGTGAAGTGACTTAAAGCTGCAAGCTCTCACTGAAATAAAGGTGGAAAACAAAATATTTCATCTGCCAACTAAAAAGATCTATTTTAGTTGCTTCTGTTGCAGTTGCAGCCACTGGTAAAATATGAAAGTGATAGGATACTGTCTGTGGAATGGTAGGTGGAGACTAACACAGGCAAGACCAAATTGGTACTGACTGCAAAGAGGAAAGATGCTGAAGAACTGCTGGAGATACTCTGAGTGCCTTCTGTTTGGCTTGTGTGTGTTCCTTAGTTGTAAGTAAAAGGAGTAAGTATCATGGTCATTCCTTGCATCACTGATGCAGAATGGCTTTCAGCTGCCTTGAGCAAATCTGGCTTGTAGTGAAATGGGCGTGTTGTCCAGGTGTTGCTCTCAGTGCCAGTTTTGAGGCTGTATGTTGGAAGATTTCAGCAGGCTTGTCATCTGTAAACAGCTTGTGCACAGCAGCCCACATCCAGCTGCTCATCGCTAACCCTCTGGTGGGCGTTGCAGCTGCCACAGATCAGCCAGACGCGATCCTCTCTAAGCCATTTCAGTAAAAAAGAGTAAGATTGGCTCCATTTCAATAGCAGGCCTCTGCTAACCTAACTCTTGTGACTGGATGGAGTTGAGAGCTTGCTTTCATTTGAAGCCTGGCTAGGTCTGAATTTGTCAAACTGTGGCAGGATGCAGCGCTGAAGAAATGGTAACAGGCATGGTAACATTTGCTGTTGACACCATTGTGCTCAGAAAATAACCTCTACGCAGTTCAACATGAGAAGCACATAGAGCATTAAACTACAGCAACTTTAAAAACTGTTCGTAGACCTATTATTAGAGTCAGACAGCTGTACTCCTCTGGGATGGTGAAGTCAAAGCATGTGCAAGTGTTGGAGAAAGTAGTCTTGAATGAAGAAATGTGCTGGAAGAACTTTGCTTTTCAAAAAAAAATAAAATAATTCTGCCGTAAATACTGTTCCTGTTCCCTTTTGTCAAAAATGTATCTTTCCAATCGCATGAGAGCGGAAGAGGCAAGGGAAGAAAGAATACCAAGGAACAGATCTTCCTGAACAGCTTCTAGCACCTCTAAAGAGAAAAGCCCCTGCAAATTCCATCATCTTGCTTTGGAACTAGTGTGTTCTGGTGCGTTTGCAGAGACGCTGTTTGTGTGCTGTGGTGCAGCTGATGGTAAAGCAAAGTGCAGCAGCTTACTACATTTTTAAAAAAATGTTAGATAACTTTGAGTTTGGCACTTTCTGTGATAGCGTAGGATGCTTGTTCGTCAGGGGAAAGAAAAAAAAACAACACAAGGCTTTGTGGATAATTAAAATCAGGAGGAATATTTGAGCTGTTTTGGGGAGATATAATCAGCTGGCTAGCTAGATTAAAGTTCGGGAACAAAAGAGAAATATATTGCAGGTAGAATTTTAATTGTTCAAAGCATAAATGCAAAATTCATTAAGGTCGTTTTGTGATTATGCAGTTAGCCCTTTCCTTGCCCGTAAGTTTACCTTGGCTAGGGCACTTGCAGTTAAATGGCACTGTGAAAATTACTGGAAAACATTAACATTAACTTGTTATTGTAAGCTGACATCATGCTGAGCCTGATGGGAAGTAGAATTTATAAATAGCTTGTCCATATGTGTAAGGCAAAAATCTGCTGAGTTTCAGCAGTACCGTGATTCATGTGTTTGCTGTAGTTGAAGTTTCATCATAAGTTATCTATGTTCCTGTGGACTTGTTTTTATAGTTTCAAAAGGTACATCACATCATACCCATGTAAAACTTAAGGAAGATCAGTGGTCCAGAACTTATGAACAGTGAGAAAATACTGTCTTTACATTTTCTGTGTGCTTTTGGTGGTGCATTCTACAAGTATTCTAATTGGCACATATGTAATCTTCCCACTGTTCTCTCTGGAGAGCAAAATGCTTTTATAAGAAATACCCCTGAGGGATTACCTAGTTATTTTTTCCCTAGGTAAATTCTCATGCACGTACTGTGATATCTGTGAATTTAAACTTAAAAGATCTGAGTTAAATCTGCCTCTGGGATGCATCCCTTCTAGATTTTAAATAAACCACTTGATCTCTTTCCTTGTCTGCAAGACTCTTTTCTATATTCATCCTTTTGGAATATGAATTTTTGGGGACAATTACCAAAATTGAGACTCAGCGTACCACTACAGAAGTGAAATCTTTATTTCTTCTCTATTCATCCAAAAGAGTACAAGGGTAACGTCTTGAGGAGGCCAGTCCTCTCACCTCTCAGGTGATGTACCCTGTTGGAGGTGCCTGTATCCACTACTGCCTTGTACTACACTGAGATTAAAAACAGAGGAGGGCTTTTGGGCTGAGGATTGTCCTTCCCCGCTCTTACGCCACAGCTTAGTGGGATCTTCTTACAGGAATTACTTTCTGGATATTACTGTAATAAATAATTAAAAAAAAAAAAGTTTGCATTACATTTAGCTTGTCAGTGTTTCATGCTGTTGTCCTACAGATACTGACTTTGTAAAGCCGAACTACTCATTATTGCTGTTTACAGTTTGAATTCCTTTTGACTTATGTACAAGTTAAGCACACGCATTGTCTATGTTGTCTTGATAGAAAGCTACTTTTTATTCCATGTTTCCGTTGCACGTTCCTTTTTATAGGGATAATTTTGGCAGAGGAAAATTCTTATGGGTTCTACCTGCATTTAACTGTGTTACTCTGGTGTGGAGCTGTTACAGGTATTTTCAGAATATTTTTCCTGATGCTATGAATACAGCTTGCTAGAGGTGACGCATTATGTGTTTTTTTATTTCATTTTATTTTCTTCAGCAGTCTTGTAAGAAGTGATCATGAATACATAGCCCATTGGTTCAGGAAGAGACTCGTTGGCTATTCCCATGGCAGTAATTTAAAAGTGCCCAGGGGCTGTCATGAATTATTGAATCTGAGATGATGTGGCATCACCTATGGCACATATTATTGGACTTCTTGGCTTTCTGGAGTGGGCACCTCAACTATGCAGCCTGCTGGGAATGATCCCTGGCCTGCTGTCACTCCCTCTGCATGGCTGGGAGGTGTTTTGGGAGAGTGCCAGGCTCCTCTGTAGTATCCGGAGAGTTGGCATTTGAGTTCAGGGCACTGATTCAGCTGTTTGATGTACCTGCACAGATGTCACCTCTAGTGGTGTAATGGCTACCAGCAACTAACCATGTGAGAATTTTCTTTACAGGAGGGATGCCTTTCCGTATTATTGACACTTGGAGAGGTACAGCAATTCCTGCAATGGCAGAATAATCTTACACTATGGTCAGCAGGCTTTTTACTACTGCTTTAGAGAGCAAGCAAAGAGTGCAACTGGTGATAGAGTTCCTCAAATGTAAATGGAGCCATTAGCAGTGACAGTACGCCTATAAATATGCAGAAATGGAAACACAGGTTGATCCCTCATACATGGAGGCATGTACAAAAACAGGTTATGACTGACTTGATGTATTGATGGAGAAAAGCTTTGGGAAGTTGCTAATATGGCTTAGAAAAGCACCACCTTTTCTCATGGCTATAGCTACCCGTGCTTGGACATTTAATGTCACAGATTATTCATCAGGTTTTAAAAATATTGAATGTTTTTCTTTTGTTTGAAAGCAAAAGACTCTTTTCTTTAAGTTTAAAATCACTAGCTGGGAGAAGAAAATTGTTTTCTGAAGCTGTGAGTAAGTTATAATGTAAAGTCAGAAATAAAAGCATCAAATCTATATAGCATAGTTCTAATTATTTTCTCAGCTTGTGTGCTAATGCAGACATTCCTGAGACATAAGATCAACTCTCCTGAAAGCAGCACAGCTACAGGGTCAAGTAGCAGTGTGCTTTCGAGCACTCTTTATAAACATGTTCTTACTGACCCTGTCTATTATGTGTCAGCTTTTTAGTGTCAGTATATCCTTAAATATTCTTCCTAAGGTAAACAAGGGTGTGTACCTTGTTTTTTATTTGCATTTTGTCTCCTTCATGTGGACATTTGCAGGATAGCTTGTTATGAGGACATACTATGGAAAGGAGTTGTTAGGAGTTGTTTCAGACTGTTACACTCCCACCCCTCCAAAAAAAATCCCCAAAAAATTATGAAGGAGGGGGAAAGCTTTATATCCTTGAAAGTAGCTGAATTAAGGCCATGATGGGTAGGTGTTGATGATGGCAAGCTATAGACTTGGAAGAGGAGAGTTTATTGTATCCTTCCTATTGTGGGTTTTTTTTTTTTTGGATCAAAAATCCAGGCTTGGCACAGTCTTTAACTGCTTCCAACATATAATCTTATGTGTTAATTTCTTTAGACTTCTAGGAGGTTTTTGTTACATGCTTCTGGGAAGATAATAGGTATGTTTGCAGAGAATGGAAATGCCACACAGTACCTTCTTTCATCTCTGGTCAAGCTGACTGGTTAGGAGGATGTGTGTGTGACACTCTTACTCATCAGTCAGGTTTGCCTTTTCTTAATACTGTCTGCTATTTGGGGTTTTCTGTTTTCTCATCCATCAGCAATGTAGGTCTTTTGCTTAGGCTTCTCTGCCCGCTGCATGTACCTTTAGTTATAAGATGAATGATCTGGTATTGATCTGCCTGAGGGCAGGTAAGCTCTGCAGAGGGATCTGGATGGGCCGTGTCCGATTGTATGGCACTCAAAAGGCTGAGCGCCAGGTGCCATTCTTGGGGCACAACAACCTCATGCAGTGTACAGGCTGGGGGAAGAGTGTCTGGAAAGCTGCCTGGCAGAAAGGGACCTGTGGTGGTGGTCAACAGGCAGCTGAACATGAGCAGCAGTGGTGGCCAAGAAAGGCCAATGGCATCCTGGCTTATGTCAGAAATAGTGGGGCCTAGGGACATGACCGTCCCCCTGTATGTGGCACCTCGAGCACTGTGTTCAGTTTTGGGCCCCTCACTACAAGGAGGATTGAGTTGATCGAGCGCGTGCTGAGAAGAGCAACAGAAATGGTGAAGGGAGTAGAAAACAAAACATACGAGGAGTGGCGGAGGGAGCTGGGGTTGTCTGCTCTGGAGAAAAGTAGACTGAGGGGACACCTCACCTTTCTCACAGGAAAGTGAAGTGGGTATCAGTATCTTTTCTCGAGTGAGAAGTGATAAGATGTGAGGAAACGGCCTCAAGTTGCGCCAGGGAAGGTTTAGGTTAGGTATCAGGAAGAAATTCTTCTCAGAAGGGGTGTTTGGCATTGGAAGGGGCTGCCCGGGGGAGTTGCCATCCCTGGAAGTGCTGAGGAGACACAGGGATGTGGCGCGTAGGGGCAGGGTTTAGCGGTGGGCTCAGCAGTGTTAGGTGATGGTTGGACTTGATGATCTTAAGGGTCTCTTCCAGCCTAAATGATTCTGTAGTACCTTACATCCAAATAGTAATAAATAAGTCAAAAGTACTAATAATTGTAAAGAGAGACCTGACACCTGTTACCAGGTTTCTGTGTGAACAGGCAAACTGGGTGCTTCTCAGAGGAAATTCAGCTAGGATGTTCAAGTTAAAAATGCTAGTGAATATGACATAAGCTGGCTACAATCTTGTTATTGTTCTGTTTTGTCCTAATACAGCGTTTAAGTTAAACATATGGATTTTAAGCTAGGACTCAGTTTCATCCTCCTTTGACTAAAATAAGTTTTTGTTTGGGTTTTTCTTCCAAATAAAACTGGTATTGTAAGAACTTTGATTGTGAAATTTCATATTTTTGGCTTGTTTTAGACAGAAGATTTGAGTTATAGCACGCTAGTTATTTCATTAGTTATGGCACATTCATAATTTTCAGTTTATTAAACAGGTGTGTTATTCTTGCTCAGTTATATGGAGTTAACTACTATTGTATTTTTATTCATTACTTCACACCCTTTCATACCTTATTTTACAACTTCTTAATTCAATCTAAACATGCTTTCCTGCGTTTTAATTAAAACAAGGTGATTCTTTTTTAAACCTGCTTGATGAATTTTGATGGACATATGTGGAGGAAGGATTTACAAGCCCTACTTTCTCATGAATAATAAACCCAAACTGTAATTAGATGATGAAACATGCTGACAAAACAAAGCTGAAATTGTGGAAAAATCGAATTGTGAACCAGCTGTTGCTTTAATGTGGCAAAAAAAAATTGATCATTTTCAGAAAAATATTTGCAAAGGGAAATACTGTAATTTTACATTGAGTTTATTAATTCGTACAAAGACAAATTTGAGGAAGCAAGTCATATTCATATATAGTAATCATATATGACAGTCATGTAAGTTACATTTTGCAGAAATAATCTGATTTGTCAGTTATGAAATTAACAGAATGAAATTAAAGACTTCAAAGAACAGAGGTGGTAGGAACAAAGGGATAATGCTTATAATTGGTATATATAAATGATGCAGGACTGAGAGCAAGGTAGTTAAGTGGTAGCTTTTGAAACGCTACGTTTGTGTGGGTATTACAAGAGAACTGATAAATGTTTGAAACTCCTCTTGAATAAATTGTCATTTAAATGTGGAAATAAGTTCAGAATATTTACAGCTGGTGTGGCAGAGGTCTAATCATCTGCTATCAGAGCACGAGGCGTAGGGGGTGCCACCAGCGCTGTCTGGCACAGCGCGTTCATGTGGGTGGGCTCCCCAAAGACCTGGCCACCTCACGTGCAGGATTCAGCCGTACATTTAGTCTGACCCATCGGTGATCTGTGCACACATTAAATGAGATTTGCTTCTCATGCATAGATCCAGAGCATATGTGATTGCTTGGTGTACATGCCGTATTTTTCTGCCACTTCTCAGACTGAGTTTTTGGCAGCATCAGCGTGTATTTTGATGTCTCAAGGATGGTTGTTACCACATAGCTACTGTTCAGATTTGAGTCCATTCCTCAGGAATGCAGAAAAATTGGTTCATTTAGCGTCACCATTGTTACCTAGGCATTCCTAAAAATCATTGATATGGCCCTACTTTTACGCTATTATCCTGCATCTTGTGTAGCTGCTTTTGTTCCTGAGAGTAGGATACACTGCAAGGACTGTGTTCGTGCCATACTTGCTGGTGATAAAATATTACGTTTATTTTGTATAATTTATTTTTTTTTTGCAGAGTAGGAATACACCAGAAGATAACCAAATAGCTATAGACTTTCAAATCTATATTTATAGAAGTATCTTGCTGGAAAACTGGGGAGGTAGTTGAGGTTTATAGTCCCATTGTAATTATCACACTGTTTTTTGCACTTCTTATCTTTAAAAATTAATAAATAAAAGGATTTTTAGGGGTTGTTTTTCACTGGAGACATGATTATTGTAACTTTGAACTTTTTATCATGCTAACAAAAATGCCTTCACCTGTCACAGCAGCTTGCCAGATTTTATCTACGTGGTCTTATTAAAAATGAAAAAATGGGTCTTGTTTTCAGAATACCGAGATAACTTGGCAGTTGTATTTATCATGCAATAAGAATAAAATTTTATCCACCTTTAAATAACAAAAAAGGGGGGGATAAAAGAGCTTGTTTGAGGTTTTCTCACTAGCCTGTTAATACTCAGGCTTTTGATGGAGCAATTCCAAAATACCACATTTGGCTTAGTGCAATAATCTCTTTACTGCTGCCATTTTGCAAACACCTTTTTTTTTTTTTTTTTCTCTTTCCATGTTGCTTCAACCTCCATAGCTTGGTGAGTGGAATATTCTTGCGAGCTTCATCTTTGCACGGTGTTTTATTTCAGCTGGTGAAACATCTGTATTTTTCTCATGTATTTAAAAAAAAAGGGGGGGGGAGGTAAATGATCTATGCAGAGAATGTATAAGGTGATGTCAGTTTGCTTTTTAACAAGAAGCCCTGAGATGAACACTGAGAGCATTGTTTCAGTCGTGCAGTTAGGAATGTGAGTATTTGTACTGTGTACTTAATTTCATACTAACATAGCTGAGGGCATGCATGCAGAAGTTTTTATTGCTTCAGGTCAGCTTAAGGGGAGAAACGTTTCACTTCGCTACTTCACTGAGAAGTGTGCAATTATATAATCTTCAAAGTGTTTTTGGAAAATCTGGTTATATAAAAAGGGTACTTTGTGCAGCTACATGTTGGAGGCTGTGTTTTCTTTTGAGTATGAACATGTGTGCTTGCACACAAAGTATCGCTAATCACTATTTCACATCTGAAATTAAAAGTTTATTGTAAACTTCAAAAACCTTAGTTTCTCCTTTAAAAAAATCTCTTAGAAAGTTTGTCACAGTAGAGTAACTTTATGGCTATTAAAAACTTGTGTTCTTTCTGCAGTGTCTCTTTTAGATAGGCAAGAGAATTCTTGACATCAAAAAAATGTAAAGGCATTAATTTTTTTGTTTGCTTTGTACAAGCTTTCATCTACCATTGCGTTGCTTCATTATTACGATAGTGTATTTTGCAGCTTGAATACTGCAGTTTGAGCTGATATGACAGCTTCTAGAGGTATGATCAACATCATATCATATCAAAGTTGGTATGGGGGAGAAAAATGTTTCTTCCTGCTTCTCATGATTTATGTAT
Organism: Cygnus atratus; assembly: GCF_013377495.2. Classification (NCBI taxonomy): domain Eukaryota; kingdom Metazoa; phylum Chordata; class Aves; order Anseriformes; family Anatidae; genus Cygnus; species Cygnus atratus. Next base: position 93,916,648 of record NC_066364.1, read on the forward strand.
TCGACTTAACTGATGTCTAATCATTTAAGTATATATATATCTTTAAAGTAGTCAGCATTTTTTTTCCTTGATGGTCCAACATGAATATTTGGAAAATAGCAGATGTTACGTCTGAGGTCTGCTTGGGCACAAAGAAAACTCAGCTTTCTGATGTCAAGACAGGGTGACACAGAAGATTCTGTGCTGCTTCTGGAAGCATGCTGTTTGGTGGGGGATGGGTGTGAATAAGACGAAGGGATGTGTGTGCCAATTGACCAGCAGGGAAGCAAAGCTGCACACTTCCATTTCTCCCTCTTCCTTTCCCCAACCTCCTCCACTCCTTCCCTTTTCCTTGATGCTTCTAAAGGTGAAGAACGGGAATGAAGCATTGCCAATCTCAGATCTGTTTGTCCCACTGACAAACTAACCCCATTCCAGTTGTGGATGTCCCATTTAGGTTGTGGATGCCCCATCCCTGGAGGTGCTCAAGACCAGGTTGGATGAGGCTGTGGACAACCTGATCTAGTGGGTGGCTTCCCTGCCCGTGGCAGGGGGGTTGGAACTGGGTGGTCTTTTAAGGTCCCTTCTCAGTCGAGCCATTCCATGATTCTGTGAAGGCAGACACGGTACTGGCAGCTGCTGAAGAGTGAATGGAAATGGCTGGAGAGCAGAACACCACTTGCCTTCATTGATGTGCTGGTCCTTGGGTTTTGCCAGCTAGGATGTAGCATTGCACCTGAGCTCACCTGGTACTTCTGCCATGTAAGTCTGCGCTAAGTCCTCCCATTCTGGAGCTGCGAAGGAGCACAGTTACCTAAAGTGGTTTTACCTGAGGCAGGTTAACACTTGCTGTGTCAGTGCTGGTAGAACACCATGGACCAGCAAATGTCAGGATGGCTGATGGCTGAGCACCGTTCCTCATTCTGAATCTAAAGTACCTGAGCTTCCCGTGACCTGCACGGTTTTAACAACTCTTGCCCAAGTTAATAGGCAGTCAGTAGAGCCTTTCCAGTGCATTAGCCTGACAGCCTGAACAGCTCAGCAGGGGAAAAGGATTGTGAGCATCCAGTGACTTGGCCATCTTCAGTGCACGGTTCCAGAGAACTACAGACAATACCTTGGGTGTTGTCTTCGGTCCTTTTAACAAGACTCCCAGCGTATTGAGGCTGCTTTCTTGGTGTTTACTTCATGTCAGATATAAAGATAACTGTCATCCTGCAAGACTTCATAAACCTTTTTCTACATACGATGCAAATCTTTTGTAAAACTACCTTAAAAATAATGTATTGTCTTAGTGTAAGAAAAGAAAAAAAAATAACACCGACAGTACAAAAGAAACACTGGGACCTAATTGCATTTACGTATAAGTGAGGAATTTAGCAGCCCATTTTAAATTGAGTATTTTGGGCCCAAAGAGAGCTATGTGCTGGAAAGCTTGTCTATTTTATTATCTGTATCAAACAGTCTCACAAAACTTACCACCCTCCCATGCAGACATTGGCTGTCTTGTAGTCTCAGATCATCAAAACTACAGCATTACTAAAAGCCAAACAATAACATTTCACACATGTTGGAAGTAGAGCACTGCTGCAGTTACCTTTAACAGATTGCCTGTTTGGATACCTCCAGTTTTAGTTTGCATTAAATACTGTGGAAGCCTCTGAATAAAACATACCAGCACTGATTTCAATTTCAAATTTAGTTGAGATATTCTAAAATGACAAAAAAAAATATAATTCTTTTGTGAGGAAAGCTTACTAGGTCTCTAAAGTCTCGTGAATAAATGATAGAGGGCTTGCATTGAAACAATGAGAAAATCAGTATTTTGCATATATCAGATGTCAGACCTGGGTAAGCCACAATAGTTACGCATTGTCTTTGATGAATGCCAACATTTTTTTTGAGTGAATCAAACTCTTACATGAGTTGTACCTTCTAATTCTGCTGCTTAAGTACGGCTCATGACATCCTCTGACTTTTACCATTAGAATAATAACATACTGAAGGGGTATGGTCTGTCTGGAAAGTGAATTGCAGAGCAGTTCTGGTTGCATTTTCAGTACTGAGTTTCCTACGTGGACTAATTTAAATCCACAAATTTGATCTGTTTAATATACACAGTTCCCCCCTCTTTCAAGACCTTTTGCTTGAGCTATCAACTACTTCGATTTCCGGTGTATTGAGGAGGGAGGCACTTTGGGAGCTGTTTTCAAAGCTGAAGAGATTAAATTAATTTGAGCTTCTAGGAAAAATATGATAGCCCTTTCATAATTGTGAAACAGATTTTATATTATTGCTTAGAGGTAAATCCCTTCTCGTTCCTGGAAATGAACAAAAGCGCAGAAGAATAAAATCAGAACGGTTAAGGCACCAATGGTCTTCAATTAGGATATAAAAGGCAGTAAGAAGAGCCTCTACATACACAGTATTTCCCTCTTTCCTCCCTGGTCTTCTGTAGTGTCAATTACTGAACAGAGATCAAGGGCAAGCCACCAAATGCACAGAAAAACTAGCAGTCATGGCAACTTTGTACATTGTTTTTCATGAAAATGGTTAATGTCAAGTAGATAATAGTGAACCGTTTTAGTAAGCAGACAGCGGCACAGGCGAGAGCAGGCTCACGAGTAGGATTCAAGGTGGAGATCTCCTGTGAAACTCTCAAATATTTGCAGGTTTATACTTTTGCAAAGTGCTTTGTAGAAAAAGAGCAAAATCTAAAATGATATTGGGAAAATCAGAAAAGTAGTCTTTCAGCAAAATGGTGTTCAGTACAGAGCAGTTCAGAAGGTGTAAAAACAAAATGAACAGAAAACCAAACCGCTGTCGTTCCAGGATGTCTCTTGCATGCAGAACACCTGTTAACACAGGGAGAAGAGTTTGTTTCATTGTTCCTGTCATGAGGGGCCCCAGTTGGATCTCTCTGTCCAGTAAGTGCCTCACTAGGAAAAAATCTGGACCAACTGAATGGCGTCCAGAGAGCAGTTGTTTACCATGAGGGCAAAAGTCAAGGGTGGGAGTGGAAAAGAACACCTTACTTCAAGAGATTGGATATTGCATGCGAAACACTTGAAGAGTTTCCATACAAATGTTTTGGAGTCTGCTTTATTGGCTGGTTTCAAGATATTAGGACAGTCAAGCATTTGTTTCATCTAAGAATGCTTAGACCCTACCTCGATGTTTGTGTGAATTACATAGTCTCTTGACATCTCTGCTGTTCCTGTGCTTGTTCGAAATTACTGCAGCTGTTCTTCCACTTGAATAATTTCACAAAAAATAGCCCAGATGAAATTGTGTCAAGTTAATGCTATGCGGCAGTACTCGTGTTTCCAAAACAAGCAAACAAACAACAAAAAATAACCCTGGGAGCAAGTGACAGCTGGAATGTGGGAGACCAAGATCTAAGATGTAAAAATCTGGATATAAAGGCTTTCTTCTTCCCAGAGCGAAGCACAGGCCCCTGCTTGATCAGTTAGCTATAAAATCACTACTTTGTAAGTATGAAGTGCTCATACTCTCACAAGTGTTTTCATATAAAATGCTCGTATGTGCATTTTTAGAAGTAATCTGTAACATCTCTAAAGTCTCATAAATTCTGCACGTCACTGGTTGCAATAAGTAATCAATGGAGGACATAATTTTTCAGCTTATATAGAAACTCTGTCATGTCTATCTATGTGTTTAACCTGGGCAGGTAAACAGAACTTCAGATTTTGGAGGCTGAAGTAAAGGAAGAGGGAGAGTTAGCACCCTGCTCCTCTAATTCCAGCTTCCAAGCTACCTGTGCACAAAACTCCTTAACTTGAACAAGGTCATTCCCATGAGGCTGCAGTCCCGCCCCATCTATCTCCATGTTTTTCAATGGGGATGGGTGTTGACCATTCACTCACATGCGAACGGGAAAGGTAAAAGCAGAGTAGGATGATGTAGATGTTGTGGCTTGTGTCTGAGGAGAGTGTCACACGCTGTCCTTCCTGTGCAGAGGGTGAGTCCTGCCGGGGCTGGCCTCAAGAGCTCATCTCCGCTCTGCAGCTGGTATCAGCTTTCAGCTGCTATCCGACATTTCCTCTTCATGCTTGTGACCTAGATGACTATACATCCAGATGAACATACGCTTTTTTTTTTTTAAACTCCATTTTACCTGTATTTTAAAGAGCTTGGAGAACTTGTTTTTAAATAGCACAGGAAGGTCTCAAAGAACAGGAATTACTTGCTTTGTTGACCAGGCTACAGGTTATGCTTTCTATTTTGGTATCGTGAATATTTTCCTTCATGAGGGCTAGGATTTGCCTAGCGGGCTTTTACGAGAAGCTCTGGAGGAGGTAGCACAGTGACTTCCACAGCCCCGTGCAGGGAGTTCAGCCAGCTTCGTCCTTGGGAAGAAAATGGTGCGAGCCTCCTCCTCCCCTGTGAACCCATCTGCCTGCTGTGCTTGCCCGGAGCCCTGAATGAAGGATCTCAAGGACAGGAATGAAGATACTTTGCTGTCAATGCTTTGGAGCAGTTATATATGCTAATTCTTCTGCCTCCAAAAAGCTCTTTGCTCAGGGTGTAGACTACGAGGTGCTGCATGCTTTAAAGAGCCTATGTAGAGTCTCTGGGCTTCAGGTCCCTGAATGCCTAAATTTTAAGTTTGGATTGGGTTTGGCAGCCATAGATATTTGATACGCACTGAGTAAAGATTCAGCTATATTTATTTTCCTGTGGGAATCTGTCTTCTGGTTTTATAATGCAGAAGTTCTCGTGCCATGAATAGGGTAGTCAGGACTCACGGCACCAATTACTTCAGCAAATGAAACAGACTTCTTGCACAGTTTCCTTGACTAATTCTAGCAGACTCCTATGGCTAACACATACTCATGCATTTATGCTGTAATTCAGCAGAAGGTCCTCTCAGCAGCATTGTTGGCTTATGTGGCATTTGCCTTTGCTGCAGCTCTCTACCCTTGCCTGTCTCTTTGGTTGCACTTGTGCAGTGCAAACAGCCCCGTTCCCTCCGGCAGGCTGCTGACGTGCTCCATGGCTGCTTCCGCTGGCACCAGCGAGCAGATGGCACCAAGAAAAGGTGGAAAGCTGAGGGATGCTCAGGTTGGCGAGGGCCAGTAGCGGTGGTGTTCAGCAGGCTGTGCTCTGTTCGCTCCATGGATATTAGTTAGCATCTTCCTGCGCTTTCTGTGTAGTGTTGCTTACTTGCTGTGAAAAGGGAATTTTGAAGAATCGGCAATTTAGGGATTCCATCTGTTCTTATGCCAGATGAATGCATGTTTTTGCCTGAATAACAGTTGTTCATTTTGCAGGTGGTTTTCATCTGAGCTATTTGGAGGAAAAGCAGTGGCTAGAAACTGATTTATTTATTTATTTATTTTTATTCAGGTTTTTCACTTGCTGCAGTCATACTTGGAATCAAAACAGTTTGTTAATTCAGACTTTCAGCAGGGACTGGGTGACATCATTTCCTGTATAGGAACCAAACTGTGGTTGGCTAAAAGGTAAGATAAAGCACAAGATATATGCATATATATTTGTATATATAGGTTGCTAATATATTAAGGGTTGGGCTGATTTATTTTATTTTGGAAAGCTGGGTTTATTTATTTCTCTAAGAATTGTGTAAAATTTAGATGCTGTTTTTTTAATCCAGACTTTTTTTTTCCCCAAATATTAAGGGATGAAACAACATGTATTCTTTGCAAGCGTATTTTCTTGTCTTTCAGTCTTCTTTTAGTTCATTTTCAGCTAAATATTATAGTCCAGTCATGTAAAACAGAAACAAACAAAAACGTCATGAATGAGAATGTCTACAGTTGCAACCCTTTTAAGGAAAGGATGAATGTTGCTTCTGGGCTAAGAAAAATGCACTATGCATATATTATGCTATGTTCTCTGACTTGGCCTTTACAAAAAGATAGGTAGGAAAATGTTACAGCATTTGCAGAAACTGCCAAAAGTACTTAGCTGGCCACAAACAATCCAAGACAGCTCTGGAAACATTATCCTTAGGTTTCTGTAAAAGAAGGCCATCTTCAGATCTTCAGATGGACTGCAGTCCACACTGCAGTCAAGAAACATGCTTTTTTCTTTTTTTTTTTTTTTTCGTTGGAAATGTACTTGATCTTAGCAATTGCTTTTGAACATTCCTCATCAAAAACTTTAAAGGAAGCAATTGTTATGGAAGGGGAGCACAAGTTCTTGCATAGATAAGTGGGTAAAGTATTCCCCAGTTCAGTTTGCACAGTGGAGGGACGTCACCAGTAAAGTCCAGTGAGAATCTCTGATAGAAGCTCATGTTGCTTTGTGATCATCAAAAGCAAAATCTAAGTGATTTGGAGAAGGGAGGTGACTAGCATTTCACTGCCAATGATAACTGAATTGAGGGAATCAAGATATAGTTGATCTTCAAGAGATAGAAATGTCTTCTGAGTGGGAGTGAGAATGACGAAATAGCAGGTAAAACTTGGTGTAAGTAATTGTGAAATGATGCACATGAATAAAGCAGTCTGAACTTTACTTGGGCAAATGTGGTCAACTCTGAGCAGATTTTTACCACTTCAGAAAAAGATCTTGACCTTGTACTATGGAAAAAAAAGTTGCCTTGATTCTCAGCAGAGCCCAGGAAGAGAGGGCGGTCAACTGTTATAAAAGGAATGGAGAACAAACAGAGAACACACGTTCTGACTTAGTTTATCTAGTAGCCTGTGTTTATTTAAATACTGTGTAACTCCAAGAGAAGGTACAGTAGAAATGAGGAGCAGTAAAATGACTGGTGATGACTACAGAATGGTTTCTAGATGGAGAATGACTAAATATGCTGAGATACATTTTTTTAGCCTGGAAAAGGGACAACTGAGGGATGACATGGAAACCATTTTTCATGCTATGAGTCACATGGAAAGGGAAACAGATGGTTAGCACTCCTTCCAGTGCAAGGTGGCAGATTTGAAATAAAATAATGAAGATTTTCATGTAATTTTAGTTCAGCTGTGGAACTTCATGCTGCAAGATACTGCTTTTAAAAGTTCTATGTTTTCAAAGTCGTTTTTCATAACTCACCTTTTTAAGGTACTTGTCATATTAGTACTAACTTTTTTGTAGTATCCTGAGAAAGGAAATGCTTTCAATCTCTCTCTGAGGTTGTGGTATGTGGAATCAGTATTTGCCCAGATAGATATACTTTCTCTATCTATTTTCTATGAAAAAAAACATAGTTGCATGTTGTAATATTAAACCTCTGTTTTTGTGTTGCCAGTTTGTTGTATCCTCATGTTCATATTTATACATTCTTAATTACACAGTTAATGCTACACACACACGTGTATATATATATATATATTAGTCTTTCTGCCAGAATTCCCAAATTATATGTTACAAGCATATAGATTTGCAACACTACATTAAGGTGTTGGTGGTGGTGTTTTGTTTTTTTTTTACCAAACAGAAGCACTTTTTGCAAATTTCTAATGTACTTGATCATTCTCTCTAAGTCCATACAGTTGTATGTCCTTAGACACACTGAGCCAAGGATGTGCTTTCTGGTTTCTCCTTCTCCCCCTTTCTCCCTTTCTTTCTCTTAAAAAGGCAAGCAAATATCCATGAAATATTTGGTAGCCAAATTTGCTTCCAAATGTGTTTTCACCTTAAGACTACAATAAATAATAAAGCTGAAAAAAAAATTTGCTTGTATTTTAAGTTTGTGCTCAAGATAAACATGTTCACTGTGGTGTGATTTAAAAAAAAAAAAAAAAAAAAAAAAAAGGAAAAAAGAGATATTGAATACAGGGTATTTCCTGGTAGTTTTGGTTAGGGAACCAGGCAGCTTCCGTCAGATTAGTCATGGCTACTATGACTACTGCAAGATGCAAATAATAACTTAAAAACAAAAAATTGAGAATTATATTTCAAGGATGATTGTCCCAAGATGCATGTCCAGGGAAATTTCAGAAAATAAATGCCATAGATCTGTCTGAGAATTCAGGTAGAATGTAATTATAGCTGCACTGAAGGGAAATTGATTTACAGCAAGTGAGAGATGAGGCTGATGTTTTCACCTTTCTGTTGTTTTGCTTGATAGTTGTCATGACAGTATTCTAGCTATGTCAGAGTCATTTTGAAGGAGGGCAATAGAAGTGACATCGTAACATTCATCGTAACGTTTGGTAATGTTACTCAGTCAAACTCAGTAATGTTAATAACTTTATTTACAACAAGAGGAACATTAAGAATAGCAATAACGATAATAATCGCTTATTTTTCTTGGACTGTCAAGTGAGTATCCTAGTACACTGTTTGACTTGTGTCTCAGCCTCGTGTGCTTCTCTGTGCTGATGTATTTAAGTGCGATGGATCCCACAGATCGGAAGTAGGAAGAGGCCAACATCCACCTTCTGTAAGATCTCAAGGAATTCAGCGGGATTTGGATTTGCTATAAATTTAAAATACAGATGAAAAGAAGTGAAAGTTTTCTCTTCTGACTCTTCTAGCAATTTTCCATACAGGATTTTGGGCTAGCTTGGGGGGAGAAGGACTGGAGGTGAGGGGCTCCGTTAGTACCTGCCCTCTCCCTCCGTGTCCATTTCAGTGTGCAGCTTTACCACTGGTACTTGGCTCTGTGGAGCTGAACAGAACGGCTCTGTGATGAAGGACGGTGGGCTTGTTTTGTTGTTTTGTTTTGAAGGAGCTTTGGGAGGTCGCTTTGCATACAACTGTGCGTATTGCACAGTGTCAGTGTGTTTTTTATAAAGCTAGTCCTCGCTAACCTGTTAGAGTTGTTTGGGGGAGTTAACAAACATATAAATAAAGATGATCTGATTGATCTGCTTTGATTTCCAAAATGCACCGGACAAGATCCTTTACCAAAGGCTGTTAAAGAGATTAAGCAGTTGAGAGATAAAGGCGCAGATCTTTGAATAGTCAGATTATTGGTTATAAGAGGAAACGAAAGGTAGGAGTAAAATGTTGAATTTGCATGGTGGGACCAATAGGGGTTTGTTAGGATCTGTCACGCATAAGTCATCAGTGACCTGGAAGAAGCAGTGAATAGTGAAGTGCCAAAATATCTTCTATTTGGTGATTATTTAATGTAGCAAAAGTAAGAGCCAGCTGTAGGGAGCTGTAGTCTTAGGAGATTGAGTATCACGATGATAACAAGACGGATGAAAGTTGCATGGAAAAAGTGATGGTATCTGTCTAACTTTGCGTGTGGTATGATGGTGGTCTGAGATGACTTTGGAGTGATAAATGTGTTTTGTTCCATAAAAATACTAGTTCAGTGCTCAGAGGCAGACTGAAACAGGAAACTGAAAATTGATGGTAAAGAAAAGAAGGAGAACAAAGCAAAGCATGTTATACACCAGTGTGCAGCTGCAGCGGGAATGTGCCACTTCTGGTCTTTTCATCTCAAAACAGTGCTGGAGAACTGGGGGGGAGCATGGCAAGAATAATCAAGGTTTGGAAGCTACTCCATATAAGAAGTGTCTGAATACGCTAGGACTATGACACTTGGAAAGCAATGATCCTTCATCTGTCTGCTGAACTGGGGGTCGGTGGGTTTTGGTTTATTGGGTTGTTTTACCTTTTCAGGACAAGAACCTAATTCACATTGTGATCAGTGGTATAAAATAGCTTGAGAAACTATTGCATTATTCCCTGATAACATACTAGTCTCTTCCCTTCCCTTTGCCCCCATCAGATTTTGCTTTAGAGAATTAAAAAAAGGCCCAGTTTCCCCAAACAGAATTTTGAAAATATAGTAATTTTTCTTCCACTGGTGTTGTCTGTCTGTTAAGGCAGACTTACAATGTTAATGGCACATGGCTGCTTTTTTCCTTTTGTAGCGTATATTAGAATATCAGAAGAACAAACAGAAAAGAAGAACAAACAGAAGAACAAAAGAAAAACCTTTTTTTCACTTTCATTGTTTTGCGCATATCTTTTAAATATGAACTACTCTGAGTATCGAAAAGCAGTATTTCTATTTTTGGTGTTTGGGTGAGTGAGCCCTGTCTTCCATCTGCTTCTTGAGGTGAAGCTTGAAACTTCATTTACAGGTTTAACTTCATTTGGCATTCTTTATTTTGCTTTAGAAATGGGTTTGTTTGTTGGTCTAAAGAGTTTAAAGTGGTTCAGTAATGTTATTGCTCCCCCCACCTCGGGTATTGGTTGTATTTTTCTGCAGAGATGAGAGATGCGGGGTGTTTGAGAAGAACGAATGTTCCGAAGTGCATGAAATACGTCTTGTTTGAGGACTGAGGTGATGGAATGAAGTGGCGGAAAGTAGACTGAAAGCTTCAAAAAATAATCAGCCCTTGAAAGGTTTCAAAGCTCTTTCATGTGACTTAAAAATAAAAACTTGATTTTTTTTTTAAAAAGAAAAAAAAAAAGCTCAACTGCATACCAAGGAGTTCCAAGGCGAACTCGAGGTGCCTTCTGTTTCATAAATACAGAGAGCTGAAAGAGCAGCCTTTGGAACTGGTGATTTGCTGCACAGAAGTCCCGGAAATACCTGTCTTGTTTCACTTGTAGCCTTTGGCATGGCAAAATATTGGTACTGGAAAAATTGTGAAATGGCATTGCACAGCTTTGCTGTAGGATGCTGTCTTCCACAGTGCTTTCAGTCTGGTTCCCCCCCCCCACCTCCCCACATTCTTAATGGAGACCACAGGAGGGGGAGAAAGACTTTGAGGTTCTGCCAGACGTCAAATAATATATTCTGCTAACCTCTAGTCATGTGCCGTTTCCTAGCTGAGAGCTTGTCTGCACTGGGAAAGTTTACTTTTAGGGCTGCTTTCCTGAAACTAACTAGCATGGAGTAGACCTGTCTAAACCCACCAGGCTTTGCATTTTGCAAAGAGTCACTAGTTGGTCTGGCACGGCTTGCCTGCCGTGTGTGCACCCACCCAGCTTTGTAACCTGAGTGCCCCCTGCTCTGTTGAGCTGCTCTGAGCCCTCTGCGTCCTGGATGAGGCTGTCAAAAATACCGGGCTCTGATGGAGGAGCACAAGGTTCAAACTCACTTAACGGGCACATGCAAAAGAGATTAAAGCTGGAGCTCAGACCCGGGTTCGCTGCCAGCTGAGGTACTGGCTGCTCAGCTTTCTCCACGCTGACTCCAGGATGGTCCAGCTAGACGTGCTTTGAATGAGGGAAATCCCACGTGCATTTTATGATGCTACAGAGTACATTAACTTACCAAGCTGATGGCTGTGGCGTTCCACCAAGCCTCTGCTGTCCCCTTTCCCACCCGCTTTTGGCAGGGTTGTGTGAACAACAGCAGGCAGGGAATTGGTCTTAGGAGGGATTTCCTGCGAAGGGTGTTTGTGCTTGTGGCTTCACTATGGTTTCAGGACTTAGTGGCTCAAGAAGTGCAACCCAAGTATGTCTTTATTCTTCTTGTTGCCTCTTTGGCCAGACAGCAGGTCATTTCTAATGAGCAGACAGAGCAGTGGACAAGGCAAGTGTTTTGTGCACTAATGGTAGCAGCACGAAGAGTTTCCAGGGGGGTATGCAGGCACATCTAGGTGTAGATGCAAAGTGACCGTGGACTGTGAGCAGGTTTGCAATAGCCCATTTGGAAGGAGGATGTTATTTGGGATCTGGGAAGGGCTATATAAACTTTTCAAAACAGCAAGAAGGCAAGAAGCAAGAACTCCTTGGCAGAGTTGACCAATTCTTCAGATAGACTCGTTGTCTCTTCCTCTGTCCTTTTTTGAAGGACAAACCTTCTTGTCCTTCAGAAGCCATGCCTGTCTTTGTCACCTTCCTGTTTTCTAACTTTTCCACTCCTCTGTATCTGTCTTTAAAATCTATACTTTCAGAAGTAAGTTATCTTTGATCTGTGGTCTATATGCATTATACAGCTGCGTTCAAATTTGAAAATAGTTCTAATGACTGAGCCTGCCTCTATGGAAATCTTTTTACAAGGTTTTAAATCAAGAGGTTGCTTTCTGTCAGCTGGGCTGGAGCAGTAATTCTTGTGTGCACTCTTACACAAGTGAAACATCGAGGGAGAATGATTTTTGTCCTGTTCCAGCTGGAAGCTAAGCATACCAGTATGAGCAGTTGCTGCACATCAGGTGTGCAGTGGTAATTTATTAATCTCCACTTACTGAGCCATGAGCCTAATTTAGTGTCTTTTATATTACTTCTTTTGAGAGCACAGTCATAACAGTTACGTCGTTCTTTATAAATGTATTCTTGGAGGCTTCCATTTAGACCTTACGTGCTTTTAGCAGACTAAGGCAAGTTTCTGCGCTGCACTCTTTCACCAGTATCCTTAACACAGCTACAACTTGCTTATTTATTCAGTTGATGATTGCTTGGTTTGGAACATTTGCTTTGGATATCAGTATAGACATGTTTTAACTTCAGACCCGAGTTGAAGATGTACTTTGCATAAGATAAAATGTTCTTTGACTCCTGTTCCCAAGTACACTCCTAGCTTAAATATGCAAACTCAGGGAGTATTAAGAACTGAAGAACGTTACTGAAGATGTGCTCTCTCCACCAATGTCCAGAGTAGGCACAAAACGTTACAGTTATAGGTTTAGGGCATAAATCCTCACTCGTGTCTGAAAATGATTTCCAATAAATAAACCAGAGTTTTAGTAGCTTGCCTCTTCATAGGCCAAAATCATCCATGATATTAATTAGGTAAAATTCATTAAATTTGCACATGGGATTTGTTTGACCTCTCAGATTTTTAGGAGGCTGCTAAAGGATCGCAGGTGGTTCTCATTAAGAGAACAAAAAAGAAAACAGGATTATTTTATCCATCTGGTATGCTTTAAAAACAACAACAACAAAAACCCCACACCCTTCCAGCATCACTCACCAAGGACAACCAGAGCACAGTTTTTTTAGTTTATTTTTTCAATAGCTGAAGCTCAGGAGGTTCTTGGTGATATCACAATGAAAGGAAAAAATACAACCAAAAAAACCCACCACCACCAACAACGAACAAAAACCTTGTGTAAATTCTCTACCCTTACCAGGGAAACTGACATTACAGCAACATACTCGTCTGGCTTTGGGGGTGGGAGGACAACTAAATGACCAGACCAGCAACTTTCCCTTGGGAGAAAATGTCTGCTATAATCCAGGATGAGCTGATCTTACAGCAAGTCACTCTTATAGTGACTTAGAAGGTCCTATAGCAAGTCAGGGGGGCTTTTCGCATGGTAATTACTTCAAGAAGATATCAACAGCACAAATAGGCAATCAGATGCCCTGTTACTCGATGTTTGTATTTCTGTGTGGGTGTTCCTGCACTTCCAGGAACTCAGCAAGGATTACTTGGTAGTGTAGGCTTCGTTTTTTTGCTGTACTTTTTTTAAATGCTTTCCATTAACATTTAGGTCTATTGGCCGTGATGTTCACTGATGTGCTGGTTTTGTATTACATGGTTAAAAATGTTATGGCCAAAGTTTAATAATTAAATCTATTATTAATGTCTCCTCAAGAAGATCAGAGGAAGGCCATGCATCTTTTGTCATTGTTGTTTCAGTGCTATGTGGCATGGGCTCCAAGAGAAAATAGATTAAAATATGAAGGTTGCCTTCTAGGGAAATATACCCCCCCAAAAAACAGTCTTCAGACTAGTGCAGAGTTGAAAAGCTAATAACCAAAACATTAGGAGATTTATCTTTTAATCAGCTACTTGTTATATGTGTAGGCGTGATTTCCATAAGCTTTGTGGTGTCCATGAGTGACAAATGCTTATTTTCCACATCTCTCTCAGTGGTCAGTACAAGGCCAGGTTGGCCTGCTTCATCAGCAACACTGTAAGGATAAAACTCCCTATGGGCTACCACCTAAGGATTAGGTTGAGTTGACTTCATCAAGATTCAAACATCACAGGAGATGCACTTCGTGGTGCATTTAGAAGATTTTTAGCTGATGATTCTAATCTAGGTCTTCCCAAATTGGGGAGGGAGATGGCTGGGATTTTTTTTTGTTTTCATGTCAGTCTTAAATGGTCAAGTACCCCTTCCTAATTTAAGTCCTACAAAAATATTCCCAACAACATAACTGAACATCATGCACTGTATTGGAGAGTGCGTAAGTGTCTACTAGTGAAAAGTTGTAGCAGAGTGAATCACTTCAAATGAAATCGTATATTTGTGGAGCAAATTGCAGGCTACACAAAAGAAGAATAAGGCCATGGAAAGAAGGAAAATACTTGGCAGAGATTTGCCATTCTTCAGGAAGCAGTGAGCTGGAAATTAATAGGGAGAGAAGATATACTGTAAACCTCAAATTTACTTACCAGTTTGCCAGGCTGAAAAGATGAGTTTCTGGAAGACAAAGGTTGTGAAACACAAAATAGGAAGATGCATCACAAAATAGGAAGCTGCATAGATGCTGTCCATAAATACCAGCTGACATGAGGACATGTTGGACCTCAGTGAGAATTCTTCCCTCAGGTACCATGGCTAAAGATGGAATTCCAGTCCCCATTGTATGCAAAATGTCGACTTACCAGAGAAATTTCTGAAGTTCAGAAATACAAGAATTTGTGCAAAGGCTTTTAAAGTATCCTGTGTATTTATTAGAATATGGTGCTTATGAAACCAATTTGATTTGTCTGTTTGAAGCAAAAACTCTACCTAATACTGGTGGCAAGAAAGTAGAATTTGGGGCTTAAATTCAGCAGCAGCAACCTGATTTTTTTTTGCCAGCTGAAATAATAAACTTAGTTGATGTTAGAGTATTTTTTTAGACAATAATACTTTACTTAAACAGAAGAACAGCATAGTGTTTAGCTATTGCAGGTTTTCTTTTTTTCTTTAAACAAGAGGCTTTTCCTAAAACACTATTGAAAAGCTTAATGCCATGAAGGAGTGTTCTCCAGGAATTTTAGTTTTTTTCAGCCTTTCCAAATGCTCTAGAAACATACAGCATTCCAGCAACAGTGACTTTTTCATTAAAGACCAGATAAGGAGTAGGCAGTTCATTTAATTAATCGTTTGCTTTGAAAACCAATGTGAAAACAGTCACCCAAGTCATAAGGATGGGTGTTGTCTTGTACTTAAGGCAGCAGTGAATTGGCGTTCAGAAGAGCTGCCCTTGTAGTCTTGCCGGCACTGGTTTCTTTACCCAGACACTTATGAGTGTGTTGTGAACTTTTTGGACAAAATACAGGGATTTGTAGGCAGCTTTGTAAGTTGTGTAATTTTGACTGGAGTTCTACATTAGCTTGATTCATGAGCCAAATCGCATCATCAATTTTTAAATATTGGGGCTGAAAGTAACCAATTTGAGTGCATAGATTAGAAATAGCTGAAGTCAAATAAACACTGTACTTTACTCTGAAAAAAAAAATAATGCTGATACCCTGTGCACTTAAGTACTGTTTCACTGTGACCAAAGGTGATGCACCTATTACATGTTATTAGGATGATATGCATTTGAATTTTTGTTCTTAATATTACCTTAAAGTTATTTAATACTAAATTCAAGTTTAACAAACGAGATTAGCTTATATTCATAAATCAGCATGGGTTGGAAGAATTGAAATCATTCTCACTCTGAAAAGCTTGGAAGCTGCAAAATGCAGAGCTTGTCTCAGAGCTTTTCCACAAGTGTTTTTTGGGTGTCCCTAGGATAACTAGCTAACTACACTAAGGTATGTGTAACTAACTCACAGGAGAGATGTTCAGGGCTTTTGTTTAACAAGCATCATCTGGCAGGTAGCGTTCAAAATTTGTTACAAGTGTTTGTTTGCTTGAGTTTGAGCAAATATGCTTTGATTTTTATGTCATTAAATGTTTAGTAAATATAAGTCGCTGTATGTTTATAGTTCTTGTTCTGCTAGTAGTTATGCAACATCTGTTTCCGTATGAGGAGAAAATATGAGCGAAGAGCTCTGCCTCTTTGGAAAATACTGAATTTCCACTGAGTATAGAATAACTGAAAACTGGTATTAGTTTATTAACACCACCAACTTCATTTTCATAATCAGTGACTTGTATCTGTCTTACTTATGTAACAAATGCGATATTATTATTGTTACTGTTGTTGTTTATACCTAAGTGAGGTGATGCTCTTTCGGAAAAAGAGGAACGTTCCAGGAGACAAATATTTGTTTTTTTTTAGTCATCTGATTGAGTCTCGCTGGAAGTTGGGGCTTTTGAGAAGAGAATGGGAATCTGCAGAATTTGTGCATCAAAATTCTTTGGTACTTGCTCTACATAAATGTGTCTTGGCCTTCCTCATTTATATGTAGAAATTTTGATGGTCTTCAGACCTTTGTGAGTAAAGGAGCAAGAGGCTATAAATTTAGTTTAACTCTTTTCCCAGTGTTCTGACAGAATCGAGGCCAACTGGGTGAGCTCTCCATGTTCTTTCTTCCTTGTTTCCCTTGAAAGAGAAGGTAATTGGCTCTGTAATTCATTAATGCTGATCTTCTTTAAAATAAACAGTAATAGAAAAGAAAATGAGTATGAGAAGTTAAGCCATATGTTCCTGATGCAGTTGGAACTGTGCAGGAGCGGGGTACGCAGGAGGTCTGTGACCAAATACTGCTGATTTCTTCAATAAATGCCAGCTTGCTTTGTGTCAAATTTGCTGTCCAAAGTAAGCAAACCAGTGACTACCTTAAATTGAGCATGACTCAACTGTAGAAGGTGAATCAAACCTTTAAAAATAATATTTGTGGAGCTCCTCCTCTTGAGAGTCTAGGGTCAATTTCATGTTGCACAAGTCTAAGGTGCAGTCGGTGGTAAAGGTGGCACAGAAATCAAACCAGACCCAGCCTTATTGTAGGCTCCAAAGCCAGCTGGACCAAAACGCAATACTGTGCGGGAAACTTCTGGACATGGCGATTTAAATTTACATTTACAGAGAGGAAATATCTTGTGAGGGGTATGCTTCCTGATTCACCTACCAGTCTGCTTCTTGTTTAATACACATAGCTTACTGTTACTCCAGTGATACAGTATTCTGTGACTGCTTTAGCTGGGCCTCTTTGCAGGCGTTGGAACGCGAGCCCATGAATTTAAAAAGAGTATTTAATTTTGTTAACCCTTTTATCTTAAAAAAATTTCCCTGACTCAAGCAGTTAAGAAAAGGTTTCTTTCTGCAAGCAACTTCAAGTGTTTTCTAATTTTATATTCTCATACCAGAACTGAAAATGATATTGCAAAGTCTGACAACCCCTTTGCCAACTACTTGCTCAGCCTTAATGATAAGAAATTGGCTAGTTTTGGAACATGGTGTTTTCAGGGTCTAATCCAGAAATCTGCTGGAATGTGTCAAAATTAATAGTTTGGAAACCAATGGCTGTGCTTTCAAATTTGTATCTGCAGTTCAGCCACACCTATTAAAATAAAAGAAAATAATAGAATACTTTATATGTATATATATATTTTTTTCAAATTGAAAATACTGTTACACTGGAGCTTAGGGGAATTAAAAAAAAAAATCTGTAGGTCCTTTAAAATCTTCAATCACTTCAGCATTTTTGACTTCATTTGTTTCAGTCACCTTACATCTTCTGTTGAATTTCGTGATGATCTAGTGGGGATACAACAGCTTCTTCTGTCATTATTTTGTTCTTCTTTGTGAAGTTAGAAACTCGTTACCTCTGGGCCTTTCTAAGCAATGATCCTTTCAGTTTCTGCCTGTGCTTCTGAAGGTTGCAGATGTCTTCTCCCATTCTACCTGGCAGGGGAAGCCTGTGACAGTGCTTGCCTTTTTTACCTGTTACTCAGTGCAGCCCAAACTGACTTCAGTCCTCAGGACAGCCTTTGGCCTCTCTTCAGTCAGCTATGTTGAAATATTCATACCGGCTGTTGGTGAAATGAAACTCAGTGGTTCTCAGTGAGCTGATGTGTATTGCCGCTTGGGAAGTCAACACCCAAGTACAGCATCCTGAAGCAGTGCTGGAAAATGTAGAGTACACTTCAGAGCTGAGTGAGGTTCCTGGGGCAGGCTGGCTATGAACTGAATCCGAAGAAAAACAAAAAATGATGTGGTGAACTTCTGAAAATTGTGTTTTAAGGCTTCTGGACATGTTACACAATGAGCACGAGGTCTTTAGTACCAGCTGTTTGACTTCACAGATGTGCTGTTGTTACACCAGCCTACCTCCTAAACTAGACAAAACATTACCTTAACAAGGACAGCGTGGATCCCTGTGCTGACATCCCTAGCCTGCTAGCACTACATACACTTAGTAGTGCCAATACAGTACTACTAATTATACAGTACTGCTAAGTACAATATAGTGTCTTGAGATCCATACTAAATTTCTGTGTGGACATACCCCAAAATAAGAGAATCCTACCAGTCTCTAGCTCAGATACAGTTTATCATCTGGAGTGAGCATATGATGTATTTATTTCCATTAATATTCAGGTTGGAAGGGAAGTGAACTAATTTTTGGGGTTTGGACAACTAAAAGAACGCCGTTCCAGATGCCTAGAGCTCCCACCCTTGCTACCACTGTGACTTTCTTGTTTGGAGACAGATTTCCTCAAAGGTTGTTTACGAGAACACCAGTTTATTTGGGTATCTGCGTTAAACCAGAAACATCTTGTACTCTTTCCGTTCTCATTGTTTAAGTTTTGCATGAACAGGTCATTTTAAATACTGCACAGTGTATCATTTGAAATGTCCTGCATGTGATTTTTGGCTCCTAGATCTGTTATGCAGATCAAAATCTGATTGTCATGAAGACTGAGCTTTCTGCTACAGTCTGAACAACGCTGAAATTTCTTGGTTTTGGAAAAACAGATTTCCTGTTGTGTCCGTCTGGCGCATACGGCTGAGAATTCACTAGCATCACCAGAGCGATGGAGCAAGCCAAGAACAAACATTTGGCATGTTCCAACCTGAAAAAGCCTCATTTCAAAATCAAAACATGCATATGTGTGTACTCAGAATGTAGTAAATGCTTAAAAGCTGGACCAGAATGAAAAACGTGTCAGTATTGCTGTTGTCCCTTCTTCAGTAAAGGTTGCATCAGCCATGTTTTTCCCAAGACACGGTTTGTGAGCTGGAAATTTTCTTCCCAGTGAAGTGAGTGAATAACAAGTTTTTCAAGGGACCTGAAGCGCAGTAGGCCTATTATGAACCTCATCTTAATGTAAATCTGTCATGGCTGCTTTCATCCATTTTACAGGTATCAGAGATGTCCCAGTTTCTTCTAAGGCTTTGACTCATCTGTCTCTCCCTTTTATCATGGGTTTAGCTTCCGAGACCTTAGAGTATTTCTTGGTGGTTTTGTTGGTGGTGGTTTTTGCTTTTTTTTTTTTTTTTTTCCACGTAGATCTGCCAACAGCTTCATACCCAAGATACAGAAAAGAGTTCTGTTTAGTCAATGTGGACAGAAATTAAATCTTCCTAATACAGCTTTTCAAATATAGGCCATATTGAAATTGCCTTGGCTTCTCATGGTTTCAGTTCTTAGTGATCTGCATCTTCTCTGCAGGCAGGCTTTTGGCTCTCGTGCTTTAAGGCAAGTGATAAGAGGCAAGCATGGAAGTGTTTGGGAGGCTCATGACTCCTTCACTAGTAATAAAGTTCCAAAAAAAGATATCGCTGTATATGCAAACAAACAAAAAAAATCTATTAAAAAAGAGAGTAATAGCTTTTAGTCTACTGTGTGTTATACCTAATATTGAAGACCATGGAATTAAGCATAGGTAGTTCATGGTTGTTACAGAGTTTATGACTGAAGGTGGGAGTAGTGTTTCTGGCAGTTGTCGTCTTTTTAACATGAACATAGACTAATTCTCCCCAGGCAAATACAGCTGCCAAACTTCTATGCAAGATCCTCAGACCTTTCATTTTTATGTCACGATCACATATTTTACTTGAAAAACTTTTTTTTTTTTCCCTGAATTTTAAAGATGTTACAAAGTTCAAAATGTTTGCTGGAACATAACTAATTAACAATTTTTTGAAAGAGCTTCAAATGTCAAGATAAGCACACACAGTAAGTGCCAGATAAAATAAAAATGAAATATTGAACAGAATTAGTCATACTTTAAGATTGTGCCTCTTGATTCTGAAAGTTTTTGTTTTAGTGCAAGTCCCATTGGACTCATCAGAATAATTTCTCTGTTTTGAACTGGATTTCCTGTTCACATATGAAGTAATACTTCAGGAAAGGTTTTCCTGGCTGAAACATACAGTGATAATAATATAAAGAAAAATAAAGATATTAACTTCATTTTGCATTTCTAATTGGAGAGAAAACATTTATCACTTGTTGCTTGAGGAGATGGAACAGGAAGTAGCTTCTTACCAATCTGTATTATATGCACTATATCCCCTATATTATATGCACTATATATATGCATATAATAGGGGATATATATGTATCCCCTATATATATGCACTATATCCCCTATATTCTTGTCCAGAAAAAAAAAAAAAATCTAATTTTAAGAACATGCATGTCTCTCTAGTCGTCATAAAAACAATGAAAACATTATGGCTTTTAAAAAGATGTAGCAGACACGTATCGTAGGGAATTTTCTATTTTATCAACTGGAAAAATAGTACCTGAAGATTTATTTTTGTTAATGCATTTAATTACACAAGTTATCCATGCACAAAATAAAGGCTTTCCAAGGCAAGCTGAAGTATCCAATAATGATGAAATGTATAAACTGAGATTTGGATGGGGAAAGGTGTTGGGATTCTGTTAGGGAAACTGTCATTTGTAGTGGACCAGGATGTGAAGCTTAGATAACTTGGCCTAATTATTCTGCACATGCAGTCTAAATTGATGAGTAGTTGATCTTCATTAATTAAGTAAAACAGACTTAAGACAGTCCATCTAGGAAGTGACACTTGTAGTAATGCATTTTTCTAATTTGTTGTTTCACTGGTTGTTTCTGAGCATGGATGATATGCGTATTTCATCATAAGTAATTTGATTTTATAGGCCAAATCCTTGTTTGGTGACCAGAGCTGCTTATCTCGATGTCCTTGTGATGCTGAGTACTCACCTGGGGAAGTTCCAGAAGCAAGGTAAGTCAAATGTGCTGCTCTAGTAATCAGATTGAATATCTATGTGGAAATTTCTAAGCTGTGTTGAATCTAGAGAGACGATAATATATTACTTGTACTTGCAGTATCTACTGAGTGTTGGAGTCCTTCAGGTGATCTAGCTGCTTCATATAAAAGGGCCATTTATTGTGCCTTCTGTAGAGCTAGTCCTGGAGACTGGCGATAAGAAGAATGGGATACTGCTCCAGGTCAAAGCTTGAAGCGATGATTTTGCAGTATTCCTAATTCTAGAACTGTGTAACCACAGAAAAGATGTCCTTCAGTTTTCCAAAATGTTTTGCTGAACCAAGGCTATAAAAACAAACAAACCACAGAACATTCCTGCTTTAATCTTTCTCCAAAACCATGGAGACCTTCTGAGACACCTGGAATTCTTTCAGAGAAATAGCATTTTTTCATATTTAGAAGTTTTATAAGAAAGAACTATGAGAACTTCTCTAAATGTCTCTTTTATATTGATTTGTTATCACTGTAAAGTTTTTGAAGGACCAATCAGAATTATCAGTGGTTTTAATGATTGCAGGGTGTTGCTTGCAACAACACAAAATGTACTGTAAGCTATAGGGAAGAAGAAGGAAGGGATACCCTCACAAGTGTGACTGTGTATAGGCAACTTTAGGTCAGGTGTAACTAGCTTCCTTGTGTGCCTGTTCTGTTCATTTCTTAAAAACAACAGAATAATGAATTAACTTAGCAGTCTAGGAAGGGAGTTAAAGAATAGTTTTGTTGTTTTTTTTTTCCATTAAAATTCTTAGTGACTGATTTTAATACTGCATTTAATGCTTTGGAAGAGTTCTTCATTTCAGATAGTCTTCTTTTGGCGGCTGTTCGTTTTAAAACTAATCCCTTCTGTTTGTGGTGTATGGCAGGTGCTATTTTACTCAGAACTTTGGTAGAAGTATTCCTTTTAATTCCATAACTGCTGTTCATGTGCTTTCTTATGAACATACAGCTCAAGCAGTTGCTCAGTGTTGGGTAGCACTGGCGCTACCACATGCCTATAAAGAGTGATAGCTCTCTGGAAGATGAGTTGGTGATGATTGTGTCTGAAAAGAACTTGTTCAGGTAGGCTGATGCAGAATCTAGCCCTTAATAAACTTACGTATACAGAAAACAACTCTCACATGTGGGTTCCACTGTACCAGAGGAAGACAGGGCGATATGGGACTCTGGGAATGGGTCAGATCTTTCATGTGCTGTGAAGAGTCAGCCTCTCACATGGGTCCCAGATGCCAAGGTCTACTGATCAGTAAAGGGAATTTCCAGATGATGTTGCACCATAGTTCTCATTCCATCACGTACTGACCACTGTGTGTGACTTAGATATGGGCTACATGCTGTATAGGGAGGAACGCACTATAAAGCAGTTTCGACATGGCCTGCCTGCAGGGAGGAGTTTTTCTCCTGACTCCTTAATGTTTGTTTTGGGTGGGCTATATCTATAATCAGTAATTGCCTTGTTATAATATACGTTTATTTAAGTTTCGTAAATCGTGACATGCCACTGACCTTGGTGATTATCCTTTGTAATAAATTAAAAAAAAAAATCTATCTCTGTATCACATCTGAAAAAAAAAAGTCCCTTCTGACATATTTGGGCTCATCTTTCCTCATTTTCACAAGTACTCTGTTAACAGTAGCTCCTCTTTGGAATTAGTTTTCACACTTTTCTTTTAATCCTAATCCTCTATCTTTTCATCTCTTGTGATGTGAATAATCCCAGTCTTTATGTGTTCTCTTCATGTTAATTTTTTTTTCCTCTGCTTCTGATGATTCTCATCACTCACCCCTCAACTCTATTTCTGTATTTCCTTTTCCAGGTGAGTGCTCTTCCTTTGTTTACTTAATGGGCTTCCTATATCCTTTATCACTCTGTTTCCTATTTCTATTTTCTTTAGATTTTGGTCTGTTTTGTTTTTTAAATAATTGCTGCACATTTGCAAGAGTCTCTATTGACCTCTCTGCACTGGGAAACTCCTCTCTTTTTTCAATGCCCCTGACCAGTGAAGAATAGCCCTTTGAGCCTGAGGGACTGCAGCATGCTGTGGCTGGATTACGGGCTGTACTGGATTCATTTGTTTTCCAGAGCTCGTGTGGAGTGTTCTGAATGTGAGTGCTGTATGGTAGAAGAGTTTCTCTAGAAGGGAAGCAATTATTTTTGCAGACACTATCTGTTGAGGGACAGTTCATTAGAATAACAGAATCATTAACATTGTCTTACTTAAAAATGTCATTCCTATATAAATTTAAAATGATGCATTTCAGGCAGTATCTACGAAGAGTAAAAACTTAGAATGGAAATTTGTTTTTGAAAACTTGAAGATACATTAGGGGCAATTTTATATATCAAATGCAGAAGCACTTCTGAAGTGAAGAAGTAATATGTTTATATTAACTAGAACCTGAGTGTCCCATGACATAGTGAAAGAAAGACTGAACTCAGCAGTTAAAAATGAATGTTTTGAGTCTCACATTAAAATGTTCTGTAAGGAATAATTATTAACTGAAGCTTTATACTTCTCTGAGATCAAATATCTTACTCATACATGTGTATCTCTGGTTGTGAGCCAATTTTTCTGTTTTAATCTTGATTTGTAAAGTTGTTTCAATGAATAAAGGGTGAAGGACAAATCCAAATAAAACTGTTTCTTGATGTGTTTATCTAAGGGGCCCCAGGAAGTGCTGTATATGAGTTCCAGGCCACAGGCTGAAACTGATTTTCATCAACATAAACGGGAATGCAATGTAATGAGTCTGCAACTGGTTAAAATCAGACCACTTCTAATTGATTATGCCTGTCTAAAGGGGCTACAATTACAAAGAGATTTTCAGTGTACAACCCGGTTTGGGCCTTTCCTATGTTACGATTATTTTCTGTAAGTGATTTGTTGTCTTCAATTAATAAAATCTGTCTCTTAAAGTGCAGGACAGCCCTTAGGGAATTTACTTCACAAATTCAAAACAATTTAAAATGTCAGATAAGGAGGGCAGGGAGTAATGGATACCAAAAGCATATTTTTCCAGCTAAAATTTTATTGCTAGCCAAATGATGATTATTTATCTTAAACCAAAACAACATCAAAAACAACAACGACGACAACAACCAAACAAAAAACCGTATAGTTATTCTGATTTGTGGATTTGGACAGAAATGTTACCTGATTCATGTCTGTTGGAAAATACAGCTTTGTTTTCCTGAGTTAATATGTGAAATCTGGAGCCTTTGTTCCATCTCCTGATGAGGGTCTTCTGATGTACAGAAACAATACATAATGCCAAGATTATGTAATTTACTTTTTTTTTTTTCTTTTTTCAGTTACCATTTGCAGTTAGAATGCAGAAGAGACTGAATCAAGCCATTTTTAAAAACAAAAATGTTAAAATATATAGATAAAAACACTATTTTTTCCTTCATTGGAAGCAAACAAAAATTCTTACAAGATCTACGATTAGTTAGGATGAGCAAATGCTCATCGAATGCTTCAGTATTAATTGTGATTAATAATAATATGCAGTAAATTTGTTCTTGCACACCTCTTTGATGTATTGTTTCCACAGTAACTGTTTTTACAAAATCATACGTCTGAAGCCTTTCCAGACTAACGAGTGGAACAATGCAGTCCTCTTCCAGAGGATTTTCTGGTGCTTGTACCCTGCTAAAGGGCAGTTAAGTTATTCCTCCACAGGTGAAACAGCACCGAAGTGGGTTGTTCAGGAACAGAGGGAAGTTTCAAAACTTCATGCTTCAAACAGTACTGGAGGAAGCAAATAACACTGGCATTTTTGGAAGGGAAAAATGCCTCCGAGTCCAGGTGAGATTTACCAGGTGTGTCCAGCCTTAGCTGTGTTTGTAAACTCGCAAGTCTTGATCTGTGGGAGTCAGGAGGAGGTCTCTCAAGCTGTCGTGCTACAGATCCAGGTGAGGATATGTAGTGTCCCACTGACACTGTTATGCACTATACTCCAGTTATGCATTATCCTCCGATGCTCTCAGAGATGGGCTTTGCAAGGGGCAGAATACCAGACTGCAGAGAGGCTATGCTATGTTACAGTGCTTCAGAGGATAAGACTCCTCTCTGAATATTTGAACTTTTGACAGGCGTCACAGACATTCCTGCTTTTAATTTTTCTTCTGGAAATTAATGTGTGAAGCTAAACAGTAAGATGAGAGCATTGCTGTGATCCTGCCATGTTGCTAACACAGGAGCCAGGGCAGTGCACTGTGGCGTAAGCTCAGATTAGGATGTTCTTTCTGTCTGTAACAGATGACAAATGCCAAAAAGCAAAGTGGTCAAATTTTCTTTCTTGCTGGCCTTTCAGAACACTTTTATTATGGTATTGTTTACAAATTATGAAGGATACAACTCACGAAAATATACGTGACTAATAAAAGTACATTTTACCCTGGGTTGTGTTTAAAAAAAAAAACAACAACAAAGAACACTTCTCCATAAACAATATTCCATTGTGTCGATAAAGCAAGTCAATATAAATGTAATGGGGTGCAGAACACAAGTCAGGGAAAAGATGAGAGGGGAAATCTGCTAAAGATAATCCTCTCTGGTCATTCTTTTATCTTATACGCATACTGTCAGTCTCCTGGTTGGTTTAACCTGTTATTGAGTATAGTGTATTAAAATTTTGAGTTCGTTGAGAATGAGAAGACATTTCAATAGGAAATCAAAGTTGCGAATCTGTAATTTAGGAGAAGAAGCCACTTGAAGTCTAGCCAAGCATTTTTCCTTTCTGCGTTTGTAGGGGAAAGATTTATAAAAGTTCTTGTGATTAAACAAACTCCAGTGTTGTTGTCGTCAGTGGTAACGAAGTTACTCAGTGTTTATATAATTAATACTGTTCATAAATATCCAGTTTTGGTATCAAAATGCAGCAGCCAGTATTCTGCTCTCACTAATACATTTTTCCTTGAGTTTTGGAAACGAGCATTTCCATTTTCTTGCTGTCTTCCAAACAGCGTAACCTTTTGTAGGTACAGCTTAGTTAAGACTTAAGACTTAAATTCTCCTTTTGATCAGCTGGAGCAATTGCTTTTTTTTAAAAAAAAAAAAAAAAAGTGCATTGCATATTTATGTATGAGATCAGAAATATGGGCAATTATGTACAACTGTTTTTATCCTTATCCCCTTTTCTTGATGTTTTCTTATGTGACAGAATACTGTGTTTTAAGTAACATGTATTGAAATACCATTCTCTTAGTTACACTTGGTCTTTTTAATTTGAAGTTACGTATTGGTAGAAATAGTGTGTAAATGTCTAGATGCTTTGCAATGAAAACACAATTTATTTATTTTTTAAGTAGGAATCTCTCAAACATTTTGCCTGAATGAAATTGTAGTTAAAGGACTTTCAAATAGCACTTGAAGGCTGTGCCCACAGTTTTATTTTTCTGCTATCTGTTGTACTTCTTTCTTTTTCTTGTTTTGAAAGGAAGCTAAATGGTAAGTAAGGTGAGTTTTCCTGCAGGCTAACTTAGAATCTGATAATGTCTACATGGTAAAAATTTGGCAGGAATAAATGGGTTAGTTATTTTAATCATACTTTAACTTCCTTTACCTAAATTCCTAAGAAGTGTAGCCAAACAATCATTGTGAACAAAAACATTGGCAGTTTGCTAATGCATGTTTTGATTATTTGGTCTAATTAGCTTAGAAAAAAAAAATCCATCTGAACAAATTGAAAGCAATTTTTGTTCATTATGTCACAAATTATATAAACTCAGTGTGCCAATGTATTGTCTGTGGCACTTGGTCAGTGTTACTGTTTTGATTCGAGGAAAGTAAAGATTTATAATGTATTTACAGCATCATCTGAATGGTCTGTGCCTACTGACATTACAGTAGACAAGTCAAAAGGAAGTGTAGACAGGTAACCAATATTCTAATTTAATACATACAGGTCTGCTTGTCCTTAAGTATCTTAGCATTATGGTCTAAAGATTCATCAAGATGGCTTGCATTTTAGTTGTTTTGTTTTACCAGCATGCATTCAAAATAAGATCTTATTTTAAACATGAACCCTCCCTTTCCATTGTAGCTCATAATTGATGAACTTCAAGATGACAAAGTAGCTTCCCATTTTACATATAGAATGCTCTCTGGTGCTGGGATTATAGAGATCATTGGTATCGCCAGCTCTTGATGATTTAGCATGGTGTTTGAATTCCCTTTTTAAAACACTCAAATGAGTCTCTCATTCTGGGCTTATGAAGCTTTCACCTCATCTGGAACAGCCAGTACCCCCCGTATCCATCAGCACTGTTGATGGCAGAATTGCCCAGCACAACATGGTCACTGCATTTCTGTGACTGTGCCAAATAAAGCTGAAACCAGAATATCCACATCACTGGCAGACAGGAAAATGAAAGAGCTGAGGATCGGATCGTTGGAGGGCCAAGATACAGGGAGTGATTTGTGATTACACAGACAGTAAAATGCTAGGGGCAGACTGAGTGCCAGATGTGCTGTGGTGGCCAGAAGGCATCACAAAAGTGAGTGGGAGACAGTAAAGCAAACTGACTAAGACTGGAGGGAATAAATTCTGGGAGAAAGGAGGAGGGGGCGTGGAAAGCCAACAGGTAGTCAAGGAAATCCAAGAGGTAGGACGTGCACAGGTGACAGAGACACAGGAGGAGGAGAGGAGAAGTATTTTCAAAAAGATGGAGGAGTACATGGTAAAAGGAGGAGGAGGGCTGTGGAAGGTAGAGCGTGGTATTGCTAAGATGCTTTGCTGAGTTGGGACTATGGAAAGGTGTTATAGGAAATGAGCAACCATTGGGCAGAGGGGTGTTGATCGTGGTTAATGTCAGCTTTTAGGATTTCCTTGTGACAACAGAGTGCTCATCCCTATGAAAGCATTTCAGGTTCTCTTTAGGTTCCAGCATGTTGCAGTGACTGACCGGCATTGCCTCATGGCTTTCTATCTATGAAAAAGAAAAAAGGAAAAAAAAAAAGTAAAACTTCGAGAGAGAAACAATAAGAAAAAGACAGTCTCAGTGTCCAGATTGAGTGCTTTTTTTTTTTTCCTTTTCAGAACTTTCCCTTTATACTTTAGCAAATACAGTGGGATGCTTCTGTCTGCAGTAGTAAATTATCAGTGGATTCTGGTGGTCCCTCCTGTTTGTAGTTTTGGATTGTGTTGTGAGTTCTGATGCTTAGTCTCTGATGTTGAAGATACTGCAGGAATCTTTAAAAGAAAACATCCTACTTAAAATATGGCCTTCCCCTGATCGTAAACAGTTATCTTAGTTCTGCATTGCAATAAAAGAGACTTTTCTGTTCTTCGTTTCTTCTTCTCATTTACCAGTGACTTCTCCTAATCCACTTCTAATAAAAAGGGAAAATATGAAATAAAATACTTGATACTCATCTAGGAAAATCTTTTCTTAGCTCTGATTACATTTCAGCCTTCCCTGTATTCCTGCAGCCTCTTCAGATAGCCTTGGATAGATGGTAGTTTTCGGGTGCAAAGGACTTTAACCTCTCCTCAGTCCATAAGAGATTCCAACTTCCTGCAGATCTTGGTGAATGATGCTGGATATCCAGATTTTTGGTGTTTGGACCCTGTTCCCTTCCCATAACATTGTAATGCAGACGCAGCAACATGTTGTTGTTGCCGTTGTAATTTTTATTGTCTGACTTTGCAGTGTGTCAGTATGATTTCTGGTGTCTGTAATAATTTCTTCCCTTTCCCCCTACTTTGTTCTTGTGTTCTGGAACCTCTAGTAGGAAGATGGTAGATGGCATGGATGCTCAAGGGGCTGCATGCAGGAATTGATCTTTATAGTGTGAAAATACTTAAATGTATCATAATCACATATTCAGAAAAAAAGCTCACACAAGAGGTGTCAAATTGGCAGTAGCCTAAATAGCCTTTGTAAAGTTACCTGCTCTAACAGAAATACATAACCAATGCTGTACATCAGCTGACAAGATGATGAAACTTCAGGTTTTAAATATAGAAGGAGTTCAAATGGTTTCTGTCACTGTTGGATGTACTGTAGAATTGAGGTGAAAGATTGGCTGAGTTGTCCATAGCTGACAGCTTGCTAATTCCCAAACAGGCAAGTTTTCCTGTTCTTTCTGTATGCATCTAGTTATTCCATAGCCTGTCCTCAGCATAGAACTTGCTGTAAATATGGTTTGATCACAAATAGGATAAAAAGGCAAACCTTCAAACCTACCCCCCTCCCCAAATGACAAACCCTGTCAAAATTCTATGTCCCTTACTGTCAATAATAATTTTTTTCCAAACAGTCTTCTGAACTAGTATAGGGAATGCATATTTTGAGTTAGAGATCTACTTTCCTAAGTATTAGTTGTCTCTGTTGATGATACGGATGTTGTGTGTGTATCTCAGTGTTGCAGACATAAAGGGATTGAGGAAGACTGTGAGATGTTTGTGCGCTGTGGTGCAGAGAACCAAGTGGTTGTGTAAGATGTGTCGCTTCCTAGAAAAGAGTCTTCCTGTCCCACACAAATGAGGCAATCCTTAAAGGGGGAAAAAAAATAATCCACTTAATTCCTGGGGGCTTTTCTGCATCTCTCGGCATCCTGGAGAAGACTGCCCTATGCTAGGATCCATGTTACGTCAGCCAAAATTTGTTCTTTCTCGCAGCAGCTGGTTGTTGAAATTGTACAGTATTTTTTGTTTGTAAATAAGTGTGCCTCTACTGCGTCTTAACAGCACCAGACATTTACTCTGGGAACCAGTGTGCTTTTTTTGTTTAGTCAGATACTTTGATTTAAGCCAAAGAAAAGAGTTTACTTAAAGTTAAGCAGAGGAGAAAACATTTACATGAAAGCCAGGAAAGATTTCATAGAGACGAAGTTGAAGGCAGGAATATTTCCACTGTGCTGTAATAGGATGGGTTTCTTTCCTTCTGTACGTATTTGTGTGAAAAAGAGTGCTGGAGTGTGTAGACCACAAGATGAATGTAGAAGGATTTGCTCTGTGGTGCTCTGAGGCTAAGCAGAAATGCAGACAATCGTATTTTGCTGTCAGTCTTCCTGTTGAGACATCCAATTTTGAAGAGACCTTCTGTAAAATAGATGAGCCAGGCTGCCCAGTCCTTCACAACAACATGGGAAAAACAGAAGTCATCCAGAAGGCTTCCAGAAGAGAAAAAGCATCTGATAGGCACCAAAGGAGAGCATCTGTGCCATAAAGCTATTGCATTGCAGTCTCTGCAAGTTTAGGAGTTCTAGGAGCTAGTAGCTCTGCCAGGTTTCTATATGGAAATAATTTTCTCCTCCAAAGAAGAAGACAGGGTGAGGCTATGTTGGCCTTGCAAAATTCAAGTGAAACATCAGATCTGAAAAGTAGAGCATGGCCAGCTCCTGGCTTTCACAGGAGGGTCACTGCTCACTGTCATAGCTGTTCCTCAGTGTAAAGCAACGCTGATAGGACACAAGGCACTTCTTGCAAGTCTTAGGAACACCCAGGTGGTACGAACAGCTAGGGGAAAAGCGTGTTGCCAAAATGTGGCCGAGGGCAGCAGGTAGAAAGCTCTGAAACTGAAGCCATTTCTCTTCTGGAACCGAGGCACTTGAACTCAAACCTTTTTATTTCAACTGCTTGGGATTGCTTCTGTTGTAAAACCGATGTCTGTGGAGTCTGGCTGTGTAATAAATAACTGGGACCACAGCCTAATCCCTCTCCAAGGCAACCAGACGGTTCAGAAATTAAGGAGTTCTGGCAGCTGGATACTTGTCATGTGACATAAGCATTAATACTAGTTTATGCTATAATTCTGGTATTTAATGCCAGTCTGTTTGGAGAGGCTTTGGAAAATGTAGCAAGTAAAATATACCAATTTGCATGTTAGGAGATGGAAGCCATCTGGGGCATCTTGAGGATTGTGCTGTGACATAGGTTCACAGTGATGCTGCAGTTTCTCTGGCTATATCAGATCAGCTCAGAAAAAAATTAGTGAAAACATGTATGACGGAGCTAATGGTTAGGTCATATGTCTGAAAATCTTTTTCAGACACCAAATTTCTGTGAAGCTGGTCCAGAATTACTCAGAAAACACTTCTGCCTTGTGTGCTAGACAATCACAACCATGTCAAGTTTCCATGTAAATGTCAGACATGTTGAGATGGCTTTGAAAACATTTGAATATGAAAGAGCAGGAAATTTCACTGTAAATAGAAGGATTAGGGAAAGGTCTTCAAGGGCAAAAAAACAGGAGTTCATATTTGCATTGCAGCTTCCTGTCAGGTTCAGCAATTTAGTGGTAAAATTTGGATAGGCTTTTTGGTAGTACTCCATGTTTACTTAATTATAAGTAGCAAAGCTATGTGGCAATGAATTGGTGCCTTGTAGATACCAAAGAAATCTAGCTAAGTTTGCTTTAATCTTTGTATTTAATGCATTTTGATAGAACAAACAACCTTCTAACATCCCACAGCAGGAGTTGCAGCCTTTTCTCTGGGTGAGTTTCTCTTGAGGACTTTCCCTTACTTCATGTTTATATTTGAGTTTTGTGGGATATAGCATATTAATTTCCTTGCAGCACAAGCAATACAAACATCTCCAAACTGGGCAAATATCTCGGTTTCAGTATTACAAAATTCTTTGTTCCTGCTGGTGATGGAGATGGTTGAACTCAAGGAATGTGAGGATTTCAGTCTGCATCCATAGGAGAGAGAGGACTGTTGATTGTTTCTTTCATTTTGTGTCAACATCGACAGCTTTGCTGGAGCCCGAAACCCTGTGGCACCGCAGACAGAAGTGACCTTTTTGTTAACTCCAGAAGGTGGTGGTGCCCTAAAGCTGGTTCTCGGGCTGTGCTGTGCAACTGGGGGGCAGTCACAGCAGTGCAAGTAGCTGAAGTGTTGCAGTTCCTGCCTCCATGCATGAGGTGGATTATTACTGTGCACCTCCTTTTTTTCTTAGCTGTGGTAGCTGTTCAAAGTTAATAGGCATAGGATAGTGGTGTTTTTTGGTTCTTGGTTTTTTTAATCTGTAAATTCTTTAGATTGGTACAGACAAGACAGGTCTATTTATGTAGAAAGGGCATCTTCTTAATGGTATCCTTTTCTGACTGAATCTTTGCAAAGGGTGGGACTTCCGGAATTACCACAGTGGCTGTGTCCTTGTTACTCCTGACTTCACTTGCAGCTGGGTAGGCTGACAGAGAGCACTTTGCTGAGCTGGTCTCTGATTTTAGAGCTACTCTGTCAAGGGTGGTATGATTGTATGTTTATATTGGTCCTTTTTGACTTTCCAAACTACCTACATTTTTTTCATCTGTATTTAAATATGTGTACATTAATCACTTTTTACAGTGATAGTGCAAAACATATACAAGTTGCAAGACTGTTATTATCAACTTGATTTAAGAAAATACTTATCAAACAGTTATAACTGGATAAAAAGTAATGTACAAAGTTTTGTAGCATTCTTAAGTTGTCTGAAGCTCTCGCCACATGTTGAACAATTTCTAGTTTTCAGAAAAGTTTCTGCCCTATTTATTTGCATTTAAATATGAATAGACATGATATTTAGGAAAGCTGTTTCATAATTCAAAATTAGGATAAAATGAGAATCTACGTTTTCATTTTACTCCTGAATTAACCTTGAGAGGCCTTTTTGCATGCCTGAAGTTTTTCAGCTTCAGAATCACTTTGTTGCCTGCAGCAGATTGTAACATCATGGATTTGTCACTTTACTTAGTTTTATTCTCATTTCAGGAATGCACCTGCTTGAGTTTTGGGAAGAGATGAACAGAGTTATCTCAGATTCTGAACTGATGACAGGAGTTCCCTACTCATCTGCAGTACCTGGACTGACACAGTATCTCCAAAGCATCACCAAACTTGTGATATCCGTGCTGTCGGTGACGACAGGTGCTGACATCCGGAGCAGCAGTTCACCTGTTGCAAAGAAAATAGCCAAGCCACCATTGTCAATAGTTCATCTCCTTCATAGTGAGTTTCATGAAGTACGTCTCCTTGCATTGGAAGCAGTATTGCTCTGGCTGAAACAAGCAAATGCCAAACAAATTGCAGAAGAAGGTGTATTGTGTTTGCTTGTTGACTTGGAAGGCATTCTTCTCACAATGGCTCTGAAGGAAAAGAATCTCGAGTGTTTTTACAAGGTAGGAGAGTGCTACTTTATTGATGTTTGGTATGTTTTCACTAAATGATATTCTTAATTTTTACTAGTATATTTCAAACATACATGATGTTTTTAAATACTGTATGAGTAGTTTTTTGTTGTTGTTGTTTTGTTTTTTACCATTGAATAGATCTTTGTTATAATTCTGTATCATGTTCTTTTGTAAAGGCAAGAACTTCTTTGCTTTTTTAACGCTATCAGGGGAGAACCTTAGAGTGGGGCTTGAGTCGGTGATTTAGTAGTCTCACATGTACACGTTCACATTGAGATTGTTTGTAAATTCTTTGTGAATTGTGTGTGCAGGTGCTGGAAATTCTTTACATGATGGATCTGAGAAAAGTTCTTCCAAAGACTGAATGCGCTATAAAAATGAATCCAAATGAGCTCTTAACCTGGAGTTTAAACATTGTAGATATCTCCAACAGGTATGGTCTGCCATGAATATTAGATACTTGTTTTTGAAAAACCTTGAATATTCAAGTGTCAATTTATCAGATTTTTGGGCTGTACATTGATTAAAAATTCATATAAGCATGGCTTATTTTGAAAAATGTATCTTTTGATGAGATTTTTTGGAGAAGTTAGATGTGGATCTGAATTGTTAAAATGGCCCTCAAGTCATACTGGCAAGCCCCCAATAAATGTCCAGCAATACAGTTCATGAATAATAAGTTACTACAACTATCAGATGATAGCCAGTGACTATAGCTATTCCAAATGGCAATCAGGAAACACCATAATGCACAGAGGTGAGGATCCAAACATACACTAAATTGCTCTGCATCTGCCATCCATTCTATTCTGGTTTTCTGTGGAAGGTCTGTATAAAGTGACAGACATGATTTCCTTTGTTGGATTAGCAAAAACAGTTAACCTTAAAAATAAAAACCTAGGCCTAACTAGTCCTCACAAGATTATTTTGAATTTAGGTTCTGTTTCTTGTGCATTGTGGGCTGTCCAGCCATGCTTAAATCTATTCCATCCTGTAGACTGGATGCATATCCCCAGTGCTGATGTTACTCATTTTTTCACATTATCTGGATGCAAGTGTAAAGTTTTGAATGCACAAGAGAAGAAAATTGAGACTTAAGCTGTACCTTCAGATCTGGTACACACACTGTCCTGAAGTCTAATTGGACAGGGCTGGCTGCTCCTGCTCAGGCTTCCTAACCTGCAGTATATATTGGGAGAAATTGATAGTCTAAGCTTAGGTTCAAGGGTATAGCACCTCTTTGAATGTGCATCCAGAGAAATGAAACTGTCTGTCTACTGTGTGCTCTCCTCCATCAGTATATAGTTATTGAAACAGCAATCCTTAATGACACTGGGTCTGCAAAATCAGCACTAAGTGCCAGTTTGTAGTTCACACTGAATTAGTGGCCGTGTCTGTCTGTTCATAAAAGAATGGACAAAGAGGGTGAAAAGTGTCCAGGCTCTGTGGGCAAGACTGTCCTGTTTCTAGCAGTGGTGTTTGTCTCTTTTGGAAATCATATAAACATCATGCCACCATGTTACCAATGTATAATATTCAGGGTTTAGAGTGTAGGACGGCATTAGATAGCTGTGCACATCTGTGGTTGATTTGCACTAAATTTGTCAAGTTTAAATGATGATGTGGTGTGTTTATTTCTGGAATGAAATAAGATACACTTCGTAAAATAACACTGGCTGGTGCTATTGAAGAGGGAAGTCATTGAAATAGCAGACCTTATTGGTCAGGCGTTGCCATTCTCTGCCAATAGACCAACCCCTTCAGAAGCCATGGTGCCAAGCACCGTCTCCTGAGACCCTTTGAGCAGTACTGAGGCTCAGGAGCCAGGAGTTGGTGTCTTGTGCACTACTGACTTTCCTAGCAGTTGTAGAAGAGAGATTTCTGAAAAGTAATGCCAGCTTGAAGAAATGCTTTTGTTTATCATTGCAAATAATGTCTGGTTTGTTTGACTCAGGTTCCATTTTCAAATGTATTTTTCTACAGGAAGTATGTAGATAGAAAAAAAAAAAAGGTGAAGATGTGAAGAAAGAGCATATTTATTTTGCATATTAACTGAAAATTTAACTAACGTCATGATCTGTAATGTAAAGCTCTGAGTGCTCAGCTTGCAAGATACCCATTGGTGATAGGAACAATTAAGAGCTAGCTGTTTTTCTTCTAGAGGTGAAATGATGGCAGAAGTAACTGCTTTGTTTTGATATGTTCTTTACCTTTTTTTCTCAGTGCTGAAATTCAAAGCATAGCTCTCAAATTTGCCTCAAAGTTGGTTATGCATCTTCTACAGAATCATCAGCAGGTAAGGGAAAACAAGCAGCTTAATTCTGGAGTTTTTGATGGTAGAAGTAACGTGGCTGCTTTTGGATAGAAGCCCCAAGCTTGTGTTTTCCTGTGTCATGCCCCAAGCATGTGTTTTTCTGCCATTACATCTTCCCCTCTTAACTAAGCACTGCATTCGGAAGTGAAACCTCCACCAGCAGCACCTCAGTATTTCCCTTTGAAAGTAATTCCAAGCTAAAATACATAAATAATTTTTTTTTGATGGATTAACTTCAACTTCTGAGACCATCCGAAGTAGTCACTATAACGTGGAAAGAAAAACACCGACTAGTTAACACCCTGTATTGAACCATCCGTATCCTAAAGTGCGGCTCTGTTGTGGTTCCTGGTTGCAGGGGAGGCAGCAGGACGGCCTCCTGGGGAAGCAAGAAGGTGCAGTGGTGTTGAGGCTGATCTGGCCTTGCCAAGTCTCAGCCTGGAGGCGCTGCTTTCCGAGCACTGCAGCCCGCTGTCTGCGTGGAGTTTCTTACTGAATTTCCTCTTAAAAATCGTTTTCTGAACACTAGAATAAATATAAGAAGCCTTGTAAAATTCAAGATGCTGTGTTCTCTGTTGCTGTTTTTATGGACTATTTGATTTCGATTGATAGCAACACAAATTACTGCCTCACGTTTCTTTAGATTTTAAGTTGTCAGTCTGTGATACCACATATATATGCATAGAGCAGTGCTGATGCAGCTTTTAATACTAGGCCATTTTTATTTTTTCACATTTTCGAAGATACAAAACACACTTTATGGAAACTTAATTTTTTCCTTATAGCTGTTGTTTTTATAAAATACACAGCAGAATTGATTCACATTTTATGTTACATAAACTTCTGTCTCATTAAAAAAAGCCACAGAATTGCACACAAGAAGTGGGAAAATTAAAATGACTTATGTTGTTAATTCTTTTTGTTTAAGAAAGGCAAAATGCACGGACTTCAAGTTATAAACAATAAAACAACCATGTAAATTTGGGTTCACAAATAGACTTGGAACATAATGTTGCTGTGCAGTTTTCTGATAATTTATGAAGAGGAATTAGTGAAAAATGCTGGCACGATCTGAACTGTAGTGACGCTAACACAACTGCTTCTAATAAGCCTGTAAATCATAGGAGACCTAAGACATCTGTATGGAGAGTGCTTTCTGCTTTATAAAAGATCAGGTACACCAGGAGTTTTACATCTAAGTTTCTTTGGGCTTGCATTCAGTTTGTGCATCTGTAGGAGGGGTTGCTTGAGATAATGCATGTGTCCATTCAAAATTTGAGTAATTGTGATCTTTGAGGAGATTATTTTGTTTAGCCCATTACAAACTCTGTAGGAAATGCTCAGGCTCCGTCCCTGCGTGCAGCACTGGTACACAGGCACGAACCACTCCCAGTGAGGCAGAGCACAAGCAAGGTTTCATTTGCCCCTCGATGAGTCCCCCTGCACTTCTGTGCACTTTAACTCGGCTCACCTTAACATTGGTTCTCTTCTGTACCTTATCTGCTTCATTTTTTCACTTCCTTTAGTAAAAAAAAAAAAAAAAAATAATAGAAAAGGAAAAAAAAAGTACAGTTGCACACAGCCTAAATGTTTCCAAGCTGAGCTTGTGCTCCTTTTCTTTTCATATGTGAGGACTACTTCTTCCCTGTTACGGCCCAGCTGTCCCAATCGACATCAGAGTTGACAAGTCTTGGGAGCACAGTTCAATTTGCAAGCAAAATGCATGTTATTTCTTTCGAAAAAAATCTCAGAGCCATTGCTACACGTCAAAAAGAGTCAAAGCTTTGGTCCATTATTCCTGAGTTGTCATTTTCCTAGTGTATGGCTCTGACGACTAAATATTTTCCACAAGGTGGCAACTGAAGGTTTTTTTCTTTCCTGTTCTTTTTTTGTAACTCTCCGGCTTTCAGGATAGCAAGCTTTGCTGTATTTCAGCCACCAATCAACCAAGATTCCTTCAGTGTTTTGAATGCACATGCATCAGAGCCCGGGTTAGCTCAGCAGTCTCAGTAAAAACAATTGTCCATCCCCAGTATCTGCAGAGGAGACAGGTGCAGTTGCTTTCTCCTCTTTACCAAGCACTGTATTGTTACCAAAATTCCTACCATGATTGTTTGCTACAGTTCATATGCTCTTAGCTGTTTTTCCAGATGCACATACCAGTCTACATGTAGGATGCTCCTGTGAATTCCTTTTTTTTCTGTTACAGTCCAGTGTATCCGTCTTTAGCATTCATGTTTAGCATAGAGGACAAAAGGACATGTTTTGACTTACGTGGTCATTGGTGAGTCTGGTGTAAAGGGGTAGAGTAAGAGAATTGCCTATGAATATGGGTACAACTAAAGCAAAATCCTCCATCTTACCTGTTTGTGTCATAGCAAACCAACTTTCGAATGGACATAAGATTCACCACACTGGAAAAAAATGGGTTTTACTAATGCATTGTATCTCTTTGGCAGTTTGTAGTTTAATGTGATGGTCACCAATAGCGCCGAATGGTACAGCATACTTCTCCCATGTGTTTTCTACTTTCAGATTTCAGAGGAGGTCTTAAAAAAATGGGTTCAACAGATAATTTCTTTTTGTGGAGACGAGCAACAGACAGAAATGCTGTTAGCAGCTGCTGAGGTACTTAAAAGTATAACACCATTCCTTCTGATCAATGAGAAGCTCATTCTCGGTGAGTAGTTTGAACACACTTAATTTTCTGGATCTTTTTAGATGAAACCCAGTATCACATGACTTAAAATATATTATGGTACATGTATATGTACACACAGTCAGAACACACAATTCAATCAAACGGTATTCTGCAAATTTTTATAGGGCAGTGTACTAAACATTATTTACTTATTTAAGCTATAAATTTATTTAAATTCTGGTAGAAAGAGCACGTGTAGAGCTTCTTGCAGTAACTCTGCAGAAGGGGAACATGAGGTGCTCTAATGACTGTAGGCCAATATACATCTCTGTACAGATCTACTGGCTTGCAATTGCTCTCTGACCCAGGTCTTTCTGACATATTCTGTTGGTGATATGGACATGCTTACAGTTTAACATCGCGAGCACAACAAAACTGTTGGCTGAATGTTGAAATTGAAGGCTTCAGTCTAAGAAAAACATTCTACTGTGGAACAACACATTCTACTATGAGAATGATTAGTAATTATATCACATTATACTACAGAGGTATGATGATTTTTTAAGTTAACATTAAACCATCTACTTAGAAAACCACCCAACAAACAAAGAAAAACCCTTCACAGCCTTATTCAACAAAATATTAGTGACTGAGAGAGAAAGCTATGTGAAATTCTGTGGTCTGTTGTACAGAAGAGTTTCTTGGTTTTGCCTTTTTTTTTTTTTTTTTTTAAATTTAAAAACCTATCTCCCCCCCCCCCTTTTTTTTCCTGTCTTTTGTGAGCACAGAGTAAGGGGATTTTGTGACTAAAGGGCCAGGATTTATCCAAAATGGTGAAGAAATTGTTTTGCATCTTGAGCAAGACAGTAGGCTTTAAATGCTTTTGGTTTCTGTAATAATTTGAAGATAGCTATTTAGAGCTTTCTAGTTTGAGTAGCTTGAGTTCACTCATATAGACTGGATACAAATTTTTGTTAGGCATGAAGAATGGTAGTATTTGTTATGCTGCAGATAACGGTGTTTTTCAAAAGTGAGCAGTTTATTTTGAGGTGTCTTTTGAGAGGTATTTATAATATTTAAGAGAGCAATTTATTATGCTTGAAGTCTTAGCAAAGTGAAACAAACAAACCAACCAGTAAATAAAAGCCCCCAGAGCATCAGTGGATGGCCATTTAAATTGGCTCTTTGCCCTGAAAATCGGACCTGGGTAAGAAAGATGCAGAACTAATCCTCCATACAACCTAGAATTGCCAGTCTGGGGTTCTTCACAGCTCTGAAACTGTCAAGTGCTGCAGCGAGAATCAAGGGCACGAGCTGCTCTTGAGCTGCAGTGATATAAACCCAGAATCATTCTGTTAAGGGGGTCGTGCACACACAAACAGATTTGATTTTTATGCCTCGTTCTGCATCAGCTTGTTTGACCACATATTCTTGAAAGCAGAAGGTAAAGAAAAATGCAGTTGTATGAATTGTAGCTGTAGTCTTCCTGATAGGCTTCCTTGAAGTACATTCAAGGCTTCCTTGAAGTGCATTCATAAGAGGAGGGCCAGTGCAGGTCAGCATGTACTGGATTCCCCCATTTCTCCGTCACGTTGCTTGAGTGTTCAGAAGAGTCTTTCTGGAAAATGCATTAGCAGGCTTCCACCTCTGGCAGGTATGATACCAACTTGTTTAGGTCAGAAAGCTGTTGATTGAATCTAGAATAGGATAATTATTCTGCTCCAGCTGTGCCAGCGTAACATTATTGGGCATATTGTGCTATAAAAAAGCAACTACTTTCCGAAATTATTATACTCCATGCTATTCCCAAATAGGCAATTTATATGAAATATGGGAACGCTTCTTCTGCCTGTGAAGTAAAGCCTCAAGCAGTTCATTTTGGCCAAGCAGTGCGATAGATTTAATTGTCTGGCCAGCCTTGTAATATAAATCTCTGATAGACCTGTTGATAACATGCTTGAAGCAAACCAGCACAGCAGTGAAGCAGCCACTCCGTTGTTCTCTGTGATCACCAGAAAGTGATAGTATCTCACAACTGACTGCCTCTAAAAGGGATGTTCCAATGGATTCCTTTAACCAGGATGCTCAACGAGAGCTGAAGTCAGTCCACCTTAATCATACCCCAGCAAACCTATGAGTGTGGTGACTTTTGCACTTCAGCTGGTCATCCTTCATGGGGCACCCCTAAATGACACAAGGGTTTTGTAAGCTGTGTACAGCTTGTGATGTGCATTGCCTCTGGGGTGACAGGTGGAGTCTGAGTTTTACAAGATGATCTCCTCCACCTTGGCAGTTATCAGTTACAGCTGTGTGCAGGTAATTACCCACATGGATTAAACCTGGCTTGCTCTCAACAGATGAGGGCATTAAGGGTGGCAGGGCATGTTGGTGAGGTGAGGTGGACATGGGAGAAAGGGTGATAGGGAGATCTCTGCAAGGTGTGATTGTTTGATGTTTCTTGCAGGTAATGGCATTTGTGGCCAGCACTGCTGGCAATATTTGAACAAAATTTGGTTTGGCAGCCTCTGTTCTATGCAGAGTGAGACAGGAAATCCATCATCACATTGTGTTAATGGATCTCCAGCAGCAAATCTTTTGCCAAACAGGAATTATGCACTCTAGAAACTATAGAGAGTTCAGAACACCCAAAACTTAAAGTTAACTTAGAGCAATCCATTCTCTGGAATGCAACTGGAATTGAGTGATCTACTGTTTAAACCAAGCTGAGACAACCACCTAGATAAAGTTCACACACAAGCAGAAAAGATTTTTGTTATATTCCCAGTTGTCTTCCTAGTGGATTGCCAGTGCATTTCTCCTGCCCTCGTTTCACTGTTTAGCTGAATTTGTCTTGTTTAAGTGTGGAAACACAATTATCTAATTTATTTGAATGTTTGTAAGAAATGGAATTCTAATTTTTCTCCATAAATAACTATAGGTCTCTCTGATACCCTTGCGATGTGGAAATGTGTGATTCTCCTGCTGCAGAATGAAGATTTGGTAATAAGGGATGCTGCTGCTGAGGTTATACAAGTGGCACAGTCTCAAAAAAAGAGCAGTAAAGGAACAGGTATGTTAACTTTTCTTCAGTTTTCAATAATATTAGATACTTGAGAGACAAAAGTATTTCAATTCTCATCGCAAAATTCTTGCTAACTGTAAAATGATCCATGTATCTCTCAAACCCCTACCATGGAAGATCACAGTAAGTTGAGATTTTACACCCACCATGCCTTATTATTTTGTTTTTACTGTTCTTGGTATAATTTGCAATTGGTTATGTGGGTATGTAAAAAGGACAACAATAGCATTCAGCTTTACGGTTCTTGCTGTGATAAGTCAACTATCACATAAGGAGTAATGCTGGAAATTCTTTAATGCCAGCATTGCTCTAATACAGCGCAATGGAAGACAGTGTTTGGGTCTCTGGTCATTATAATAGCCTGGTCACAGTGAGGAATCCGGAAAAACAGTATTCAACTCATTGATTCGTTATTAGACCTTGAAATCCATTTAGTTCCAGATCAACGAATACAATTCTCAGAACACCCACAATGTGCTTTCAAGGACGAGGGCCCTTCTTTCTGCATGCCCTAGTTTACTCAACCCTGGTAGTTTTAAAATAGCCACAAACTTGAGTAGGCTTAACTAATTAATGTATTTTGCTTTGAGAGCCTTTGCTGAAGCATTCTTCTGTGTGCTGTGAATAAATATGAATATTGCTTCCAAGCTGATCTCTCTCTGGTGGACCCTCCTGGTCTGTGCCATTCAATAATGCCTGTACAGGCTTGGCTGCAGTCAGTACAATGTGGTTGGTCATCTCTAAGTGAACTTCTGCTAGACTGTTGATAAAGCAGCTCTCTGGTTTAAAACAACCACGGCAGTAAAAATGTATGTTTTCCACTGCTGTAGACAGAAGTAGCTGTGGATGTGCTCACATGGCAGATGTAATTTTGAGCTGGTGCTGTTCAGGCACCGTGCTGTGGGGTAGGAGAAGGAAAAAGGAGGGATGTGTTAAAGATGGCTTTCATCATCCTCTGAACTCCTACAGCTCTGATTCCAGCACACTCATCACAGCTCTGGCAATTTATCTGGTCCCTGCTACAGCTCTGTTGAGTATCAAGAGTCTCTGTGTATGTGTCTCAGGTCCCTTACAGTGGCATTTTGGGGCCATCCTCAAATACCTCAAGATAGTACTTTCTCTGGAAACAATGCAATGCTGTTCTCTGGCTCCTGTATTTCATCCCTTTTTCCTAGTTGTGTCTGCATGCCATGAGGTGCTCCCCCATAGCTGGATGAGAGGTTAAGGGCTCTGTCTTCCTAATTAATACCAAGGTGATATCAATACTACCAATTTGTTAAGCATAAGTGGCCATAACTGAGGAAGTAGTATCATAATTGGTTTATATTTTCAATGTTCCTAATTAGGATAGGGACCCCCTCCCCAAACTTGGGTTAACCCCTTAGTTATACTTAGTTTTGCCTTCCTGTACTTTCACTTAAACTGCTTCTAATGAAATCAATGTCTTTTACCTGTTGTGAATAGCAAAAAACACCACTTTTGAAAAGAAATAATAAAGTTTCTTTCCTCCTTCATTTAGCATGTCTATTATTGTTCCTTCCTGTGACATTTTTCCTCACTAAACTCCTTTTATTTCTCTGTGCTTTGCTTTCTAGCATTCAGGTTAGGAGGGAGAGGCTTCTTGCCACTGTGGTTTTTGTTT
This sequence comes from Cygnus atratus, assembly GCF_013377495.2. Lineage (NCBI taxonomy): Eukaryota > Metazoa > Chordata > Aves > Anseriformes > Anatidae > Cygnus > Cygnus atratus. The sequence goes on from NC_066364.1 coordinate 93,959,448, forward strand.
ACAACCAGATAAAAATGAGGATTACCTTCAAACGTTGTTTGTTGCTTTCATTTACACACTTTGTGTCGTGTTCATGTGAGATAACGCAGTATGTTTGGGTCTGGGGTTTTCTGCAGACGTTTCATGAGTCACTAGTGCTCTCTGTCCTGGACATTTTTAAATGACATTCAAATCTCTCTATGTTTTTCTCGGTTTTCATTCTACGGAAGTCTGTTCTTTTATCACAGTACTGATTTTAAAATTTCTAAGCTAAAACACCAGAATTCACTAGAAGCCATAAAACAGCTCTCTTTATACCCTTAATTTGATAAAAATTGCTGGATATCTTACACTGACTGACTTTTCATTTCCATTATACGATGATAAATACATATTGTGGCCCAGTGGTATTATCATGAGATCAGAATGCAAGATGACTCCGGAGATCAAGACGAGAAGTGGATGACTAGAATGACTTTTCCATATGCTCTGTAATTGTTTTATCGCCATTAGCACTAGTTAACATGAGAGAGTAAGCAGTCTATTGTAATTTCAAGTTTTTCTGTTCATCAGACATTTTTATGCCCTAGTAGGCTTTATATTTCCAGAAATACTGCATTGCAGAAAGTGGTTTTTGCGACCTTTTACTGTTGTTAATTTGCTGCACACGAAGTGGGAATGCTGCTCACAAAATCCAAGCGTTGGATTTGCCAGAAACGTTGGCACTAGCTTCATTATATCTGCTCTTCACAAAACTCTTACCGATGTATACAGCATGTAAAGCAGCAGGCTGTAGCTGTCTATAGAAGGACTGAATTGGCAGCTTAGGGAATGAACACCTTAAGTTTTGGATTTATGTCTGAGATCCAAAGGAACCTCTGATTATGGCCTGATAACTCTGATTAAGGCTACGTAATTGATAACTGGTACAAGCTGGCATCTGCTTTTCCTGTGGCAAAACGCAGCATGAGAGAGCACATACTTGTACGCAACAGCTGGAGTGAGTCTGAATTTTTATTCTGCTTCAGGAGGGTAAGATGTTTGAAGCTGGACTTCTGTTAATTGTAATAAACTTCCAGATTATTTGCATAGATTGTTAACGTAACTGTTACAGGATATTTTTCCCTTGCATGCATGTTCCTGAATTACAGCACACGTATAGCAATGTGACTGTGTCATGTAATAAGTATTTTCAGGTCATTTATAGGTGGTGAAACTGGAGGCAATTGGTCCTTTCTATTAGGGTGGTTTCACTTCCTGTAACTGCTCCTATCTTGTGTAATTCTTTGAAGTGTTACGTGAGCTCCTGGAAGGGAATATGAACTTAGTTTCTTGTTATTCCCTCATGGCTTTTAGTGAGAGGGGGGAAAAAAAAAACAATTTCCTTGAGTAATTAATCCATGCAGCTTTGGATCAGTCAAATGATGAGAGCAGTAACCTTGCAGAGTCTGAAACCCAGGGTAACAAGTGTGATAAAAGAACTGTCAAAATTACAGCCCCCATTTTCAGCCGAAAGGAGAAAAGCTCAAAAGACCAAACACTGACACACAACAGGGCTCCTATGCTTTGCCCTTCTCTCCCTCAAAACCTCCTGCAAAACATGTTTTTTTTTTTTTTTTTTATCGAAGACAATGACTTCCCCTGATACTGGTAAAATTCATTTTTATTTGTTATTCGTACAGAAGAACTTGATTTAATTTTGTAATATAAGTGAAAACTTGTAATTATGGGGGGGCAGGGGTTACTGAGGTTGACTGGCTGCAGTCGTTTTCGGAACAGAGCAGGTCAAACAGAATCCTATCTCACTAGAAAGGAGAAAACCTTTTGTTTTGCTTGCTAAAAATAACAGCTTAATAGGTAGTTAAGGTTTTACTGATAACTTGGACAATATAAACCTGATCTGTAACTAGAGGTATTGCATGTACACTTTGTTGTTGTTTCCTCATGCGTTGAGGTGTAAACTTCTGGGGGATTGTTTTATTCCTTTAGTATGAGGGAGGGTACAGGAAGTATTGTATTCAGTGTAAATGTAGAATAGCTGCTTTGAAATCTAATTAAATTAGTGACCCATGGCTGTGTAAAGTCTAGACCTATTCACAGCAGCGTTGCTTATCCAAGAGGGTTACTCCTTACAAGAAAGCAGATTATTTAAGTCACATGGAAGGAATTTACTTCTCTACTGATGAGTGCTTTGCTGAATATCCTGACCAATTCAATTGCAAGAAGGAAAGTTATATTCATTGTTGTCATTTTCCTCTATGGGTTTTTTATCTAGAGAAGTACTTCCTAAAGTAAAATTGTCAGTATTAGAAAGTTTATTGGTATTAGAAAAGTTTAGATAAACCATTTACCATTATAGCTAAGCCAATGCAATTCTAAAAACCAAATACATTTAGATTAATCTTCATCTTGCTAAATTACCACATTAACCTGAAATTGGTTTAAGAGCATTTTTAGTGTTGTCAGCATTCGCACCAATTTAGCTGGTTAGGTTCAGCCCTGACAATTTTAAAAGTGAAGGTGAACAATTAGACTCACAGAGCTGAATAAATCTTTAAATGTGCCTGAATGACATAGGAGCCTAAAAGTCCTTTTGAATGTGATCCAGTGTTTAGTTGGTCAGAGGTTGGACTAGGTGATCTGGGAGGTCTCTTCCAACCTAGATGATTCTGTGAGTGTGGCAAAGCAGTACAGGACAGAGGACAAGTTTGCTTGCTGGCGGCTGCGTAGCTCAGCAGAGCTTCGCACAGCATGCAGGAGGTAACCGGGCCCACCCCGAGCAGCACAGTCACTGGACACACAAGCATCTTAGAAAGTCAGTCCAGTGTTGTTATTAATATTTCCCTTGCTTCTTGCATGATTCTGAGGATAGGATTGGAGCTACAGATGACATAGTCACTTTTGAACATATTGCTGATAAACTCACTGAACAAAAATTCAGGTACATCGATCCTGATCCTTCTGTTCCCATTCCACATGCAGTAGAGGATACTTGTACTCTTGGGTCAGGAGTTTCTTCAAGAAAGGCAATGCAAATCTCTTTTTTCTTCTCTTCCAGGGTGTTCCCTTCCTGATATATTTGACTTTTAACCTTCAGTAAAATAGTGAAGATGACAAACGTGCTGTTGGGGAAGGGGCGGCACAGGTCAGTGTAGCAGATTTGGTTGAGGTTTTGTGGAAATTGGGTATTGACCAGTGGTTTAGTGGCCTCCAGTATCTCAGCCACCTCTTACTGTGTCAGACTGAATGCATGCAGACATGCCTTTCAGTAACTTTTATTTTGCTTATTGACTAAAGAGTGTAAATGTGTGCAAAAGGAGAAGTTAAAATGTGCTGCTGGGGGCAGGAGGGGAATCATTTAATTAGATTAAAGAAGGAAACATTTGCAAGGTAACTTTGAATTCTTTGATAGGCTTTAGCATTTGGCTGAATAAAACCTCTCTATTTGTGCATCACGCTGTCTCAGTGACAGGAAGAAAAGCAAAGCAGTTCATTTCTTATGCCTTTTTCCCCTCACATGAATATAGATGGTAAATTCAAATATAAACTTTTTTACTGTAGAGTAGGGGTCTCTATCATGCAGCTGTGTGCGGAAAGGCCTATTTAGTTATCTTTTTGGAGGTGGGGTGTGTAAATAAGCCTTTAGCAGAGGTAGGAAAGAAGAGAAGATCAGACCGTATTAACATGTGAAAGAGAAGAAATCTTGCTTAGATTTATGTTCTTTGATACTATTTTCTAAAAAAGCTGCGCAGAAGTTCTCACACGTATGTGCCCTAACAAGATCTCATAAATCACTCAGAAGATAAGAGATAACTCAGGCTGTGTGATATTAACGTAACGCAATGGTCTGGCATTCATCATCAACACCACAGGTGATATCAGCAAATCATGGATGACTGGCATGATCTCAAAACGTGTACCCCAAAGGTCCTTTATGACCAATCCATGAAGTATTCCAGGACAAGGGACTCGGATGAAATCTGCTCTAGTTGCTAGTGAAACGGCTAAGCGTAAATGCTGGGCAAAAGTCAATGCTAAAAATACCAGTGTTGGTGGTGGTGTTCAGATGCATGATAAGAGCATCCCACATACAACACAGGAAACAGTAAAGAAACGCATTTTACTTTGATTACTGCCTCAGGTCCTTGTTGGCATTTGAAACTGAGTGTTTTCAGACTATTCCTTAAAGTACCTAGAAACCTTGGCCCTAGCAAAAGTAGTTTTTTTTCTTCCACATTTCTTCCACATGTTTACCTTTTGGTGAACGTGTTAAACAGATTTCTTAAAGCTTGAATTCATCACAACATCGAGTTAATCCTTTCCTCCTCCCCAGTCTTAACTGTTACTTACACAGTGCCGAGTCCTTGTGGGGGGAATGGAGTTGGCAAGGAGCTGGGGGTTGGAAGCCGTGCACCACCACGTGCGCTACACAAGCTGTAAGTCCCTACATCGCTCTCTCCTGGTGAGGCAGGTAAAGGAGAGGGACTGACGAGATGTTCAGAACTCTCTGTTCCGTATAACCAACATGTTCATCCTCCTGCCAAACCTGGGGACAGATCCACTGCTTTTGCTCTACTTTGGTGCCGGCGTGGCTTTCTAGAGAGACAAACGGGAGGAGTGTGGTGAATAAAACGAGTCGGGTTACTCTGATCCTGGACAAAGATTAATGTATAGGGTTCAACTTTTCTCATGCACTGGATGACTTGCCCTGATGTTCAGGTTAGGCTAATAGACTTCTTTGTAAACTGAGGCCTCAAACAACTCCTTTAATTGCATCTCTTAAAACCAGTTCTGGCAGCTGCCTGGCTTTAAGAAATACATGGTAATTACCTGAACGTAAACTAGGGAACTGCATGCATGCGCTGTTTTGAGGATGTATTAGCTGGAGTCTGTGGCAGGATCACAGGCAATAGATTTCCTCTTTTTGGTTTAAGTAAGACTTGTGCATTTTTTTCTCTGTTTAGATTCTTTAGAGATTGATGGAGGGGTTAAAAAAACACAGAACTTGGCTGTAGAGTGTGCAGTGTTGAAACTGCCTGGAGCTCTTTCACTAGCTAACCCCAAAATGGAGATTTTTAGTGCTGCATGCAGAAGATTGAACATTTTCATTCTAGGTACGTGATGCTGAGCGCTATTGTGTGGAAAGTTAAGAGCTTCCCACAATTGAATCAATTTCAAGACCTTCCAACTGTCCTGGGTAGGAAAAAAAAAACGGCAAATTGGAAAGCTCATTTACAGAGTTCTTACTAACATCTGTGCTTCTTAAGCTACCTTAATAGTCTTTTATAATTTTGGAGTCTGTTGGTTAGAAAAATCTCCTCAGATCTTGTGATGTGTAGCAGGGCTCTTGGGAACTGTCCGCAAGTTCTCAGGGCATTGTGTTGGTTATTGAAAGAAAGCTGCTCATCATGGTAGCCAGAAAATGGCGTGTTCCTGGTGTTGGAGATAAGTGGAAAGAAGGTTAATGCAATTTTTTTCTGGGATCAGCTCCAGTATTTATTTTGCTTTATCAGTCTTCATACCTGCATTCTGGTAACCAGATGCACAACTCACCAGAAAGAACTGCATTTCTAAACCTGCTGTAAAAGAGGAATTATTTGAGCCAAATGTTGGGATTAAGCGGGAGGAGGCATTTATCCAAATGGCCTTAAAGTAGTGGAGAGCAGAAAAGGGACATAGACAAGACCCACCCAGGCAGAAGCAGAAGAGGTCATGATAAAAACTAGAAACAACCAAAAGCAGAAAAACCTCACAGCAAAGCAGAGCTGCTCCTGTTGCAAAACAAGATGATTTTGCACAAATGACATTTATTTTAAAAAGGTTGTGCATGGAGACCGTGTAATATCTTATATTATAAGGATGTTGCTGTGTTCTTCTTCCAACCTCAGTGGTGAAGTGTAAAATACTGGCAACGGTTTGCAGTATTATAATCAAACACGGTGTAGGACTGTATTCAGAGACACTGTAAGGAGGTGAAAGCTCTTTGGTTATGTTAGATAAAGCGCGTTGAGGACGGGAGGAAAGGTCACACAGCTGTGTGCGTGTTCCTGGAATGCACTGAAAGGGGTTCCAGCGAGGGAGATGGAGGGGGCGCTGCTGGGAACTACGGGAACACTCTGCACTCTGAAGTGCACTAGATGTTACTGAAAAGTACCGTGGGCCATGTAAGGCAACATCACAGATAATGTACTTACGCTGTTGGTAATTGTAGGATCGTAAGTAGAGTAGGGTTCACAGAGGACAACGTGCTTCTTAAAATGTTGAATGTTCAGCCTTCTACTTAAGTGACAATACCTCTAGCCGTTTCTATTTTTTTTCCTCTTCCGTGCTTTTAGAGGTGAGTGCTTCTTTACGCGCATGCACGGTGTAGGATTTATGCAGGACCATTTAAATCCTGGCAAACTGAGTAGACGGTAACTATCTGTGCTAGTCGGTGACTACCTGATGACATGACTATGATGACCTTACATTTAAGAAAATTATTCCAGAAAGCAAAATGACACGTGGTAGAGATTATGAAATATTTACTGTGGCTAGAAGCTATAATTTGGTGTTTTTCACATCTCCTGTAATAGTTCTAGGATGGGCACAATTACAGGTCAGTTGCAAGGATGAAAGAATTGAGGTCTAGAAGCATAAATGAGTCTGGTCTCTCTGCTACAACAAATTTGGTGCTGTTCCAGAAGCAGATTTGACCTGTAGTCTAATTGTACCATCTTTTTATGTTGATATATATATTCAGCGTCTTTAACATTTCTTTTACAGCTGAAGTTCTAGTTTTATACCAGAAAAATATCTCATATTTTTATGAAAACTTTTGGAAAATCTGATAGGGAAGTAATTGTGGTCTTTCAGATTGTGTTTACAGTATGATTGTTTCCTGTTTCAGTGGTGACTCTTGAATATTTTTTAGATATTTTCCCGAGATACAGAAGAAAAATAGGCTGGAAAAGATTGAAAATGGGCTTAAATATTTTATTCAGAAAACTCTTTGGAAGTTGCCTTTGGGCTTAGGGACCCATCACCGAATGTGTTGTTTCCCTGTGCTTTTTTTTTTTTCCCTGATGCCAGTTTTTTTCTTTACTTACAAAATCAGAATAGAGGGAGGCTGTTTATGATCCCCACCTTACCTTCTAAACTTGGAGTCTTTGCCTGACTAAAATATTAATGAAGAGCCATTTACTTGAAGCCAGAGAGAATTCACATCCTTCCGCAGCTGTTTATGAAACTTCATAGGACTATGAAACCAGGTTTTCTGATGCTTTCTGTAAAAATGTTGTCCCTGTTAATAGGCATGGGCCTTCTTGATAGAAGGAAAATAGCACCAGTATTGATCTTCTGCCTTTACAGCACTGCACTTTATTTCTGAGAGAGATCTATGGTATCTTAGTCTTCAAAAAAAAAAAAAAAAAAAAAAGGAAAAGGAAAAAAAACTGTGTGTTTTATTGGCTTGCTTTTTACTCTGCTACTTGTTTTTTCTCTAACTGGTCACAGTGATAATTGTATTTATTGAAAAAAGTTTTGCAAGCCAGGCCACTAAACTAGGCAAAATCTGCCTCTCCAGTAGTAAACAAAAACTTAAGGACTGATCACGTTCTTCTGAACAAAGTTAATTCATGCTTTCTGTAAATGAGCTGACAGTGCAGGAGATCTCATGCTTTGGAAGCCTTTGGAAAAAAAAATCTCTTTACATGTGAGTGGCAGAATGGCAAGGGATGCTAGGGGAAAATAAGTTGTATTATCTGCCATATGCCGACTAGTTCTTAAAGGTAAGTCATGAAGAGCTGTGGTGGATTTTTAGTTTGTTTAGTCAGTTGTTTTTATTCTGTTTTGTTTTCTGTAGCTGGCATTCATAATTTGGGGCATGCTGAGAATCAACAATGTTCAGCTTCATCATCGTATCTAGAATTTTGAAATGAGATCTCAACAGAGATAATAGAAGTTCCATGATATATGAAGACTGCAGGACCTAGCGTATATCTGTGTGACATTTTGCTATGGTATTCAGTATTCATACCAAGATTCAAATGCATTACTTGAATAAATGGACTCCAGCTTTATTGGTTTGGAAAAGCTGAAATGAAACTTGAAATAGTAATGTTGTAGCTTGTCCTTCATCTGTAAAATGAAGTCTGAGCACACACTGCACTGTTTGGAGGCCAGTTGTTGCAGTTCTCTAATTCACAGAATCATAATTTTTATTCATACTGCTCTTTCACCCTTGCTAGGAAAGGGTAAAACTATCCCAAGATATTTATTTTTGAAAGACCAATGGCTACAACCTTTAGCTTTTTGATACAGGACAGTTATTCAAAATTGATACATTTTTTTTAAGCCAGATTGCGTTGCAAAACGGTCAGACAAACAATGGAAAAGAAATCCTGTTACATTAAGAAGAATTGTTCAATGATTAACAAGTAGGGTAAAGGAATAGGTGAAAGAAAATCACTAGAATTATGAAAGGTAGTTGCATACAATTCAAAAGAAAATAAATTATTTTTACAGGGAGCTCACTGTCTCATAGCATCCAACCAGGCATTGGACGTGATGGAAAGCTGGGATAGGGAAGCTGGTGGTAACTTGTCAATCATTCATTATTTGGCACAGGTGAAAGCTGGCACTAGTGTAGGCAGGACTATGTGCAAAAAGTCTTGAGTTACTCATAACCTGCAACTGTCCCTGTCCTCCTCGGATTGCTTAAGACAGAGAAGGTCACATGAAGGAAAGCAGTCCAGATGGATATAGCCCAGCATCTCTGATATTTTTGGTATCTCAACCATCTCCCTCACAGTGCAGTGGAGAGCAGTGTTCTGGAAGGTCTGATGTGAAAGATGAGCGAGAGGCTTGGCTACGTGCATCCAGGCACACGTGGTGTGCTGAGGAAAGGCTCAGATGGGATAACAACTGAAAGCATGTGATGCACTGGAGAGCTTGCGAAATTTTACAAGTTTGTAATTACTTAATTTCATATCCTTGTTACCACCTTGTAGCCCTAAATGTGCAAAACTTTAAAGGTCTAATCTCAGTACTGTAGACATCTAGTTCGTAAACTGCTTGTATTTAGGCTAAATAGATTATAATTTAAATATTCATCTGTATTATACATAGAGTAGGAAGATATATGCTGAGAAATGCGTGTCTAATGCTATGGGAAATAGTCCATTAGTTTTTTGAAATATATTGCTCATGGAAAACCCTAATTGACAGCTGCAGAAGAATGAAGGTTTCTGTCTTTCAGCAACAGAGGTGTAACAGATGTCAACAGTGCATGTTTCCTCTTGTTCTGCCCTATGCATCAAGCTTCACCATAAAATACCAGCTCTGAAAAAATGACACTGATAGCCTGTGCTCTGCATTTGTCCCCTGCAAGGCCGACGTCCCATTCCAAGGCACGCACGTAGCATACTTAGATTTCTTTGCAATGTCATTTTGCACCGAGAGGTGTTTCACCAAGGAGGAGGAGACAATGCACTTCTGCAAGCAGATTTCTTCACACCATTTCATTTGTGTATGTGTGGGCGGGAGCAAGGCAGGGAACATAAATATCTTTGCAGACTAACCTAAGCCACCTCTTTGTTTTCACATAAGTCAGCATTCAGAATTTTTAATGACCAAGATAGAACCTACCGGTGCCAGAGCCAAAGCAGCACCGTAGAATGAAAGATGCTTTTAGTGTATTACCAATTCCCTGAGCCATAGCCTTTCCACTGATTTGGTTGCTTTAATTAGTGGTGTGGTGGGGGTGGGGGTGAAAGCAGTTGTGGGACACAATGGGCCCTTACTTCAAAACCTAAGATGTGTAAAAGTCAACTTCTTTTTTCCTATAATCAATTCCAAATGAGCTCTTACAAGGGGAACTTGGAACTGGCTTGGCTGAACAAATTGATTTCTCATGCATGTGAAAGTCAAGTTAAACATCCTTGGGAAGTCTAGAAATTTAAATTTCAAGAATTAGATTTTTTTCATACAGGGCTTTTGATTGTTAGATGTAGAACAAGACTGTTGAAATCATTTTGAGGAGCAGAATTATTTATGGTAGTTGCTTACAGTACCAGTGTAATGCCACTTTCGCATGTTTTTAATTTTGGTCTTTTGCATGGTCTGTGCTGTGTTAATGATCACCTTGTCATGCTAGCAGTGGAAAATGTTTGTATAAATAATTCCCACTGGTAAGATGAAAGTGTTAACAGAAATATTTCAGTGAAGGTCTTGATTAACTTATACACTTGGCTTGATCACAGTGGAGGTTAGACTTACAATATCTTATTACCAGGGCTAATAAAACCCATTCATTTTTTCATGTTCTATGTTAATTATCCTTTTACTTTCCCTCATGCGCAGACACACAAAAGCTTATTGCATGTTTGTGTTGAAGACCACAGTTACACTTAGTAGATTTTTTCTCACCATCCTCATTTTTACAAATTCATTCCCAAACAAAACTTAGCATGTAACTGTTTAGACTACAGGGTGCTCAACTTAACCTGCATTTGCTATAAACGTTAAAAGGTGGATTTTTTTCTCATTTCATCCTACTTACTGAAAGGCCTATCTAGTGTACAGACATTAAGATGCACAACGAAGAGTTAAATTCCATGATATCTTTCCTCTTTAATTCAGATTCCCCAAATGTAAGTTATTCAAGTAAATCACCATATTGCAATATAGTATATACAAACATGCCATATTCTCTTACCACCACATCTCAGAAATGTCCAGAAAACAAGGCATGCCCTGTGGTTTCTGAAGTCTAATAGTGGTAGAGTTAAATAAACGGTATTAATGAACAAATCAAGGGTCCTTCAGAAAAGATGTTTCCAATATTTTCTTTTTTCTAAAGCAATGTGTGATGCATAGACTAGTTTAATCAGGGAAGATCATAGTGAGATGAGAAATGGTCTCTCAGGTTATATCCCAAAGTACAGAGGACTTGATCATATGGAGCTGATGACTTCAAGCTCCTGTAACATGAGGTTGGTATAAACCCTGGAATAGAAATTCAACAGGATGTAAGGAGATCCTGGAGTTGAAGGGATCTCAGGGTGAAACAGTATTTAAATACATGCCTTGAATCCTGAGCTGCTCTGTAGAACACACTAGTGGTTTCAGTTCCAACTCATGGGGAAGTAGCACAGACAATATGGGCAGCCCTTGCTTGTTAGCTGCCTTGCTTTACCTTGGATTTTAACTGTTGGCATGATTATTTCTGTGACACTGCGGAAGGCTGTCACAGAGTAAAGGTATATTCTCCAAGCTAGAGCACTTTGCATGATTCTCACCGGTAGGGTGAAGGCTGTGCCATCCCTGGCAGGGGGAAGTAGGTTATGGCCTTCCCTGAAGCAAGCTCCCTTGAAACAGGCAGACTGAAAAATAAGATGTTACAGACAGAAAGAGTCTTTGTGTTAAAGATGTACATGTCCATGTTAGAAACGTGTGCCAATGTGGAGTGTAACTGCATGTGGCAGCTTAAAAAGTTCCTTGAGCAGTGGAATGAAAGGAGCTCGTTTTTCTTTTTTTTCTTTTTTTTTTTTAAAGATTTGTTTTGCAGATAAGTGGATTTTCTCATGTTTAATCACTGAAGTTTCAGCTTTTCGGTAGGTGGGATGGTAAGAGGGTCTCTTTTCTCTACCTAGCTGGCTGGTTACATAGAAGCAAGACTTCATGTTTTGGATTTCTTTATCCCTTTTTGTCAGACTGGGTTGAAATTGTACAGCTGGTTTAGAGGTTGTGGTGGGAAACCACGTACACAGGAGCATGCCTGTTGATTTCCTTATTTTGTTTTTAAAAAAAAGGGGGGGGGGAGGGGCAGACAAAAATCCCTTTGATGTTGTTTGCTCTTGCAGACTGCCAATGTGATTGAAAAGAATACACCAGCACCATGACCAGCACTGTGACTGTTTTCTGTGCAATAAGTGCCACCTTCATCTCCACCTCCTCCGACTTCATCTTCCCAATTTCTAGCACCTTCTCAGCAGAACTTTCCTTGACTTCTGTAAGCTCACAGCCTATTGCTTTTTTGTCTCCATCTTCTCTTTATAATTTGTCTTGTAGATTAATTTAATTGTGCATGAATAGTGTATTTTTATAAGCAGGGTTGATGGTCCATTGGTAGTGTTCTCTGACACTTCTCATTATAAAATCGTATTTTTCAGTTACTTGTGTTAATTCTTAATAGTTGGTACTGACATTTGCCATACTGTGAAGAATTTTATTTTTTTCCTTATTTATTACAGTAGACATGAATCTATATATGAAGTTAGGGAAACATGCTTTCTTTATGCAGGCCACAGAAAGAATTTCAGGCCTTTTCTTTTGAATGCTCTAACATATTTATGCTTTGGAGCAAGCTACTTCAGTAAAATATGTACAAATTTGGCCGAGAAGTAAGACTATAAAATGTCGTGGTAGAGACTTTAAGGAGCCTAGAAGCTAAAACCTGCAAAGATTTTTGTGTTTACTAAGCAGCTTAAATTTCTGTGCTCCTGCAGCACTTACCTGTGCTCCCAGAAGGGAGCTGAGCGCGCCGTGAGCCAAGGGTGCAGAACCCCAGAAGGACTCTGCAGTTGTTGCTGGGGGCAGCCGTGGGCCAGGCTGCCTTTACGTACTTGAAATGAAAACTCCTGCGCTTTCAATAATACCTGTGGGTGATCAGCAAATACGAGAAATGTGCTGTCATTTCTGGTTAGGGAAGGGAAAACGGTTAGTCAGAAAAATTTCTGTAGGCTGTTGAAACAGTCGAGCTGAACTGCTGAGAGTAAGGGTGCTGGAGGTGGGTCCCCGGTCTGGTTAGGTGAGGAGCCGTCTTCTTGCCAGTGTGAGAGGAGGACATAAAGGAGGAGAAAGATCTTTAATGAAAACTGTGGTGAGAGGAGGCTGGACTGGGTCCAGCAGCAGAAGAATGTAGGGAAGAAGATAAAAGGGGAACTTTCCTGCATTTTGGGAGATAGTGTGACTGGAGCTGGTTAAGAGGCTGAGTGTCAAGCCCGGAGTTTTCAAAGGAAAACAAGAACTTAACTGGCCAAGATAATTAGACCTGTGTTGAGATACTGTGAGGTCTGCTGACAGGGATTAGATACAAGACACGGGAGCAGTGCTGTCCGTATACCCCACATCTCCTGCGATGTTACCACTCCCTCTTACTCCATTAGTTTCCAGCTGCAGATGTGGTCAGCCCTGTGGTACCACTGTTTCTCTGACTCATGAGCTTCAATATAATGTCATATTACTTGGATAAGGTACAGATTTCTTTTTCTGTTTTGAAATTTGAAAAATTACACACACATATTGCTATCTTTGCCCTTTCCCTACACTAAGAGTCTTAGTAAGATGTGAGATTGCAAGGCCAGGTATAAAAAAAAAATAGGAAATGCAACCTTAATTATTACGTGCTGCATGTACTAGGCAGCAGGGACTAGCTACCTTACAACAAGGTGTTTTTTCATTTGATTGTTTTGTTATTTTTGTTTTTGTGTTTTTTTCCTTTTTTTCCCCCCAAGAAGTTCTTATACCATTCAATAGGCATGACAGATTTGCTCTAATGATGAATCAGGAACATACAGTATAGGAAATATCTCTAACAGTATTACCTCACTTGCAAAACTGAAAGTGATAAAGTAAGACAGGATCACAAGAAGGAACATGCCAAAGCCATTTAGTTTTGCTCTTGCGATTTGCATTGTATCCCTGCCTCTCCCAGAGAGCTGTTTTGTGCAGGTAAGCAAGTCACTTCAACCAGAGTTTGGAAAGGAGGTCACCTGTTTGCTGAGTGCTCAGCAAGATACCTTGGAGGCATGATTTGCAGGAGTTCAGAGCACGTACAGCAGAAGCCAGAGGCAAATGCATTTCAAATATTAAAACACAGGATGCTGAATACTCAGAAAACAGGTCATGATGTCTCAGGTTGGACATCTAAAATCAGTCAAGATTTTTTAATCTTAATCTTCACATCTCTACTCTCCTTCGGCAGAATACAGATAGTGCCATTTCTTCTTTATGTGGACATCATACAAATGCAAGTGACTTGGGAAGTAAGTACTCCACATAATGATGAATGAATGAGAGTCACATGCTAGCTAGCCATTCTGTCTTCCTCACCTGGTTGGACTATTTAAAAATATGTGGGATGAGAGGTTCAAAGCCATGTGTTAAATGAGGAGAGAATAGAAAGAGAGGTTTCTTTCCAGTGACTGGGAATTCCCTGGTGTTGCGCAGTTCATATCTGTGTCCATATGCAAGACATTTTTTTCTGGTTATCTTGTGCAAGGAGTGCTTATTTTCAGAGTGTATCAGTATATTGTGGAGAGCACTCAGCATTATCTCAGTTCTCTCTCAGCTGAAGAGACACAAGGCAATTCCTCAAAGGACTTTGAAGGAAATGGAAAAGACAAACGTAAAATCTGTTCTAGACAAGTCTATTTGTATCTGTTAGACTTTCCACTGAAGAACTCTGATTACTGATGGAATGGTATTCATCAGTCAAGGAGTCTGTGTGTATATTCACATTGTATGCAGGACCAAGCAGTTCCTGCTCCTCCTGTAAATTCACTTGTGAGAAGATCTCACAGTGATTCATGCAAACCATGTTATGATTTAACGATCTGCCTCTGTGTGTCAAGGCCCTGCAGTGGTGGTGTGGCTGATGAAGATGCAGGTGAAGTTGCAGGTAGCCACTCCACCGATGTCTGGGGTAGGGATGTGACAACTAGCAGTTTGCTAGCAAGTCTTGAGCTAGCTGTTACTTACTTGACTGCAGTTGTTGGAGCTCAAATTGGAGGTGTAAATAGGCTGAAAGATTTCCAGAGAGGTGTGGACATGCCCATATAAAGAAAGGGAAATGCCCTGGGTTGCGGAATCTGCAAAATCCGGAAATTGCCTAGGAGGCAAGACGTGTGAAAGAAAAATGCGTTTCTTGCTTTAAGGTGAAATTTGAACATCATCTTGGTAATTCATTGTCTTAGTCCTGATACTAGAATGTCATGAATCACACTGGTGTGATTAGGATCAGGAAGCCTTTGTGTTGACGTAGAGGAGTGAGGAGTACATGAAATGCTTCATTTCACTGTGATATATCTGAAAGGAAGCCTAGAAACCAACTCGCTCTCAGATGAAATCACTGGTGCGTTATCTTGCCTTTGTGCAGGGCAGGTAGATCTCTGATGGGCTTGGATGCTGTTGAATTTTTTTTTCTGAGTTGGGTATTTTCCATTCAGGATTGAGACGTGCAGCTGTGCTTATAATTTGTCTGTCAGACACGTGCAGGAGAGCTTCTGCTAAGTGACGTGTAAGCTCTTGGTGCTGGTTGCTTTGGGCAGATGCCTCCTGGTAGAGCTGACGGGCATGTGGTGTACGTACCCTATCAGCGGTGCTTCTGCCTCTCTTCTCGGCTAGTGCTGCTTACAGAGGTTAGCTGAATTGGGATACCTTCCGAGGCTCCTGGGCTTGAAAGAAGGTGGAAACTTCTTCCTTGGGGTGGACTGAAAGATGCCCCATGATCATAGAGGAGCCTTTAAGTCTTTCGAAGTTGTGGGTCTGTACTAGCCTAGGAGCTGGAGGGGAGCTGTTGAAAGGAAGAACCCTGGCAACATCAGCCTGTCTGTAGACCACAGCTCTGTAGCCAGGCAGGCTTTCTTCAACAGGATGCCAGCAAACTATGTAACAGCAGATCCGATAGACTGCATGGAGAGCTACTTGCAAGCAGACATTAGAAGGCATTTGGATCTTGACAGGGAAAGAAAGAACGTCCTCACTCATCTGTTACTTATGCGCTTAAAGTGTGAATGAATTTGAAGTTACGATATTTTCTAACACAAGGGTGTGTTCACAAACTTAATGATAGTATTATGGGATTGTGTATCTGTGTATGAAGATGCCAGCAAAAAGATAAAAATAACTCTGCTTGTGAGCCATTCTTTACATACAAGTTTCATCCCTTTTGTCTTATTCATCTGTTGTCTGTCTGGACTATGTATGTTGGAAGGGTTTGATGCAAGGGTTCTTTTCATCATGTCTTTGTGTAGTGAACAGCATCTGTGGGGTTTTGCACTTTTAAGTATATACTCTTAGATGCTGAGAAAATACATGGGTTTAGAGAACTGACCAGCAAAAAAGATGAGAGTGTATCATGAACCTTTTTGACAAAAATTATTCTATGTAAGATTTCTGGCACTTTCCATAAGAACAATCTTAGAGTCAGTTTCTTTCAAATGTCATCCTTTTTAATAAGTGAAATGAAGCAAAAATAAAAATGAAATATAAATCATCTCTACTTAAAAACAGCCTCTCTCCATAGTGTTTAATTATGAGGTATCAATCAGTACAGACATGAAGACTGAATTGCTGAGGTTCCCAACTGACTTTTTGCCCCTCTGCTCACAAACACGTACATTCAGTAAATGGCACATACTCCTCAGATGTTTTGTAGTAAGTTGGCAAGGGTATTCTCTACTCAGACATGCTTAATAGCTACAGCTTACTTACAGCAATAGGCATTACTCTGCATTGTCCCACCCTTTAGCACAGAACTGCTGGAAGAAAGACAAGGCATACCGATGTAAGTTAACATTCAGAGAAAACGTAGAACAAGGTCAAAGCACACCGTAACCTAAGTGGTCTTGAGTAGTTCATTTTTTTCTATGTTTATTTGAAAAATGTCCGATAATCTAAAATTACTCTAAATTCAAATAACTCAAAGGTGAACAGTTTGCTTAGCAGTTGTCAGCAGCTGCAGCAAGCATGGGGTTTGAACAAGGGCTATTGTAACAACAACAAAAAACTATGTTGTTGCATCGGTACTTAAATGTAGAAATACAGAGCATATTTAGGCCCGTATTTGCATCTAGCAAAAAAAATGCCACCAACATAACCTTAGTATTTCATATCACTTAGTTTAATTAAAGAAAAAGGAGGGAGAACTACTTCATTAAAACTCATGATTCTTAGGAAGATTTATTGGGTTGTATGGTACTTGTTAAAATCACTGGCTTTTGCATCAGGAACTTAATATTACTTCTTTTTAAAGAATTAGATTATATAAAAATGTGTAATCGCTGTGGCATCTTTGTATTCCCAAATTTATTTCCACACCTTGCAAGTTATTCTCAGCCCTCTTATACAATGCCAGATCATCACGGGGTGAAGGAACTGTTTGCTTTGTAGAATACAATGCCACTAATTAAAGTTGAAAGTGAATGGACTGAATTAGGATCAGCTCATCCATCAAGGACTAGCTACTGATTATTTACTGACAGCGCTTCATTTAGCTCTATTAATTACAGTGGCACCGTTACGTAAAGGTTATGAGTAGTTATGGTCCTGAAAATTAAGAAAGAACACACAAAAGATAAGTGTATGTGCTCAGCCCGGGAGTCTGAAAGTGGTAAATGTTAAATGGAGTGTTCATGTGAATAATATATTAAGTGTTTTTTTTTCTTATCAGCATGTTAATTGCAAGTGAGTAAACAGGGCAGCAGCTTACAGATCTCGACAGGCTCCTTATGCAAGCTGTGATGGCAGTGGCTGTGACACACAGTAACGAAGCAAAGCCTGCCTTTTCATTACTGTTTTAAAAATATTTTTAAGTATTTGAATGTAGCCCTAAATTATATTGGGTTTCAGGCACTATGGAGAGAAGAATTTTATATACAGTCTCCTATATTGATTACCCATACTTTCCTCATTCCTTTATCCCTTCTATAACGAACCTTTGACCACCAATCTCCAGACACTACAGTCCCAGCTATGTTACAAACTGGCCTCCCATGTTCCTGCAGCACAGCTGTAACACACATCTCAGTCACATCTGCTAATCTTCCTCAGTGCTAAGCAAAAAGTCCCTCACTTGGAACATGCCAATAATAAGAGACCTCAGCCATATATTTAGTTCTAGCGATACTAATTTAGAAACTGTGAGTATACATCTTCATTTATCCAACACACACCTAATTTGAGTTAAACATATTTATATTCTCATTGGCAATGTTCTAAACAATTAGCTGAAGAATAATACATATTTTTTTTTTTACCTTTTCAAAAGTCTGTTCAAAAGTTCTGTGGGTTTATGCAGGGGGTATTGTTTTTTTGCTGTTTAAATTGGAGTGTGCCTTTGGGGGGCAGGGGGCGTGTTTCTGAAAAAACGGTAATGCAAGTGGTAAAGTCCAAATGCTCATTTCCTGTGAAAGATCTGTTAGCTGTGGTTGTTTTGTAATAAAACCCTTTGTGCAAAGGAGGCATGGCATGTATGGGAAGAGCTTGTCTATACACATATGCACATACATTTAAAAAATAATTTGGAGTTGGAAAATACTGTTCTGTTCACATTCCAAACATGGGCTTGAAAAGACGATTAATATGTTTGTGCTTTTCTGTTCAAGAATGGGCTTTAATTTTCTGCTTGGTCCTGAGCTGTGAGTTTCTGTCATAATCAGAGATGTTATTAACTGAGATCTGTTTGTAATCAAAGGCAAAGCTGAGAGCAACATTACGGCCGCTATACTTGGAGACTGCAACTATTAACAAATTAGTTTTGATTAGTTTGTTTTGTAATAGTGTTGTGTTTTGACATCCTGTAGCATGATGTCAGGAAGGGCCTCTTCTTAAAGTCATCCTGAAAAAGTGTGGCTGTAAAATAGATTCAGGCAAGAAAATGGAAAACAGATGAGGTAGTTGTACGTCATCTAGGGAATGATATTTCTCGAGAGGATAGAAATGATCTAATTGCCTTTGATTTTATGAAACGCTATAAAAAGGATTCTGCTTATATATTAGATTTTACATAAATGGTCATTTTAAAAACTGGAAATTTTGATGTTTGTAACTTAAACTGACACAGTGCAATGAACAAGCACCCTTTCAAACAGTCATCTGCGAACTATCTGGAAGCCCCAGTTAGTGCTTATGTATTTTCTTTTTTGTTGTTGTTTTTCTACCTCTCAGTTGTCTTTTTTCAATCTGTAGAGGCCGAGTGGGAATGAACGCCCCTTTACTTTCCATCCCTGCCACTACCTTTCTTTTTTCCTGTTGTTTTCCTGGTGGCCAGACACTTGTGTGCTGCACTGCTGCAGAGCTGCACAATTCCCATCTAAATCCAATTAGAACATACGAGCAGGTGATCTCAGCATAAGAAATGTGGTTTCCAACCTCATTTTATTTACCAGTTTATGAAACTCTTAGGATGGACCAGTAAGATTTGTTTATTTATTTATTTTAATCTTAAGACTTTTTAAGTTTGGGGAAACCCATGTGTGTATATATCTGCAGTTACGTGTCACTCGGGCTCTCTTTTACTTGATATGTCAAGAATTAGGGGTAAACTTGATTATTACTTAACACCAGAAAGAAAACCATCAATGCTAGCAAAAGTGAGTATTGATTCAATGGCTGAAATTTTCAATCTATTTTCAAAAAAAAAAAAAATTCAAAAATTTCAAATCTAACCTTACAGGTATTAATGACTGTGGTGCTCGATCTCCCATCGTTTGGATGGCAATCAGATCTCTTGCTGACATTCATCATCTTGTTTAGGTGATGTATCAGCCTGAGATCAATCCCCAGTTTTGCCAAGCAAAACTTTCAGCTTTCGTGGGTGTAAATGTGCATGCTTGTCTCTGAAGCAAGGGCATTGTTACCTTACTTTACTGGTGTGTTACAAGGTACTGTATTGATAGTGATGCAGTAGTGGGTATTCCTAGGTAGGTACGCAGCATTCTGTGGAGAAAAAAAAAATTACCACACTAGAATATGCCTTGTCTACCTAAAATACTTTCTGTAATTTTGATGTCAATTTATCCTTTACGTTTTGCTTGCAAACATCCTCGCTGTTGGTACACTATTTGTCATGAGGCTTCCTCTCAGCACTACAGCACTAAGCTCCCTCCTAGTGCTTCTCTTTGCATTTGTTCTGAACACAGTGTATACATTTATACAAATTGCATTACCCTTTGTTCTAAAATTACTTCAGTTAACAGTTTCCAATATAAAAACAATTACAAAATGGCTTCTTAAGCAAAGAATCTGTTCTGCTTTTCTATTTTGCCTATATTTTATCATGGTTGTCACTGAAATCTTCTGTGTGTATGCTCTTAATATATCCTTTCAGCTCTCCATAATATCACTGAGGGTTTAACAGAGAACAATTGTATAGTTTGAGCACACGTAATAGGCTACTATAAGAAATATTTACATCTGGCATGATCAAAGCTTTTGGAGTATATGAATGTGCGTGTGGGAGGTCTAATCTTTATGTGGGTGGATTAACAAAGAAGACTAAAACAGTGCAGTACTTAACCCCTTTCCCTTTATGAAAATTCACTTCCTGAAAATGAAAAAAACATGTAGTACCTGATGGTTATCTCTTGTTTTTCATTGCAAGGAGTAGTATTAATTCTGCTTGTAGCTACTTGTTGGAGGTGCAGAGAAATTTTTTTTTATTTCAGCCCCTATGATGACTTATTTAACAAAATGCTTATCTTGCCTGTGATGTTTTTGTGTGTTGGAACTTAAATATGTTTTAAAATTTTAAAAACAGATAAGTGATCATTTTGACACAGTCTGATAGCCTGTTGAACTGTTGTGGTGGGAGCACTATGACACTCCCCAGCGCTTGGCAACAGCTACATCTTCAGGTTCGGTTTCTGCTGTTCTAGTTCCTGTGGCTATCAGCTGTAAGCGGCTTCCAGAAATCTGTCATTTGAAGGTTGTTTTTTTTTCAGTTTCTTAAAATAAATAGTTACTTATATATTATGAAAGGCTATTAATAGCCACTTGAGTCATCTCTGCTAGTATTTTGTTTACATGACTGATGGTGAAGTTTCGGGTTATGGCTGGCCTGACCTAGCAGCTTGCTGAGAGGGAGGTCTTGTTCTCCTTCTGCATTTCCCTCCTGTGCTCCTAAGGGGACACGGGACCTTCCCTTCCCCAGCTCCCAACCCTACCAGATCTGGCTGCAGGGCGACCAGCTCCGCTTGCTAACCGAGCAGAACCCACGCACTTAGGTGCGTGCCAAATTCCTATTTCGCTATTTTGAGCGTTAGCTTACCATGTGCTCAGCAGAGTACCTGAGCTGGCTCGCAGGAAGCATCAGGAGGCCATGGCCAGAGGCTGGGGTGTGTGCGGGAGAACCACCTGCCCTTTTTGCCCCTGGTGAACTTCAGCATGCTCAGACCACTTTCTGAAGTCCTAGCATGAGTCATGAACACAGTATCAACTAATCTCTAATCCGTGGCTTCTTGAAAATCAGTCAAGTTTTACAGGCAAGCTGCGATGTGAGGCACAGTTCTTGTCACCAGTTAATACGTCAGTGAAGACATGTATGTTCATTTTCAGAAGACATCACACCTTCTGTGAGTTTCTTAAAAGATCATGTACGTGCTTACAGCATCCATTGCTGTTACTTTTAGAGCAATGGCATGTTCTTCTCTCTGAAAGCACCGTATACCTATTAAGTCATGGGTATGTACATAACTGTGCTTGCTGTTCTTTATCTAAATAACTTTAGCACTCAAAAGCTTATGGGGGTGATGCACCTTCTCTGTATACTTGTGCCATCCTTTTGTTGCCCTTGTGGCAATGGGAGTCTCCACATCAGTTCCTGCACTATTCTAGCATCAAATATTTGTGTCAACTGCTATCGAAGTCAGTTCGTGTCAGTGCGCTGTGTAAATGACAGCAGCTGGGGAAGTGATGGAAAGCCTTACAGCCCTCCCTGGAGCCCTGCAGCAGGGGTGGGATGGGCAGGGGGAAGCACAAATTCTGCTGCTGCCAGAGCCTGATCTGTCGTTGAATCTGTGCCGACACCTCAAGTACCAGGAGGCCACTGGAGACCCAAGGTAGGCAGTCTGTTATCTGAATTTCTGAAGTCTCAGTTTCAGCCTTATCAAAGGAGCACTGCTCTGGTTTTCTTTGTCTCCACATCAGATCTGGTGTGTTGGTTGGCAGAGCAGTTCACTGGTGTCTGCAGTTCACTGGAGGTTAGTCGCTATCTTTTGGGCCAGTGCCGTGTTGAGGTTTTTCATGCCTGGGTGTTAGACCTCCTATAAATGTTACTTGTGTAATTTTTCTCTTGTCCTCTTTATGGGGGGGGAGAAAACCTTCCAACTTATTTTGTTGGGATGCAAGGATTCTCTACAAGCTTGCCATGCTTTGTGACCACAGAGCAGCCTTTTCTTCTGCGTTGCTCTGTTGAAAAACTATTAGCAAGCAAGTTCAATCTGAGCATCACTTGTTTTGCTGCCTCGTCAGTTTTCAGCCCCAGTGTATGTTCTGGTGCATTACTCAGGAACCCAGTGTTCTTATCCACAAAGACCACATGATTTCGTTTGCGATTCAGGAGTCTAAATCTGGGGGGGGGGGGGGGGGGAAATCCCAGAAATGGCAGATATTTTAGATGTGTGCAGTTGTATCTATAATCAGTCCTCCAAAGCAACAGCTAACTTCGGGAAGACAGCAGTAGGATATGACATGTTTGGGTTTTAGCTCCCAGCATCACTTAATTTGCTAAATACTCAAAGACAGATCGAATGACACAAGCAAGGGGCGTTACATAAATATTGGCAACCACAGGCATTCAGTAATCATCCGTAAAACTCTGGAGGATCATCAGAATTCAGAAGAACTGTTCTGAAAATGTTGTGCTTTGTGTTTGTAACCTGGGTGCTCGTCTCCAGTTCAGAACCCCACGCTGTCTCCGCTTGTATCCTTGCAGCTCGGGGACTGTCAGCATTTCTGAGGGTCGCAGGTGCCCACACTGCTTGAACGAAGTTGTGTTTCTGCCCGGGCCTGAGCAAATCAAACCACAGAGGACAAATATTGTACCTGTCCTTCAGAGTAGCAGACATGTTCAAAGTAGGGCACAGCAACAGAGAAAGCAAGCTTTGGGGGGGGGGGGGGTGGATCTTGGAAAGAACCACCAGCAAAAACACCTAAAATAAATGAAATCTCCCTCCCTGACAAAACTGAGGGGTGTCCCCATACAGTGCTAAGTCTCGACATGAAGAAAACAGACCTGAATATTTAATTTTACTGTCTACCAGAGACAAACTGCATATGTAACGTTATTAGTGTCACTGAGAGATTGACTGCCTACCTTCCTGTTGCTTGTTCAAGGAGATTTCCATTTACCCTCATCTAACTCTAAGATAAAGAGGGGACCATCTGTTCTTTTTCCTTCACTCCCTCCTTTATTACAGTCCTTTGTTCTTGTGGTCTCAAATCCTAATTCGTCCTCCCTGATGTCCTCTGTACTTTGCCAGGTCTGTCAAACACCATGCACCCATCTTTTTCTGAGCCTGTTCTGCCTTCAGTTGTTTCTTGCTCTTCCGTATTCGTTGGCACGCCTGTTTCCCTAGTTCTGGTATGCAGGCCGTGTTTTACTGTTCGTTGCTCTTCTGTGCCAGTACTCCAGAAGATCTGCAGCTGGCACAGGGAGTAGGGAGTGTTGCACAACAGAGGTGTGAAGGGTGGCTGGTGCCGGACTGCACTGTTGTACCTCTTGCATGTTAGTGGTTTTCCTTTGTGAGAAATGTTTAAGGACCCTCCGACACAAAAAGTAAGGTCAGCCTTCCATGTCTGTTATCGATTTTTCTGAATAATTCTGGCTCTGCTGCATTTCCGCCTCAGTAAAGACAGTCTTCAAGGGTGATGTGTCTGGATGATGTGTCCTTACTACTTAGAAGTAAGACCCTTCTGTGAACAGCTGTTTTTTGCTGGTGACTGTGGACACAAGGGTAAATTTTGCCCAAATCCATTTTACACTAACAGGAATTTTACAGGGACTTGTTCATTAGTGCTCCTCCTCCAGTCCTCTTCCTTCATGCCCATTTAAAAAAAAAAAAAAAAGGAAAAACTACATTAACATTACCACTGGATAAACTTGTATTGGTGAAGGCAACTGTTGGATCTGAATGCAAACAAGGCTGATGGCATTTTTATGTATTCCATTATTGTGAGCAGGCCTAGGAACAACATAGTTAAAATATCATCTGCACAGATGAGAGCAGTGGAGAGGTTTAGGGAAGAAATCTGGTGTGGATGATGGCTTTGTGTACAGTTCTGGCATGATTTGTCCATTTCTTCAGTCCCCGGGGAAAAAACTGTAGCAGCCGATAGCAAAAACTGTATAAATATATCTCTGTGATGATATTGTAAGCAGTGTCTGTCTTTCCCTCCTCGAACATCTTCTCTAAGCCTGTCTTGCATGCTTGATCTCTCTTACATATGTGTGCATGTATATAAATGTATAACCTACTATATAGAGAGAGATTGCATACCAAATGATGATTCCTTCTATATTTCAGCCCTTTAAAACATACAATGTGCTGTAGGCTTTTGAGATCCAGTGAATCACCAGGTCACATTTACGGTATAGCTGCAGTTTTGCGTAAATAGTCACCATGTAATAGTGTCAGGACTGTCTCTGAACAAATTTTTAACAGACATCTTGGTATACTTGAACCTTTGTTAAGGAATGCCACTATATGAGCAGGAA
Organism: Cygnus atratus; assembly: GCF_013377495.2. Taxonomy (NCBI): domain Eukaryota; kingdom Metazoa; phylum Chordata; class Aves; order Anseriformes; family Anatidae; genus Cygnus; species Cygnus atratus. Next base: position 93,983,905 of record NC_066364.1, read on the forward strand.
AAATACTAGGCATCAGTGTTTCAGTTGCTTCATGTATGATTTTGGGACTGGAAAAAAGACTCCGGGTGTTAGAGAAACAAATACTCATCTGGCATACTTGCAGTCTGATTCATCCTTCTAGATGTGTTTGTGTAAATTCAGCACCTGCTTTCAAGAAATCATTTTTGTGCTGATCTTATTTGAAAATGTTTCTGGTCTTGCTATACCTCGTTGCACATATTTTCTCTCAACAGAGTTTGCACTTAGGATAGCGAATGCTCCGATGGCCTTGGACTTAGCATTTGGCACACTGTGTGAGCTGCTTCAGCTGTGGGGGGAAGCCCATGCCGGCATGCCGATCTTGCTGGAGTGGCTGCTGGGAGACAGTGATCTACGACAAGGCTCGGACACTTCAGCTCTGGTAATTCTAACATCTAGCTGCTCCCTCACATTGGGATGGCTGTGTTTCTTGCGGTAGGAATAGAATGAAATGGCTAATCTGATGAAGCCATTCCCTGACGGTCATTACTCCAGTATTAATTGTATGTACAATTATTAAAAAAAAAAAAAAAATCACATGGACAGATTTAGAATAAATAAATAGAGTTGATGTCAGTGGCCTGGCAATATCAGTATAAAATTAAAAAGACCAACAAACAGAGATTGAAATAAATCAAGAGTTCTTAACAAATCATTGTTGACTGCAGCTGTAACTAATTGCATTCAGTGGCATTGCAGATGATCGCCCGCCTTGAATCTAAAGTGCTGTTGCGGGTGCCAGGCACATCTGGCATTCAAGAACTGTGTTCCCCCAGCTGCTTGTCCAGAGATTGCAGCTACGTATTTGGTAGCCTCATGCCATCTTCATAGGACTGGTTCTGTACAGCACTTAGACAGCCTCACTTACCTAAGCCATCGCCTTCAGAAGGATTATTTACGCAAAGAAAAGCTTTGCCATGTTGGTTCTGTAGAGCCTAACGCCGTATATAGCACTGCGCTACCTTCGCCTTGACAAGGCTGTAAGAATGAAAATCAGGCTAGACGGTAATGGGGAAGTAGCGGGAACAGCTATGTCTTTGGGATGTTTGACAATTAATATGCACCATAAAATGTATTACGAAACTTCTCTTAAGCCTGTGGTTTAGGTACGCCTTTCTGATATTTCACTGGCTGATACCATTTTCCTTTTCCATTTAATCCACTCAAAAAGCTCCATGAGATAGCAAATTACCATGCTGGTTACAGGAGTCTCTCTGAAATACAAGACAGTTACAGTGGAAGGCAAGCACATGTTAAGGATTAGGACTACTACTTACTTCCACTATTCCCCCAAGAGTTATACCTCAACTGCCTCATTTTTGAAGGCAGAATTTCTTTGGCAAAGGAAGAAACTTCATATTGCATTGAAAACCTGTGAAAAATGATGCATATGAATTTTTCCTTTTTTTTTTTTTTTAGTAGAAATAACCTGTTCTGTAACAGGCTCTACACTCTACTTCTCTTTGTATCTTTCTTATACTTCAAAATGCTTTCATTGTTATCCAGCCCACAAGTCGTTTCCTAATTGCTGTTGGTTTTCTTTTCGTTAAGGAAGAAGATGATAACCTGTTTGATAAAGGGGAAGTGAATTTTTGGGAAGAGAAGTTAACTAATGTCAGACAACTTAGTAAGCACCTTTTACGGCTTGTACAAGTGACTCATCTAACCTTACCAGATCAAGGAGAACTTAATCGACTGTTCAGAAGGGCACAGGACCAAGCCCAGCTTGTTGCACACCTTCTTAGAGCACTTCCTCCGACTCCAGAATTTTCAAAAACTTCAGAATTCACAAAATTGGCTATTCAGAATGAAAGAATATCAGTCTGCCTTAAAATAATAAATTTGCTCAAGTCTGATGAGATTTGCAAAAATGAAAGTCCAAAAAAATAAACTAAAACAAGACAAAACGCTAAAAGTTAATTCTCAGGGAACTACAGACATTATAGTGGGTTGGCAGGGGACTGAATTCTATGGATATTCAAGGAATTAAGGTATTGCTATGACAACCCCAGTTAAACCTGTAACAAACTATTCACTATTCATGCTAAAAACGCATTTTCCATATATGAGTCTGTTGATTTATTTTTTTTTTTTGGTCAGGTGTGCTGTGGAAGACCATTCCTTTTAAATGCATTTGCTAATTTCATTCAGCTGAGTATGGTTTATTGTAGCTACTGTAGGAAGTAAAGCAGCTAAACCTAATATTTTCCATTCATCCAGGTGCAGGCCACCTGTCGTTGTGTTACATTTTATCCCGGATTTTTACCTCCTGTATTTTAATACCAGGAAAAAAAACTTCTTTTTGGGGGGCTCCTTTCGACAGGTAAAATGTTAATTATTAAATTGATGAGGGAAATTTTTATTTTAAGTTAAACCTTGGATCCTTTCTTTATCCGTGACAAATTCTAGACTACAGTTTAAATTTTACTGCATTCTTCTCTGGAGGAAGGCAAGGATCCTTACTTTGCTAGTAACCTTGTTTTGTAGATGGAAACAGCATTAGTTACGCTTCGCATGCCTGTGTTTCCTGTAAATCAAATAACTACTTTTGTAAAATTGCTCTCAAATGAAGTTGGCAGTGTTGAAAACAAAGCAGCTGTTCCACTTAGAACAAAATAGTTTTGTCTTTATTTCAAAACACCTTGCTCTCCAAGCAGTCTTGAAAAAGAAGGTCCTGCTCGGTAGAACGAGGCTACCAGAAATGTGCAGGAAGCATCCTCGTGCTACAGCGCTCTCCCTCCCGAGGTTTTGCAGCGAGCCCTTGGGTAAGAGCTGCATGGAATGTGTCCAGTGCTCAACCATTTCATTGTCTGAGGTACAAAAACGTTTGTCACGCTTTGTGGATTTATTTTTCTGGGAATTTGGATTTGGCTGTGATGTGAAAATGAGACATCAAAAATAAATACTTATTTTAAAAAGGATTTATGTTCTTTCAGTCGAGGGCTATGATTTTACATTTGGTCTGGTTGTAGCTGGGCATAGCCAAAACAAAGCTGTAAGTCGATGTATATAGTTACTCCAGTCTCCTTGGAAGTTACAGAGTTATGTGCAACACGCGACTGCTCACTTTCAGCCTCGCGGCTCGTAGCTGTACGTTAGCACAGCCTAGCTGCGCGTCTGGGTGACGATGCAGCGAGCACGCAGCGCTCGGGAGGGCTGCAGGCTCTGCCGTGCTGCCGGTCTCCGGGAGGTGGCAATGCAACACAATGCAACGCAACGCAACGCAGCTCTGCAGCCAGCGGCGCTCGCTGGGCTGCAGCCGGAGACCCCGTGTCAGCTCCTGGCCGGGCTCTTCACGAAGAGCGACCGTCCTGGTCTGCCCATGGCATCCCAGTCGTGTCGCCGACTCCTTGTGACGGCGTAAGTTTGGGGAGGAATCTGCTGTAAACCAAGATAAGCTATCGAATTAAGCCTAACGAATGTGTGCAAACTACACCAGGCTAACTCACTCTAGGCAAAAACTCACGTCTGAACAGAAGTGGAAGTACTCGCTGTAGGTTTCCAGGATTTGAGATTACTTATGTAAGTAATTCACAATGCAATGTGAGACTTCATGCAGCAAAAGGAGAATGTTAGAATCCGAGATGGAAACTTGTTTCATAGGATGTGTGTTATCTAATGCAATAAAGCCACGCTGTGAGCTAGCCTGGAAATTAATTTGTTGGCATCTGTTTGCAGCTCCTGGGCAAAGAGTAGCCCAGGTTATGTCTGGAAGCCGCTTTTAAGAGTAGTCAGGGGCCGCACAACTGTTTGACAGCTGCCTGTTAGCGCAGCTCCCAGCTTTTGGGACTGGTGTAGCAGCAAATCTGGCAGAATAGGGAACTGTGAGTACTAAAACGACAGCTCGGTTCTGTGGCCTTGGTTATTTAAGCAGTGAGCGTAAGGCTACCTCGTAGCCCTGTTTTTTTTGTGCTTTATTGGAAAGAAGTTGAAGCGTGTGTGCACGTTTATATTGAGCGACGGGCACATCCAGACGCAGAGCAGTGTAGCAGTAAGTCCACGGCGACCATAAAACCCGAGTAACTCTGCGGAGCCGTGAGGGCTGGGTTAATGGGTGAGGGAGCCGGCCCCACGGCCCAGTGCTGCTCGCCGTGCTCTGAGCGCGGCCGCAAGCAGGGCTCCTCCTCGGCTCGCAGCGAGCAAACGCGGAGCTGGGCGCTAGCACAGCGCAACGGGGCCCGGGGTTGGTTTGTAACTACTGCAACTTCGCACAGCGGCGGGGCGGCGGTTGCGGGGCGGCAGGGGGCGGCACAGCGCCGGGCGCGGCGAGGAGGGGGGGTGTGGGGGAGAAGCAGCGTGCTGCGGGCAGCCGGGAACGAGCCCGCCCGGCCCCGGGGCGGCCCCGGGCTTTTGTCTCGGGCCCATTACGTGGCACAAGCGGCGGCTGAGGAGGAGGAGGAGGTGGGGGAGGTGGAGGGAGGAGGAGGAGGAGGAGGCGGCGGCTCCGCGCCGACCCGAAATGGCGGCCAGCGCCGGCCCCGCCGCGGGGCGGGGCGAGGCGGTCGGCGGGCGGGGCGCTGGGCCCCGGCACCTCCCCCCCGTGCCTTGGCGGCGGCGTTTATATGGGGGCGGCGCGGGGCCCCGCCGAGCTCCCGCCGGTCGCCCGCTGCCCTGCAGCCGCCGCCGCCGCCCCGGCCCGGCTCCCGCCGCCCCGCCGGGAAGGAGACGGGAGCGTTTCGGATCCGTGAGCGGCCGGCACCCCCCTACCCTACCCCGCCCCGCCGCCGCCACCTCCCGCCCAGTCGTGGCTTTTGCAAACCCTCCGAGGGGAGCGGGATCTTTCGGTCCTTCCTGCGTTTCCGACCATTATAGGATCTAGCGATGTCTACGACGCTGTTATCGGCCTTCTACGACATCGACTTCTTGTGCAAGGTAAGGGCCGGGCCGGGGCGCGGGGGGAGCCCCGCAGGGGGCTGCGGGGCGGCTTCCCGGGGGTCGCGGGGCTCCTCCGTGCCCCCGTCCCCGTCCCTGCCCCGTCCGCGGCTCCGGGGCCGTGCCCGGGGCGGCGCGGGCTGGCGGTCGCCCTGCAACCCGCCTCTCTCTGCTCTCTCCTCCTCCTCTTCCCCCGCTCCCCGTCCCCCCCTTCTCCCGCCCCGCTCGCAGACGGAGAAGTCCCTGACCAACCTGAGCAGCATGCTGGACAAGAAGGCCGTGGGGACCCCGGTCACCCCCCCCAGCTCCAGCTTCGCGCCGGGCTTCCTGCGGCGGCACTCGACCAGCAACCTGCCGGCCCTGGCCGGCGGCTCCAAGTTCCCCAGCCCCACCGGCTCCAGCTCTTCCTCCTCCTCCTCCTCCTCCTCCTCCTCCTCCTCGTTCGGCAGCCTGAAGGAGACGGGCTCCGGCGGCGGAGGCGGCGGCAGCAGCAGCCCCACGGCCCTGCTCAACAAGGAGAACAAGTTCCGGGACCGCTCCTTCAGCGAGAACGGCGAGCGCAGCCAGCACCTCATGCAGCAGCTCCAGCAGCAGCAGCAGCAGCAGAAGGGGGGCGGCTCCGGCGGCGGCGGGGGGGCCCCCATCAACTCGACGCGCTACAAGACGGAGCTGTGCCGCCCCTTCGAGGAGAGCGGCGCCTGCAAGTACGGCGAGAAGTGCCAGTTCGCGCACGGCTTCCACGAGCTGCGCAGCCTCACCCGCCACCCCAAGTACAAGACCGAGCTGTGCCGCACCTTCCACACCATCGGCTTCTGCCCCTACGGCCCCCGCTGCCACTTCATCCACAACGCCGACGAGCGCCGCCCGGCGCCCGGCGGGGGCACGGCCGCCGCGCCGCCCGCCTCGGCCGCCCCCCCGCACCACCACCACCACCACCACCAGCACGCCCCGCACCCCGCCGGCAGCACCGGCGACCTCCGCGCCTTCGCCCCCCGTGACCACCCCCTGGGAGGGGGAGGAGGCGGCGGCGGCGGCGGCTTCGGGCACCCCCGCGGCGGCGGGGGCAGCGAGCGGCCCAAGCTGCACCACAGCCTGAGCTTCTCTGGCTTCTCCGCCCACCACCACCACCACCACCACCCGCACGCCGCCGCCCCGCCGCCCCCGCCGCCCCCCGGCGGCCGCCTGGACGCCGCGCTGCTGGAGAGCCCCGGCGGGTCGCGCACGCCGCCGCCCGCCTCGGCCTCGTCGTACTGCGAGGAGCTGCTCTCGCCGCCCTGCGCCAACAACGCCTTCGCCTTCTCGGGCCAGGAGCTGGGCAGCCTCATCGCGCCCCTCGCCCTGCACACCCCCAGCTTCGCCGCCGCAGCCGCCGCGGCAGCCGCCGCCGCCGCCTATTACCGCTGCCAGCAGCAGCAGCAGCAGCAGCCCCCGCCGCCGCCGCCCCCCGGGGGGGGTTGCCCGCCGCCCCCCGCCTCGCCGCCCTTCAGCTTCCAGCCCCTGCGCCGTCTCTCCGAGTCGCCCGTCTTCGACGCGCCGCCCAGCCCGCCGGACTCGCTGTCGGACCGCGAGAGCTACCTGAGCGGCTCCCTCAGCTCCGGCTCCCTCAGCGGCTCCGAGTCGCCCAGCCTGGACTCGGGCCGCCGCCTGCCCATCTTCAGCCGCCTCTCCATCTCCGACGACTAGGCCGGCGGCTGCTGCTGCTGCTGCTGCTCCCGCTGCGCCCCCCGCCGCCGCCCCCGGGCCGGCCCCGCGCCCCCCCCGCAGCCGCGAGCGCAAGTAAGTCGCAGGGCGGAGAGAGAGAGCCCTGCTCTTTTTTTTTTTTTTTTTTTTTATACGTATATCTATCTATATATCCACCGAGAGCTGAACAAAAAAGCGTTTTGCGAAAGGGCGAGTGACGTGAACTGAACAAACCTATTTTTATAGAGAGACCTTGGAAGAAGGGGATTTTTGTTTTGGGGTTTTTTTTTTCGTTGTTGTTGTTCTTTGGAGACAAGTTATGATACGCACCAGCAGCAGCCATTCCATCTGTGTTCAGAGAAAAAAAAAAGAAAGAAAACAAAACACGAGCGTTAGCAAAGACACCACCAGAAAGCAACAAACAATCCGGGGAGCGCGGGTTCTGCCTTTTCAGCTCCTCCACATCTGCAGGCACACGCAGAAAAGCCACCGAGCAGTTCTTGTCTTTCAATCCAGTTCAGATAAAAACACAGAACATAACTAAAACCTATAAGCTTTTTTTAAGAAAAGAGAAATCCAACATCCTGCCAAGAATATGCCTTGATAACAACCTTCTTTTTTTTATATATCTATATATTATTATTATAACAAATGCTAAAACCTTCATTCCAAAGTTTAATATTGGTTCCATTGCCACCACTTAGTGGATGTTTGGCTTAGAACAATTTTTTTTGTTGTTGCTTTATTTGGAAGCACTCAACTGAGTTTAGTTTGTAATTGTTGGAGAATAACTGCTGATTTTTTTAATTTTTTTTAGCTGTTTGAGTTGATTGCATGAATGAGTCACTGCACACAACTCAATATGAAACTATTTAACTTATTTATTATCTTGTGAAAAGTATACATTGGTAATTTGTTCATACTGTATTTATCGGGTATGATGAAAAGCAATAGATATATATTCTTTTATTATGTTTAAATTATGATTGCCATTATTAATCGGCGAAATGTGGAGTGTGTTCTTTTCACAGTAATATATGCCTTTTTGTAACTTCACTTGGTTATTTTATTGTAAATGAGTAAAATTCTTAATTTAAGAGATTGTATGTAATATTTATTTCATTAATTTCTTTCCTTGTTTACGTAAATCTGAAAGATTGCATGGTTTCTTTATAGAAATCGGTCTCGATGCTGTGGAAGTAGTTTGAGCAATTTCTATGGGTTTTTTAGAATGTAAATGGTTGTAGCCCGTCCGAGTTGAAAAACAAACAAGTAGAAGAAGGGGGGGGGGGGGGGGGGACAAACCAACAAAAAAAAAAGACTGACTTTGCAATCAGACTTCAAAGTGGCAAATCTAATTTCAGAGTTGTTTAAAGTAACCAAAAAGTATTTCTTGTTGCCTAACTCCACCAATCACACTGTGATATAGTCTCAAAGTATGTAGCAATAATTGGGGGTCCCAGTATTATGTCTCACAGTGCCTTCTTGAGGGTCCATGCTTGCCTTAAATATTTCTCAACCAAATAAGTATTTTTCTTAATGCTTGAGATGATAATTTGAATGTAGGGATGGGTTTTAACTACAGCAAAATTTCACCACTCTTTATTTTATAAGAATGGAGGCCATCTTTGGATCTGAAACTTTATACAGTACACGAGCATATCTTGTTTAATTGAATTCCAAAACTTGTAATTTTTTTTTTCTTATGTAGAAAGGCGGGAGTTTTCCGAAACTTTCCTGGACGGTGGATGAATGAGCAGTAGCTTAGTTTTGTTTGTACATAGGTACAGATTGAGCACTATGTACTCTTTTGGACTACTTTAACAGAAGTATGTTTTGAATGTAACTAAAGGATAAGTCAACTTGAGTTGTAATATATTTTTCGGGAGTCAGTTCACTACAAATTGTGTGAGACTGTAAACTTTGTACTGTAAATGTTTTGTAGTTCTCCCAATAAAGTTTTTTTGAAAAAAAAAAAAAAAAAAAGGAACAAAAAACCAGCACAACCCCAACTGTTGGAGCCCTGCCTAGGCCGCGCTTCCCACTCGCCCCCCTCACGCCCGGGCCTGGCTGCAGATTAACCAGGCCCCGCTGCAGCCCCGGCCTGCTCCTGCAGCCCGCTCTGGTCGGCGGCCAAAGCTAATAAATGCTTCCAGAAGGTTCGGCCCTGCGGGTGCCGCCAGTGTGCTCTGTCCTGCTCCCCCCCCCCCCCTTTTTTTTTTTTTCCTTCCTTTCTTTTTAGGAAGAGGGCTAGAGGATTGGGCCCCTGCTGCCTCTGCCTTAGCAGCTGGAATGGAAAAATCTAGTAATGGCATTTATCGCTAGCACGGCTAGTAACGTGCCATTAGCCTTCCCTGCTTGTTTGGGATAAGGAGGAAATGGCAGTTTGGGCAATAAAAAGGCGTAATTAAGGCTTACCCTTTGTCCCAAAAGCTGCGTTCCTCAGCGGGAGGAGCGAGGGCTCCTGCCTGGGTGCTCCCGGGGCTTTGGGGCATATCGGCGTTAATCGGGCCCGCGTTAAATGTGGTAATGGGTTTTCAGGGCTTGGGTTTTTCAACAAACTACCTTTCTAGGGGTGTATTTATATAACAAAATGACTCAGCGGCCTGGGGACTGCGTGTTTGTTAACGCTGGAGGGATTTTCTTCACTCCCAACTTCATGCTTTGGTTCCTTATTCCAATTGATCCCTTAAACTTTAAGTCACGGTTTCTACAGGCTTATTTTTGTTCTTTTGTCAGACTAATAATAAATGTTAACATCGTGGCATCTCTGCGCTGTCTGGACTGCCACGGTACTTTCTATAAATAAGAGGCAGAATGTAATACGGGTGCCATATGTTTGTGTAACAAACCTTGGACTGACTCTGGGTTTAAAATTAAAACAAACGTAAGCAATGTATGACAACACAGGCCAGCGGCAGCGGTCCGCCTTTTTTTCGTGGGTCGGCCTGACACTGTGCTTGGAATCGCTCCCGTGGGTTCCCAAAACGACTCCTGGAGGAGCTGCTTCACGCGCTGCCTGCGGGGCACCTGGCGCGGCCGGGTCCCTCCTTCGTCCCATGGCAGCCCCCATGCCCGCCAGCAGGAGCCGGGTGCCCTTGGCTCCAGCTCTTGGCTCAACAGGCGGCCGAGCCGATGTTTTAACTCACCTTTGGGATTTGGAAACTGCCTAAAGTGGGACAGGACAGCCTGGGTGACCAGTCCCTGAAGTCGCAGCGTGTGGGAAAGCGGGTCCCGAGCCGTCTGGTAGCCTGCCCCAGGGCTCGGAGGCCAGTCCTCTTGCACCCTGCTTCGTTTATATCTCTGCAAAAGCGTATTTCAAAACAATCCGTTACAATGTTATGTGCCACTGGTCAGAAAACCAGAAGTCCTTGGACTGGGAAGATAAGTGTCTCTTCCTTGTGCTGCACAATCAAGTGTTAACCTTTAAACTGGTGACTTACAGCGTTGATTTAAGCAGAAGCTCTGTTGCTTTTATTTCAAAAGTCAGTGAAGCATGTAAAGCTGACCAGACCATTCAGAAATTCCTGATACCTTGCAATAAATCAATACGCTTTGCATAAAAACAAACTCTTTCTGCAAGAGCCATGGGCTGGGAAGGAGCTCCATGGTCTCTGCTATTGCGCATCAGTAGCTGGGGCACTTAAAGTCCTGTTGGCTAGGGCTGAGTCTTGAATGCTTGCTTCAGCTGATAATCTGAAAGAAATTGCAGCAAAGACTTGCGCATTCATAGAAATAGGTGTAATGGCACAGATCTTGAAAAAGGACCTGCTTCAAGATGGCTCGGTATGATCATTATGGGGTTTTCAAATACGTCAACTCAGCAGTTTTGATTTTAATCCAGTGTCCTCTCAATTTCTAGGGGGGCTGTTTGTTTGTTTCATTTTGTTCTCTTCAGGTAGAGCCGGAGTGCTGTAACCCCAGTGCTTTTACTTTCTCTTGGCTTTGGGTCTTGCTGCCTGACACAAGTTCATAGAAAAATTAAACCTGATTCAGCACACATCTGAATGTATTGCACAACACGGAAAATGTTCCCAGCAGTGTGCCACACAGCACAGGAATGCTGCTTTTCACTTAGCATGTCGTGGCTCTAGCTTAAGCTTTTTATTTTTTTCTTTTCTTTTTTTTTTTTTTGGTAATGATTAATTCCCAGTTCAAGAGTAGGAGCTCAAATTTACAGCTTGCTCCGTGTAACCTGTGGAAGACATCACGGCAGCACAGGAGGAGTCAGTAGGCTGTCAGCTCTTCAGTATATTTCGAATATGAAATGCCACAAACTCGTGCTTTGGTGGTTAGAGATAGGTAGGGTATGAACCCCTTTCCAAAACATCATTTAGGTGACCTATGCAACGCTTCCATTACTTTGAAAAAGAAGTTACTGTTGTCCCCCTGACATTTTCTGCTGTCATGCCCTACCCCATCCCATCCCATCCCATCCCATCCCATCCCATCCCATCCCATCCCACCTGTTAGGTCAACACATTTTGGAATGTGCAGCTTACTTTTAAAGAAGAAATTGTGTGCATCTGACAATCCCGTTTTCAAAGAAGGCCTGAAATTTCATTTTTGTTTGTGATCAAGATGTACTTGGTTTTATTCTGTTGTTTTGCTAGAACGGTATTAAAGCTAAGGGACTTGTACTATGTATTTGTAATTGTGTGGTCTGTCTTGTTCTGCTGCCCTTGAGAGTGAACTTTGCTTGACAGAGCTTCTGGCGGTGGTGCTCTGTCACAGGTAAGGTGGGACATTTCAGGTTTTGCCTGCTGAGCTCCCAGAGCATGGCAACACATCAGCTCTGGAAGCTGAACCTCCACTTTCTGACGCTTCAGCCTAAGCTCACATTCCTCAGTGCTTTAAGGCATCTGCAAAAAAGGCACCGCTTCCCTTCTGCTGACCCTGCAGCCGTTTGGTGGTGGCCCAGCAAGGGCAGACATGGCAGCTGGAGGCAGGACTGTCCCACGTGGCCACAGCTAGACCCGTAAGTGCTCATCTGCTAAAGAAGGAAGCAGAAGGTTGGGATGAAAATGGTAGACTCGAGGTGATCATAGAATCATAGAATATCCCGAGTTGGAAGGGACCCATAAGGATCATTGAGTCCAACTCCTGGCACCGCACAGGTCTACCCAAAATTTTAGACCATGTGACTAAGTGCACAGTCCAATCGTTTCTTAAAAGCATGATGTAGCAGGCTGCCTCCACCAAGAGAGAGCAGTTTCTCCGCTCTGCTCCTCCCTGTCCCATTCTGACCTGCTCACCGAGCAGGTTCAGGTCGCTGATCCGGCTGAGCCGTGGCAGCCTGCTCACAGCTTGCACGAGGTGACCAGGGCTGGGCGCTCGGTCCGCTGCCACCAACAGGTCCACTCACCCCAGCCGGCCCTGGCACGTGCCATACCTGCCTGCAGGTCCGTGCATTTTAGTAAGCAGGCAGAAATGAAAAAAAAAGGTTTTCCTGCTGGGTTAGAGGTGCATCAGGTCAGCAAAGAGTCTGATGAGTTTCAGAGCTGGTGCAAGGGAGGAGGTAGGGCTCTGCGTCCAGGAGACGAGGCAGGAGTGTTGGGATGTAGGGCATGGCACCTCTGCAGCAAGCTGCTGCATCGTATTATCCATCCCACATCGGTTTTTCTAAGTCTGGAGAAGCACCATTTCATCCAAAATTCTTTGGGAAATTCTTGGTATGTGCATTTTAAGACTTCTTTTCTGTATTGGTGATGTAATGTCACATGGACCTTGAATATTTCTTGTGCCATTTGAAAAGATTTAAGAGTTTAAAGGAAGGCTCAAATCAAAAGTAGTCCTAATTAATGTGAATGCATCCCATAGCAGTTATTTTGTCTTATATACTTGAAATTAAATTCTGGTTGTGTGGCAAAGCTCAGCATCTTCAGAGAAGTTCTGAATGTGAAAGGAAGCACTTGTTATCAACTAGCATAGATTTAGCAGGTTGTGTAATTTTTGCTGAATGTACTGTAGAGCATTAATTTATATCTCTAATGCCTTAATTAATATTAAGAAGATAATATGGTCTAGAGGACCATGTGTCTAAAAGGATTTTTTTTCCCCAAAGCTTCATCAAACAGATAAAAGTATTTTCATCTCTCCTTTCAAAGAAATATAATGGATGTGTTAATGGAGGCATGTGGGGGTCAACCCCCAAAATTGGCATTCCTGTAGAAAAACAGGCAAAATTACCCTGATAACTCTCTTCTCTGTTGATGAAGAGGGATAGATGATATCTGCCAAGCAATTTCTATTCTGTACCTCATTTCAGAAGGAAATGCTGGGTAATTTAAAACCCCTTTTTCTACCATGGTTAATAACATACACAGGGAGCTAGATATGTGGGAATCTAAATATAAAGGTCCTATATCAATGGCTTATTACCTTATCTTTTCTGAATGACGTTCACTTGAATACCTGGAATTGTAATAGCTACTCCAGATAAGGAATGGAGGGAAATTCAATAACAGTAAGAGGCCTGGTAACTTACAAGATCTTGATTAGCCTTCAATGCACATAAATGTTGGGATAGGGTTCACTATACTGTATGCAAAGGAAGCTGAGCGGCAGTATGGAAACCATTCCCTCATTGCAGAGAAGCACTGGCTTTTCTGGTTATTAAGGCTTTCTTAACCCACCTATATGTGAAGTTTCTGACTCTTCCATGAATGACCATTTTTCACCTTCATTTTCAATTGCTTTAAAAGTCCTTGCTGGCCTGTGGATGGCAAGTAGCTCTGGCCCCTGCAGTGGTCTCAGAGCTCTTGCTGGCTGGGGTGGTGCATGTGGAGCTCTGGATCTCCTAAATATTGTCAATCCTGAAAGAGGACTTCTGTGCTTCAGTAAAGGCTGTAATCCAGTTGATGACACTGGGTGATGGTTTGCTCTTCCCATGGGTAAGTGAGAAGGGAGGAGGAATAAGGGAGGAGAGGAACCTGCATGCAGTCATGCATTACTTTGGCTCTGAAAGGATTTGACAGGCTATTTCTGTATTTACTCACAGCCTTTGCTTCCACCAGAAAGCTTTATACCACCTTTGGATACTCTTGCAGAATAACAGATTTTGCTGCACATGGAAACCATCAAAGGGAGATGCGTGTGCCAAACATGTCTGTGGGGCTCTGCCTGTCCCTGTTCAGCCACCAGAAAAGGGAAGCAATAGCCCCAGCAGGCTCTGGAAACTCTCCTCAGATCACCAGAACCTGAAAACAGATTTTGTAGTTTAATGAGCACGCCCCAGTGATGGTTTCTCCTGTCCCAGTTTGGCATTATGTTGTTTCCTCAGAGTATGGCTAACACTAGCAACTTCCACATGGTTGACAAACCAACCTTTCTGATGGCAAAAGGGAAACCTTTGATACAACTTCTACTTATAAAAGCTCGTGCTGTGTTACAAATGAGCAGTGTCTCTGTCCTTTTAGGTATGCCCAAAACACTTTCTAGGGATGGTAGAAATGTGTCAAAGGGAAGGCCATGACACCTCTTTCTGGGGCAGCAGAGCCTTGGGTCAGTGTGTGCCTATCAGGCGCCTGTACCTGTATGAGGTCAAGTTGTTTCTCCATGTTGGATGCAACTTGGAGATGTGGCACATAAACAGAGAGGGTTTGACACAGAGCGTGTGCTGTTGTGGTAATAGGGATGGATAGCATGCTGTAAATCTTAGATGAATTCAGTGTTAACAAATACTTTTTTAAAAGGTCAGATTAGATGAGGAATGCAGCGATTTGCCAATCCAAACGAACGCCAACTCTAAAAAGACAAGAATTTGTTTTCTGCTAGATTAGTGCTCTGATCTGGACTCATCCCATGGCCTCGTGGTTTCAGAACAAAAGCGTGAGAGAGGGCAGGAGTATGTGAGCAATGCGAGGCTAGGACCTCCACTTTCAGCATCAGTGCAATTTTATATTGATTTGAACTGCCTGTGAAACCACATCCTAAGTTATGTTCTGTGTTTTCTTTCTTTCTCTCTCTCTCTTTTTTTTTTTTTCTGCATATGCAATTGAAATCCCAGGATGTATCAAATAATGCCCAACAGACAGGCAGAGGCAAAGTCTCATGCAGCAAACCATGCTGAGCTTTCTAGAGCTAAGCCTGAACATTTTGCCTCAGTTTGGCCATTTTGCATTTGGGGAAGTGTGGCTTGGAAGACTGTGGAAATGGTGCTGAAGAAGGGTCAGTCTTGAAGCTTGAAAAAGCCACCTCCCCTGGAAGCGGCATGCAGCTCTTGGCTAGCGTCAACATGCACACCAAGTCATGGCCTGTCCTGGCTACTCAAAATGTCTCCTATGGTAACCCACATCTTAAACTGGAATTCAATACAGGTTTTAGAATTCATAGCACACGAGTTGCAACTAAAACTGTTTGCTGCACGAGCATTACAAAGCAAGAAATAAGCATCTAAGTTTATGGGGAACATTTCCATCTGCAAATACAATACAAGCCAAAATGTACGGTAGTAACTTCATGGCCGTCATGCTTGCAACAGATGTTTTTTGGTGATGGTGAACAAAGCGTAGGGCCGGTGATTATTTCCCATAATACAACTCTTCAGCTTTTACAAATGAATGGTCAGAAGTTGAAGGGTTGATACACTTGAAACCTCCAGCTCTACTGAGGAAGACAACAGCAGCTCATTAAAGAGTTTCTCTTCATTTTCCCATCCAACAGTGGATATGGGTACATGATGAGGGACACCTGTGGACTGAAGCAGTATGACTAAAAGAAGTGTGTCCCCTAAAGTACTGACTTGCAGAGTTAGTAGGATTTGGTGGGAATTATTAAGTAAATTCTTAATTTTTTCTTATTCTTTAAGTAATTACAGGAATGCAACCTGGCTGTTAAGCTAGAGCTACTGTTGCAAGACCAATGGTGAATTGTTTAGAAAGGGATTCTTTCAAACCACTGGTAAATACCAGCTTTCGAAGAGGTAACAGGAATACCAAAATACAATGAGGCAGTACTAAACTGCTGCTCCAGGGAGCAGTTCATTTGTGGTTTAATACAGAATAGGTGCTGTTACTTTGGTGTGAACAAATAAAATATGATTTATTTATTTTTTTTAAAAAGGGACAGTGCAAATAAAAGCTATAAAGATAGTCAGTCTAAATGAGATCTGTAGATTTACTTCTTAAAATGCATGCTATTGAAACATCCCAGAACACTGAATTATCTGCACGTTTTACATCCTGAAAAACAGTATTGAGGTGTTTCCTTGAGAAGGTCTTGCTCTCACAGAGGTACAGCCTGTTGTCAGAGGGACTGTAGCCCTTTGCAGAAGGGTGGTGGTAGGCAGCAGGATGGGTCTGTGCTTCCAGCTGGCTTCCATCACCTGAACTTGGAAGAGTTTGAGTCAGAGTAGAGTTAGGGTTTAATCTGGAGGAGACCCTTTGGAGACAGTAAGGCCAAGAGGGCAGGATCCTGCTCAGATCCTTGCAGGACACTTGTGAGTGTTACTCTGACCTATCGGAGACAAATCTGCTCCCAGTTTCACTGATTTTAATTGTCTTATTCAGAAATACCATTTACCTTTGCAGAGACTGCTCCTGCAGTCTTTAACATGGGGATCTTAATCCAATACTTAAAGTTCTATTACAAATTGCCTAGGATGTCTGTTAGGGCCTCTACAAGCTCAGCTGGCCATGGATTTTACCAAGATGTGTAGCAGGAGCCCCAGATGAGCACCTCAAAGCCTTGAGAAGGCAGTAACCTGCCAGGTGCAGGTTGCTATTCTGTTTTTTCATTTGGTTTAAAATGAGGGAACATTGGTTCCAGGTGTGATGCTCCCTCACCTCAAGCTATTGACACAGTGCCTGGAATTTGGTACTTAAGCAGGGATAGGCATACTGAGAAAATAAGAAAAAACATTGGTGAAGTAAAATTCTTGGTCCTCTGCTAATGTAGGAGGCATGAGGGGGAAAAGGACCTGTTTAGGTTTTGGTTGCTCCCTCCCCACTCCTTTTTTTTTGTTGTTGTTGTTAAATTGCATTTTGTAATATGGAGTGTTTTCACCTTACAACTCCAAAAACTGGTTGGAAAGAACAATTGTTCAGACAGTGGGGAATTCATGGAGGTTGAGTGGATAGCGTTATCCAGAGGGAAAAGCAAGCACTGAGTGTCTCAAAAAAGTTTCCTTGAAATTACAGGAAGTGCACTTTCTGTAACTCCAGAACTAGTAGTAGAAAAGAAAAAAGAGGTAGGGAGAAATCAGCCAGTTAGGATTACAAAAACATTAAAAAAGACAGAACTTAATATTTCATGATTGTGCCAGTATTATGCAAGCAAAGGACAGCATTGTGTAAGTTAGAAACCACAGCACGGCCTTGTTGCCTTGGCTGCATGGAGAAAAGTGGAGGAAACTGTAAATACTGTTGTATGCAACTTTCCCTTCCCCTTCTGCCACATCCAACATAAAAGAAGTAAAACACAATAGCATTCAGTATCCCACAACCTCTTGGTATATTTAGCTTTTTAGGCAAGCAGCCCATCACTCTACAAACTGGACAGTGCCCAGGGACTGGAGTGTTCCAGCAGATCCCCATCTTGTTAAACTGAGCCCAAACAAGCCCAGGTGGAAACACTTGTTCTTCAAAACAGTACGCAGAGACATAGCAGTCTAGGCTGAGCTGCGGGGAAAGTGAACGTAAAGCTTTTCCTGAAACCTGCCTTGCTATCTGCTGTAGGGTGTGCTGCCTGAATCCCAGGTTTGCACAGAGCCATGTGTCTGTAAGCCCTGGGTGCTGCTATGCTGTGGCTTTCAGCTTTGTGCTGGGGAGGCTGGGAAGCCAGGAGCCTGGACTTTGGCTCCAGGCAGGAGCCCTGAAGAGCAGGTGCCTGTCCACCATGTTGTGCCTTTGCTGCAGCTCCCCTGGCCTTTTGGCTGCCCCACCTTCCCCAGGGGAGACTTCCGGAGGCACTGGGTTGGAAATGTTGGATTTACTACCATCCAGCTTCCTCTCCTCAAAATGTGTAAGTACGTGATTTCTTAATAGCTCACTTCTAAGGAATTTTATGCTTTCTGGAGAATGGAAGTTATGACTTTTGAACAATTCTTCATAGCAATTAGGAAGGGTAGAGAAGCTAGGGGAATGCTGGTGTCTGTGATGATGGAGCTCTCTCCTCCTACTGCTAGCATTTCATAACATCAGCAGTGCATCAGACCGTGAGCATGTGTGTGGATTCTGGTGTGGGAGAAGGAGAGGGAACGAAGGAGGGAAAGCCTTTGGCCTTGGCCACTCCTGCAAATGGTGCTCGGCTGTACTCAGTAAGACAGCTACGCAGCTGGCGTTGGGAGATGGCTTAGAAAAGTAAGAAAGAGAGGTCCCAGCTTGTTTGGTAAATGTGGTGACACCTGATAAATGAAACTGCTTCTGTGAGGTGAGGAGGAGCTGCTTTCAAACAGGGAGCTCTGCAGGGCAGAGCTGTGTTGAGGCCCCAAGCTTGCTGCTGGCTTTTCCCTCGGAGGGCTGATGGGGACCTGCACCCAGACTTGACAGAGCCCAGGGCAAGCCTTGGCTGAAGTTCAGCTCTGTTACCACATTCGTTGCTTCTTAAAATATATATATGTATTATTTTTTTCTTCTTTCCCCAAATCTGCTTAATTTTTCTGAAATGAAATGACTTTCTAGTTTGCTCTGTGCCTGGGTTGGAGCGGCCTGCGTGGGCTGTGGTATTTCTGGAATTAGAAGATTCTGGAAATCTTGGAGAAATCCGATCTGCCTGAGGTGCGGTGGTGTGTTGTTTTGTTTGTTTTGTCTTTTGTTTTTTAACCATACTAATGAAAATGGTCAAGTCTGGATAAAGATTAAACTTTGGGGCGTTTGACTGAGATGAACTTCAGATTATTTATGGTTTATCTTCTTTCTGCATGTTTAGGGCTGTGATGCTTTCTGTGCTGTCCACCTTACTGGTGATACTGTTTGTGTATATCCAATATTACATTAGATACTACCCTTTTGTTAGAGGTACCTTCTTATCAACATATATTGGAGCTCTTATTTCTTTAGTGTTTCTGGACTTTTTAGAGAATTTTCTTTCTGAACTCGAACAAGACAGAAAAAGGGATAATTCATAATTAAACAGGATATATTCGCTTGAATCATCCCAGGCCCTGCTGGTGCTCACTCCGAAAGCTGTAACTTTGGCTAGGCTGGGGAAGAAGTGCTTTCTTCTTTCAGGTGCAACAGGGATTTAGCTGTGGATGAAGCTATTCTTCCCATTTCTTTCTGCCCTCGTTCTGCAGGGGTTGTACCGAGCGGCACTGGCACAGAAGCAGAAGGTAATGTGGAGAAATGTCCATCTCTCAATGAGTAGTGAAACCTTTGGCTGCTGCCTCTCATGCCCAGCCACCATCACCGCTGCTACGTGGTTTTCCTCCAACCAAGTTTACGGACTGCCAGTGTCCTTGGACCCCACACCCTAAGGGTGTCCCGTGCTGGCTGGTTTCCTTCGTTTGTGTCAGCCACTGTGCCTGGTTTTGGTGTATTACTGTGGTCTTGCCAACTCTGAATCAGGCATGCTTATGGGAAAAGCTCTTGGGGATAATTGTATCTTCAAGTGGATGTTCAGCAGCTTCAGTGGTCATTTCTGTTCCATCATTGAATATGCTGAACTGTGATCGTCATGTTTCCAAACCTGTAGTCTTTGATGGACATTTTAAAACCTGTTGTGTTACAGTGAAACTCCAGTGATAGTTTTGAGTTGGCTAATGACTGTGGTATATCCATAAAGTATAGGCCTTGCATCTCTGTTGTGTATGTTCTGGTTTAGTTACAAAAAATCTGATGAATGAAGGGGTAAGGCAGGTACGTATATTTTTCTGCTTTATTTGACCTAAAATATGCATAAGTGCATCAAGATCTATTTGCTGTATTTCTTTGCAATATGTTAATCTGAGCCTTAACCTCATCTTTCTGTATATGTCCCTTATGGAAAATATGTAGCCCAGTGTTATTCACAGGAGTGCTGGATTTTGGTAGTGGGCAAGCTGTACCATGCTCCAAGTTGTGCAAAGCAGTTTATTGATCTCATGATTGTAGAAATTAAAGAGTTGTCTGTGTTTTAGCAGGGCTGGTATGTGGTATGTGTGGCTGTATACATTCACACATGCATATGTGTTTTATGTATTTATAGTTTAAATATTTAAATATATATTATAAATACACATTAAATAAATAGACACGTACTTAATAGTAGCAACATGAGAATCCTGCTGTCCATTTGGCTTCAATCTGGACAAACAACCTGGCAGATTATGACATACAAGATGCTCATAGAGGTAACACTTCTTGTGTCAGGATAGATTGATTGGTCAATCATGACATCATCTATTAATTGCACAAGCCAGTGACTTGTGGAAGGCTGTTTCATTATCTCAGTCATCAGCTCTGTTTCCTGAAGAGTCCTATGTAAAATCATTGTTTTTCTGATAGTGTTTCCCATGTGCTACGTGATGATCTCTCATCGCGCTGTGCATTTTGCTGACAGATAACGTGTACCACTTACTGCAGGTCCATGAATGAGACAGTTATGACTGCATCCTCTTTAAAGTCATTGTCAGCGTAACAAGTGGTGTTCAGCACTTGACTACTGCATTATTTTCTGCCTGTAGAATTCCCAGCAGATGTTGATGTGCTGTTCAAGATGAGCTTTTCGTATCACTTGTAAAGGGGTAGAAAAAAAATAAACAGGTCTGAGGCAAACTTCCTGCATCTGAAAAATGTTAGTGTGTATCTGCCTTGTATTTCCATGGTTTTTATACATGAACATCTATTAATCACTTGGTAATTGCCAGGCATCTGATTCTACTCTTGGAGTGGCAGCTTTATCATTCTTGATGCAATTTATTTCTAGTGTAGTTCAAATTTCTAGTCTAGTTCAACTGTGTACAGGCTGTGCCCCAAAATGATTAACTTGCCAATCTCCTAGTTACTTAACCTGGGGTGCTGGATTTTGCTTGGCATTGCACAGCTTTCAAGGAATCGCTGTTCTGGCTCGTGTCTGTGCACTTGGAGAGGTTTGGTAGTGACTTTCGTTCCCCTGTCAGTGTAGGAAACAGAGAACTACTCCTGTACCAGTAAGAAGGCTGCTTAACATGTCAGTCTATGTTGGGACAGTTTTCAAAGCAGGTTTTTTTTTTTTTTTTTTTTTTTTCTGTTAGACACCAGGTAGGCTGTATCCCTATTTTTCCACTGTCTGATATTGAAATAAGCGGAAAGATTAGTTGTTGACTTAGATCTAGGTACGTTTGCTTTTGGACAAACTGCGGTGTTTGCCATGGTGAATACTCGATCATGGTTGTGTCATTATTGAGATGAGGTGACCTCATCATAAACCATTTCCTAGGTGGATGTGATAGATTTGCATCTGCTGGCAGGGTTACAATATTTCCCATCAGTCTGCAGCGCTATACTGGAAACCAGGTTAGTTTAAGAAGAGATTATGCTGTTTACCCTTTCTCCTTCCCCTTCCTTCCACCAAAAGTGACTCATCCCTGGGACCTGAGAAAGGTTGGTGTCTCCTATACATAGATTTGGTGGTTATAATTGGCGTGTGGTTTGTCAATGGTTATCAGCTTGGCTGTGGACTTTCAGCACTTACACGTTATTATTGGTGCCACCTCTAAGAAGGGGTTATTCAGTTGTCGTAGATTTTGGAAGAGTAGTCCTTTTGCAGGACTTAAAGATGCTGGAAACCAACAAGAGGTGATCGTGCCTGCTTCTACTTCACAGCTATTGGAAACTCTTGAGATCTGGCTTGTAAGGGGAAGCCTAACTTTTTTGATTCAAGCACATCTGCAGCCTGTGTGCCAGTGCATTGATATGAGCTGGGTGACTCATGCTGGGCTGCAGGATTTTGTCTATTCCAGTGACCTGAAGAAAAATCCTGTCTTATTCCTGGCACTTGTGTCTCTCTGGAAGTTTTTGACTGCAGTTAGCATATGCAGGGTGTTTTGGGCTCTTGTAGGTACAAATTGGGCCTTAACACAGAGGAGGTGCATCCCTGCATTGGAATTGCACCTGGAGTTGTCCTCAGTGCATGGCTACAAAGGAGACCACCTGAGATGTGGCCTGTTAGAAGCAGGCACCCTTTGAAAAAGCAGTGGATGTCATTTAATGTGAGAGTGGGAGAACAATGGCTTGCTCTTTCACTTGCTGCCTCAATATTTCTAATGCCAGTTCTGGGGAAATCTGCACTTTCTCAAAACTTATACTCAGTGTGTAGTGTAGAAGATAGTGGTGTGAGAATTGGGACATGGGTTTTAGGCTGCTGGGTCTTTTTTTCGTCATCTTGCACAGACTTGCCCTTCCTTTGGTTTATTTCCATTTAGTATAGACAGCCCACTGCATACCTGCTTCTGCAAAGCATTTTGAAAACTACAGGAAAAGATTAATGTCTTTGTTTCTTCTCTTATGGGCATATTCAATTCTACAGCTGTTAAGATACTGGAGGTGCACACCTTTTTCGGGCTAAATCATGTGAATTGCACTTCCAGGTGAGAGTAGCCAACCGCTGTTACTGCAGACAGTGTCACGGTTCTGGTGAATAAGAGAAAAGTTGAGTGGTGTATGTGTAGCATCTTTGGGAGAAGAAGCCTTATACCTATATGCAGTTACTGCACTCCAATGGCAAGGAGGCAGAAAAATTCCTGTGAACAGATTTATTTTTTTTTCCCCATTCAGCATTGTTAAATTGGTGTACATATGAACCCACAAATACAGGAAGCAAGCACAGTCTCCAAAGCCTTGGTAAGAGACTTGCAATTCTCTCAGGACTTAAAGTGGAGATTAAGCTCTGTTTTGCACATTTGGGATGCAAAAACATTTTGATTGTCTGAAACAAAAGAGACTTGTTGAGTTCTTGGTTTTTATTACCACTGTGTTTAGTGACTGTAGGTCTTTGCTTCCCAGTGACCTTGTGTCCCAGAGAATAAGCCTTCGTAATGTTGATGATATATTAAGATTAGTATTTATCCTCAAAATACATAAAAAGGAATTATGACTTTGGCATAACAAATGAAAATAAATAGGTAGGGGAAGTTATTATTTATTTTTTCAACACTTTCATTCTGTGTATGGCTTCATAAAGTGGACTTTTTTAACATTAATTCATCTTTTTTAACACTCCAGCACCCCACTGATTTGTTCTTAAAATACTCCTTTTTGCACAGCAAGCTTAGTGCTTTGTGGACCACCCAGAACAACTGTACTTGAGCTGCAGGCCACATCGAGTGACTGAGCATTTTTTTTTTTTTAAAGAATCAGAAAAAAATATATATTTTTTAATTAAAGCTTTTATTTTATACATGAGATCTTGGGGGATTAAGAAAGGGAGTGGCTGCTCTTCCTCCTTCTATTTACTAAACCCACAGGGGGTATTTAGCCTGAGCTCATTTGAGCTCATGTTTGTCTGACAGAGCTTGCTGTAATGCTGAGCAGGTATAGGCTGCATCTAGGGAGTAATAGATGGATTTGTCCATGCTAAGGGACTGATGCCTGCTCCCCAGCTTGCCACAGACTGGTATGGGCTGGAAGAGACCTTAAAGCCCATCCAGTTCCAGCCCCCTGCCATGGGCAGGGACACCTCCCACCAGACCAGGCTGCCCAAAGCCCCATCCAACCCAGCCAGCCGTTTCACATCTCTCTGGGTTGTTTCTGTGGCAAAACTCGGCTCTTCCTTTGCTCTGAGTTCTCCAAGGGTCTCTAAAACTTCAGGTTCAAAAGAACGTAGGGCCAGTTTTAAAGCGTGTAATACTGCAATAAGTTGCCACGGTTGCACCATGGAGAAGTGGAGGTGAGGGGCAGTTGGCCCTGGCTGAACCTGGGGCAGGAGCCCACCCTTCCAGGGACCCCTGCTTGGCTCTTCAGAACTGCTGAGATACAAGAGAGATGCTTGAGAAATATCGCAGTTTCCCATGCCCTTTTGGCAACAGCTGTACAGTGGTAGGGTGCTCCCCTTGCTCTGGAGAAGACCAAAAAAAAAAAAAAGTGAATTGGAACAGCCTGTGGGGAGTTAGTGATGTGTGCTCAGCCCTCCAGAAAGCACACTTGTTGTGCCTGAGGGGGCAGTAGTGCGGGTGGGTGTGCAAGACAAGGCTGCTTACACTGACACCACGAAAATATCCATCGGGCTGCGGGTTGGTTCCACTCACAGCAATTTCACTGTCATTTAGCTAGAGATACTTAATTGTGCAGAACTTCCTGATTTGTCACTAGAGGGTTTTTCAGCTTAAAAGAAATATCTGCTTAGAATGTGAACTCCTAATACAAAAGGATATCTTTCTGTCAGTATACATGTGATTTTTTTTTTTTTTAATTTCATTACCTGGTTTGAATACCTAACTTTAGTGCAGTTTCACTCACAATGGAGAGCTCTTCTGACTTTTCAGAGATCTGTTATGTATTATGCTTCAAGTTTTGTTTTCATTTTTTAATAAAATGCTAAAAACCACTTCAGCTTTTTTAAAAAAAGAACCATTTCTTGCTCTATTGACAGTAGTTTAGCTGTCTCATAAATTCAGAACACTAAGTGCTAATTTGACTTACCCTCTAAGAAACCCGTCTACAATTGCTATAATTTTGCAGTCAACAACTGGAGCTGCGAAAATAATGTTTTTGAAAGTGAAAGCCCTTCTGCCAGTGTCCTCCATGGCTTCAGGCTTGAAGCCTGAGACGGATTGTCCCCTGCAACAGCCCTGTCACTTGTAAGGCTGTTGTTAAGAGTAGCCTAGCAAGTCACTGGGGAAACTCATGGTGTTCTGTAGGATTTCTTGGTGTGTTTATCTGTGTCAAACACATAACACACTGATGAGAAATTGCGTGGACATGAGAACATCATCTTAGCAGCAACAAGTTGCCTATCGAGCCCTCTTAGATCTCCACAGAGGCAGCTGTAGAGAAACAGCAGATGAAGATGGTGAGTCTGCTCCTCACTGAGGGGGCCTCAGAGGCTCTAACGAGAGAAGGACTGACTCCAAGGTGGGCCTGCGTTGCAAAGGGGGAAGGGAAAGGCCATTCTTCATTGCTATATAAGTGCTCCTCAAGCAGGTGGTGTGGAAGATGCTGAGCTTGGTTTTCACTGTGTTTCAGTGGTTGTGTTGCTGATGTGTGTGGAACAATTAGCAATGTGACCACTGCTGCATGTGTGAGGTAGCTTGAGGTTAGCTCTCCTTGCCAGCACTGAAGCTCGAGGTGTCCTGTGGCCTTCATCTGTCTAGGGAGCCTTTGGCTATGGAAAGGTCTAAATCAAAGGTGTCACCGAGCTGGTGTTGATGAGGAGGCGAGCTGTTGGCTGTGATGTCCCGTGCCCTGTCACACCACATGGGGCGCGGCGCTTTCCACAGAGCACTTCCAGGCAGCTGCCCCTTCTGTGCCGCGGGCTGCCAGATGAAATGGGGCATTTCTCAAGGTTATGTGAATAGATGGGTTTGACTTGCTTGTTGATCGTGACAGGAACAGCTGTGTGTGTTTCACGATGGGAATTGCAGAAAACCCCAGTGCAGGCCTGATGCATCTGGGAGACTAGATGTGCCACGGGCACTTCCAGCATCAATGTGCCCTGCACTGCTCTGCTCTGTCTGGGCAGCTTCTTGAACTGGATTCCTGGAATGGCTTTTGTAGCTTGTACTGGAAACAGCAAGAAGCCTCCAAATCCAGTTGGCAAAGAAATTTTCTCAGCAGAGCTCAGATGTCAGAAAAGCAGGTTGCAGTTAAGTTGCCGTTTGTGCTGAATGTCTCTCACTGTGGGGAAAGTGAGGAGAACTATTATTTTGAAACCTCTCTTTGGGTGATGATTGATAAGAGCTGTTCATCACAGGGAAACTAATCCAGGAGTCAACAGGTGCCTCTTGTGGATTCTGCAGCCAGTCGTGAAAAAAATAAGGGAGAGCACAACAGGTTATTCCAATTTGACATGCAGTGCCTGGGAACAACAACCGACAAGTCCCAATTTGTGTCCAGCTGCTTGAAAACTACCACCCAGCTTGGTATTATCCTTCTGCCCTCAGGGAACTTGTCTTGTGAAAAGAGTTATTGATGGCTGATCTCAGCATTCCTCAGGGCTGTGCTCATGGTGGAGTATCTGCCCGAGGTTCTGATTTCAAAGTAAATGATCTCCATGTCATAAGTAAGAAATAGTTTTTTGTTTTGTTTGTGTGTTTTTTTTTAATGTATTGCCTTTGTTTATAATCTCAGTTGTCATAGGTCACTCCTTTCAAAGCTTTCTGTGTGGGAAGACTGGGAGTTTGAGCCATGATTCTTAACAAAAAAGATGTTATAGTATTTTCAAGTCCAGTTATATAATAGTATAGTGGGTGTTTTCATGCCCTGAGTAGTCACTGTGTTTAAATCTGATTAATTATTTGCATTTCATACAACTTTCCCCATTAAACTCTACTTTCCTTACGCTCTAGGATCTTTAAAGAAGGGATCTCTGCTATTCTAAGAGTTAGTTTTCTGCGCTTCAAGTCGGGCAAAGACTTCCAAATCATCACAGAGCTCGTACCTGAGGCTGTGATGGTGGAGCCTGTGGCCTGTGGCTGGGTCCAGGCTGGCCAAAGCGTTGCCCTGGTGTGCTGTTGCCTGCTTGTGCTGCCCTCATCCCCAGGACCCCGCTGTAGGAAGCTGGGCAGCTTTGCTTTGCTGTGAGCTCACCTGCCTGGGGCCCCATCTCGCGACGTGTGCTGTGCAGCTGGTATCTAGGTGCTGCGTGGGGAGCGGTTTGACTTCCTAAGCATAGGTGTCTAATGCCATTTATCCATCTTAGCGTATGGGCAGCTAAACCTGGCATATCTAAAAACCCTGCATAAGCATCTCAAGTGCATCAGGGCCACTCAGATGACCCTAAATGCCAACATACTGGCATTTTTGTGTAGGTAATATGGATAGGTGGTAGGAGGCTGGACTACAATAATAATAATTATGCATCGTAAGAAAGGGGCAGCATCAGTCATCTTTGCTTCTCAGCAGATCTGTGCTGGTTAATACTAGTTTCCTTGCCACTCCTCCCATTTCCCATTCTCAAGGCAAGGGTTGGTGGACATGCACTTCTGGAGAGGCATTTCATCCTAGCTATTACTTTGTCTTCTCAAAACCAGAGACATCAGGTATTTGGTCCTCCCACTGCTCCCAGGAGCAGACGCTTACTGTTTGTATTCCCTCTCTGTGCAGGTTGTTTATATAAGTATCACTGGATCATGCCTGTAAGTATTAATCTCTGTAACCCAGAAAAGAAAACACAGTATTGCCAGCTACATGCTTGTAGTTGCGTCATTATTAATCACCTGTAGCTATTACTGTCTGAAAAGCAATTCTTGTGGAGTTATTCATGGCTTCTTTGTGTTAGGCAGTGTATAAACACAAATGAGAGATAATCCTGTTTTGATGAGTTGCAATCTAAACAAACAAGCTACACAAAGCATGGAAGAAAGCAAAACTGTGAAATGCCTTAGTATATACAAATCCTTAATCTGCCTGTTCTTCAGCTCCACTTCTGTAAAATGGGCTAACAGTGTTATCTTCTCCTCCCTGTTTAGGTTGCAACTCCACCAGAACAGGGATTAGCTTCTCACTTGTTGTTTTGCACTTGTGTGCTTCTGCCATGCTGCGTGTAAAATGCCTGGATTTTGAAGAGGAGCTGGGGGTGCCGCTGCACAGAAAGCGTGTGTGGAGGGGGTGGATATTTTTCAGCTCAAGGAAAATTGTGGGAAACAGGCATATGATCCATGTGACACTAATTGCTACCTCTTGTTGCATCACTCGGTCTACGTACGCAAACTTGTCCTTCTGCCTTGAACTCTGCTTATGCAAAAAATGTGAGATGAGGGTTACAAATGCCATTCATACTATAATAGAATCCAAGGCTTTGTGTAAAGGAATACAAATTCCTAGGCCTAATCCTTAAATTTTAGGAAACTTTAAAAAACAAAACGAGGAAAAAAAAAAACACCACAACCCTTCAGGAGTTTTCTACTCTTTGTTTATTAAGAGAAGCATGTTAAAATCACTGACCTATACAACTGATCCTTGTGTGTGGTATGGTCTGTATTTTAAGAGACCTTTTCGTAGAAAAATAAGATAAAAAATGACCCAATTATTTTTTTCAAAGAAAGAAAACATCTGGGTGCATGGATCTTCAGAGCTTTTTTCACAAAATAAATAAAGCTAATCGTATTCCTTTCCTCACTGCAGCTGTTTTTGAAATTAGATGTACAGAGCTATTTAAAATGCTCAACTACCTTTCTTGCACCTGTGGAATCTGTGATTTAAAACTTAGGTAAGCTGCTTCTGCCAGTGTTTGAAAACTGAATAACATGTAAACACTGAAGTTGTGTGGGAGCGTTGGCTGAATGGTGTTCAGATGGCCCCATACGCTTTTGTGAAGCTGGAAACAAATTCTTTCAGTCGGGGGAAAATGTGCTGCCCCTCGACACCTGAGTGGTTGCACATCAAGGTGGGGAGGCTGGACCATAGGCGCAGCCCAGAGCATGCGATGTGGGAGCAGCTCTGGCCCCAGAGCCCTTCGTCCACCCTGCAGTACTTCTGGGGGATCTCTGTCTGTGGCACGGGGCTACTGGGAGTGAGGGGAGGCTCATCCCTTCCTTCACTCCACCTCAGCAGCAGCTCCTCTGCTTTGAACCTTGTGCGATGCCTCATTCCTTGCTCGTCTCTGTGGGACCAGGCGGCGAGATGAGCAGCTGAACGCTGCAACGCTCCCTCGGGCATAGCTCCCTGGACTCGGTGGGAACTTTGCCAGTGCAAGACTGGGTCCCAGCAATGGAAAAGGCTTACATGGGGGAAGGAGCAGATCAATGTGCTATTGTTCCCTATGCTATATTTAAATGCATGTATTTCATGGAAATTTAAAAATTAAACTTGTAGACCACATGTCTCCATACCCTGTAAGAATAATTGGAGCTATTGATTTACTGCAGTGGTGCAAAGCACCCGTTGTTCAGGACAGGGCAGTGGCTTTCCTATCTCATCTTCAGAAATGGCGATGAGAGAGTAATTGCAACAGCACCAGACAAAGGTACTTATTTTTGCAGAGATGGCGGGCCAGGCTGAGGGTGAAGGGAGCTCTGCTTCTTCCTTCCCCACCTGGGCTCCTGCTCTGACTTGAGTTTTAATTTATTTTGTTGGTTTAAATTTGTAGTGAAGATGTGGATTAATTTCACGTGCCTGGTGATCGTTAAAGGACAGCTGCTCTTTGCCACTTCCCTTTAGCAGATAAATGTGTCTTTGTTATTTTTTTTTGTTTTCATGCATTGGTTTTGTATTTATCAGTTTTTCTAATTAAAAAACAACAACAACAGATGAATGGATGCTATTTCTGAAAGGAAAAAAAGCCCACTACCCCTGATACACACAGTCAGTGTCATTTTGCTGATGGGATGCTTTGCTTTTAAGAAAATCTGGCATTTGAGCTTTTCCTTGGCTTTTGAGAGGAGCCAAATGCATAATTCACTCAGCCTCTGTGCACCACTTTTGAATTCTGCTGTGGCTCCATTTGCAAGAGAATAGCGGGGAGGATGTACAGTGGCTACTCTCTTGCATTTGTGACACAGAAAGCAGGGGTGTTGGTTTGATTAACTGTAGGCTTCTGAAAAGACAGATGAAAAGTGGCAGAATGTAAATGAACTCTCTCCCAGTGAGTCTGATTGTTTGCCATCCCTTGCGGCTAATGGCCCATGACACCAAAAACAGTTTCTTGCAAACTCGTATTGTGTAAGCTGTTATCAGTGAACTCAGGACATACCTACGATTTTGGAGATGCACCTTTAGCAACGCAGAAATGCCCCCCAGGCTGGGACATAAAGTGAGTGCAGTGGCTATTTCTGGGGCGATACCAGCGGTGCCCCTTTAGGTGTTACATGATGGGGCACCTGCAGTGGATGCCTGCGTGCACAACTTCATAGGAGCTGTTTTTGAAACCTGAGCTGTTGAGTGTGGCCTTACTGTGGCTTAGTGTTAAAAGCCTTGTTTTGCTTGCCCAAGATTCATTCTCTTGCAGCTGTAAGGCTTTAGCTAGTGTAAACAGCTATCCCTGAATGGTGCCTGTTATCTGACGTAAGGTTTGAGCTTCATTCCCCCAGTTCCCAGGCTGGCAAGAAGGCTGCGGAAGGTGTATGGTGGAACCACCAGAGCGAGGCCAAAACATCCCTTCTTGCTCAGGCATGCAAGTGAAAGAGGTCACTGGAGGGGGAATTGCCATGACTCTTGCTTTTGGGGTGCAAGGAGGCTATATGGGAGATGCACCCATTTTCTGAAGAACCTCAGGTGCCCAGGAGAGAAAACTAGGAAAAAAAAAGTTTCTTACTGTCCAATCAAGGGCATCAGAAATTAAGTGGCACTGAAGTGACTGAATAGGGAGCAATATGGAGTGTGCTACAAAGAAGGCACAACAGATCAGAAGTGTACAGAGTATCTGCTGTACCTCTGGATGTCTTGGCTTACTTTGCAGTGAGTTCGAGCTACATAGATTTTTTTTTTTTAACTATATTTGTCTTATAACGTTATCAGGGATGGTGTTCTTCTTTCTTCTATGAGATATTTTCCAAATATGAAAACTTATTTTTTTCTTAATGGTCCAACTCCAAAGAAAATCTCCTTCGCTTCTCTTAGCTGTAGATGTGACCACAAATTGTTACTTGCTGTGTAGTGATGGCAAGCAATGCAGTATCACGATAGCAAAATCACCTTAGACACCAGAGCTGCATTTCACTAGTGGGTAAATGTAAAACATCTTAGAGT
Organism: Cygnus atratus; assembly: GCF_013377495.2. NCBI lineage: Eukaryota > Metazoa > Chordata > Aves > Anseriformes > Anatidae > Cygnus > Cygnus atratus. Next base: position 94,014,216 of record NC_066364.1, read on the forward strand.
TGTTAAGATGGGTGGCAGGGATATATTGATAATGATGTGAAAATCCCAAACACCCCATTTCTACAGAGGGGAGATGCTGAGGCAGTATTGCTAACAGGGCTTATACTTCTGAGAGCAGCCTCTAACTGGGAAGGTAAAATGTGTGTGTGTGTGCTTGAAACCCCTGGAGCAGGTACAAGGACAACTTCTGCGCACACAGGGCTTGTGAGAGGCACAGACTTGGGATCCTCAGCATTGAAAATGCTCAGCCATCAGATGCTTCAGGGTGTGACTGGTGTGACTTGAGCCATGCAATGCTTTCCTGTTGGAACTGCACAGTTTAAAGCCAGCAGTGGGTGATTCAGAGCACAGGCAGGGCTGGGGTCCCTGGCACCTCTGCAGAGCTAAATGTTCCCCATGGTATTGGCTCGTGGCACTCCTGCTGGGTGTCCCCTCAAGCCTTGGGGCTGCACCCTCTGCCAAAAGCAGTCCCAACATCTCCCTGCCCCATGCGCATCACCAGCCTGTGCCTGCACTGATGTGCCTGGAAGACGCCTTGGGAAACAGATCCAAAGGAAACCAGCTCAGCAAATACAGCCCGAATACTGGGCTTTTGCTGAGGTTGGCTCCCCGTGCTCCAGTTTGCTGTGTGGCCTCCTGGTTGTTTGTGCTGGTCTTGATGTGGGGTGAGCAGCTGGATGGGACCAGGCTGTGTGCTCAGGATCAATGTGGCCTTATTGCTGCCCTCGAGATGCTCGTGAAACTAGGCTCTAGATTTGCTAAAATGTGGTTTCCTGTTTTTTAGTGAAGTGTTCGCTTTTCTTCGGTATTCAGGGAAGAGCACGAGTGGCTGTAGCCTGGCCAGCAATGTTCAGCACAGCACCGAGCCTACAGGATAGTTAAACACCAATAGAGGATAATGTTGCCCCAAATCAATTAAAAACACATGGAGTTATGTTAAAAGAAACTTCCTTTTATCTTTTAATCTGGATTACTCATTGTTCATAGACAGTGCAGCATGAGAAGGTGATGTGCAGCATTGTCTCTGCGATGGCCATTCCTGCTGTAGAGGAGGACCTTGACAACCACACACTCACATTTACATCAAAATGCAAAGTCCTGGTGTGTAAGTGGTGGGTCTCTTCCAGTTATCACCCAGACATCCCAGGCAAGCTGGGGCACTTGCCTTCTTATTTCACGCTTTCTTTTCTAGGAGAAAAACAAAACAAATGCCAAACCTGGGCAGTGAACCTAGAATGTGTTAGATCAATGCAGACACCACAAAAAATAACCAGGACATGCCTTTGTGGCTTTTGATGTAGCTATGGCTCTTGCTGAAACTAACAGATGCAAAAGCTAACTGCCAGATATCCAGCACGTGTGCCAAGACCAACAAACCTGCCAGATGCCTGGCAGCTGGTCTTGCCCCAACTCCAGTGGCTCTCTTGCACATAGATTGCCTTTTGAACAACAGCAGCAACTTTCTTGAGCTATCTCGTGAAAGCATCAAGCATCTTCCCATAAATACAGTAAATAATTTTTAAAAGTTAGCATCCTTCTTACATGAATGTGGTAGGTTACTGAACCCTTGCTAATCTATAGCCAGAATAAGTCCAGCGTTATGGGGCATAGTTTAGTTGCAGGAATTAGATGGTCTGCAATTCAGAGTGTAAATGGTCATTCTGTCCTCCTACAGCAAGAGGTATGTATAAGCCAACTGGACAGGTTGGAGAAAAAAAAGCTATTTGGATTCTTATAAACAAAGTTTTTGCTGTTCCAGGCTATGATGCGGAAAGGAAATCAATGTTTTTCCACCAAATGTGGTTTTATCTGGCCAGAATAAACAGTTATGACAGGATATCGGTGCTATATTTATTAATGTCTTCTCTAGCTTTGACATTCTGGGAAAAATTACCTGAGATAGGCAGGAGAAGTTCAAAAATCTTTTTTCCTTTACTTCCTGTTTAAGCATCAGTTAGATATCTGACAGTTTAAACAGCTGACCTGGAATATGCCATGCAATAATAATCCTTTCAAAAAAAATATTGCAGAAATACAGTTCACGGTAGGATAAAAATATTCCCTGAAGACGAGTCTATAACCTGATCCTGTGAGGAACAGACTCAACCAACCGTTAACTCAATGCTGATATTTTAGCAACTTCAGGCACTGGGCTGTTTTATTAATTTTTGGGAAACAGTTTCTCTCTGTTCAGTGTGGGGCAGGGGGTTGACTTGTAGCTCTGTGTAAGCTTCACTTCCAGGTTCTTTCAGGTCAGATTGCGTGTAGTCCAGTGTCAAATTAATGAGACTGTGTTCTCCCTGGGATGCTCCAAGATCTTCCTCGAAGGGCAAGAATCGCTACGGGTTATGTTGTCTTTTAGTGGGTGTTTGGCACCATGGAGAGACAAGTGGTTGTTGCTGTATGTTATGCCCCTAATCCTCTCGAATCTGTCACTTCCTTCTGTGGTTTTACTGTCAGCATGCTCACATGAGGAGATCAGACAGCTTTATTAACAGTCTGAACTATTTTATCACTTTGGTTCTTGCTTATAAGTTTTACAGGTTTTTTCCAAATACAGACACCAGTGCTACAACTGAATTCTTGCGGCCAAACCACCAAGAACAGCCTGATGATCTCTGTGAGGGTACCAAAATTCTTCATAAAGGTCGTAAATCTACAAATTTATGTAGGCTTGGTACAGATCAGGAGTAGGTGCATCAGTTTTGGCAAACCAACAGTGCTACAGGGTAATTTACAGAAACAAATTGGAAAATAAATACACCTTTCCAATTGCAACTTCACGTGTGAGTTCTGTTATGCTTAATCTGCTATAAACCCTTTTCAAGTCCTCCTTTTTTAAACTTTTTTTTTAACTTTATACTTAACCAGACTAAATTATACCACTGCAGCTAGAGTTTTTGAAGCACTTTTGCTTACTTTAGGAGGTATGAGGAGGAATGCTTTGAAAAATCACTTATTGTTATTATACAAGTCTCTTAGGTAAAGGTAACTGTAGCAGTCTAGTTGCTCTGTGTTTGAAATATTCTATCAAAACCTCCATTTGCACTTCAACCCACCTTACCAAACACCCTGAAAATGAAAGAACCCATTCAGGGCTGTGGTCCTGCCAAGCTGTGGCAATGTGTGTTTCCCAGGACCTTATTTACGAACAAGTTTCACCTTCCCAGACTTGTAAGAGATTCAAGAATACGAAATTTTCAGAAAGGATAAAAAGAATCACTTATTTGCTTGCCCTGTGAAGAACGGTTTAGCAAGATCACTGTGAGGTGTTTTGCATGTTGAATGAAGACTGAAAAGGAGCTTATTTACCCCTAAAGTCAAGTGTGTTGCAGAACTGGAAAACATACAACTTGAAATGCTGCCCTAGAGTCAAGGGCCTTAGCAAGTCCACTCACTTGAGGAAATGCACAGGGTAGGGTTTGGTCTTGAGCAACCCAGTTCCTCATGCCTAAACCAACTTGAACAGTAATTATTTTACTAGAAACACTTTTTTTTTTTTAACATCTTCTGAACTGCTAGTGCTATTCCTTTTTGAATGCTTTTAAATGAAGCACAGGGGAGGCAGTCAAAGGAAACATGCCTGAAATTGATATTCAAGTGTTCTGAAGTTATCTGTTGTTTGTTCTGTTGTGCATAAGGGTGTACAGAGGTAATGAGCCTGTACCTTGATATGCTGGGGTACCGGTAGATGCTGGGGCAAGGCTGATGAGATTACTGGGCCAATTGCTGCTGGCATATGGCAGTAATGGATGGACTCTGGATTTTTTTTCTCATCTGTTACTTGCCCTCTCTTTTTTGCTTAGCTTCACCGCTTTACAGCTGTACCAACTTGATCCTTTCCGTTGCAAAAGTCCTGGTAGGAGCCTTGAGGTAGGAGTTATCCCCAACTCCTCCAGTTGCCTCCAGAGTGCTGGTCTGTCTGCGTTCCCTCTGCTCCCAGCCTCCCATCGGGCAGACTGTGTGGGTAGGGCTGAGCAGCAGGTACCAGTCCTGCAACATCATCCAGCAGGAGCAGAAGTCATCTAGAAACCACCTGTGGAAGCTTTTATCCTGCCTCTGTACTGATTAGAGCACATGGGGATGGTGATTGAATAGCTCAGTGTTCATCTGTCTCCTGGTAGTAGGAATGGCCTCTGCAGTTGCCCTCTTGTGAAGGCTGCCTATGACTGCAGAGAGCTGGAAACCTCATCAAACATTGAAGCATGATGCTGAAAGACAAAAGGCACTTATCAACACAGGCTGCCTCCAGCCTTGGGGCAGATAAAGGGGAGCTTTTGCTGGCTTACTTCACAGGAAGGTTTCTCTGAATTCTGGGAAATAAGATGCAATTTGGGTGTTTTAGAATAGTTCAGTTGGAAGGACCTTCAATGACCATCTAGCCCAACTGCCTGACCACTTCAGGGCTAACCAGAAGTTGAATCATGTTACTGAAGGCATCCATATGCCTCTTGAACACTGACAGGCATGGGGGCATCAACCACCTCTTACAGGAAGCCTGTTCCAGTGTTTAACCACCCTTGTGGTAAAGAAACTTTTTAACATCAAGGTCTGTGCACTGAAACTGTGAGTGACGTCAGGGAAGTTTAGGCAGACAGCTAGGATGTGGAGAGCTAGGTTTGTTCTCCCAAGCAAAAGAAACACTGAAGGGTTTGGGTTGGAAGGGGCTGTAAAGCCCATCTAGTTCCAACCCCCTGCCATGGGCAGGGACACCTCCCACCAGACCAGGCTGCCCAAAGCCCCATCCAGCCTGGCCTTGAACACCTCCAGGGATGGGGCATCCACAGCTTCTCTGGGCAGCCTGTTCCAGTGCCTCACCGCCCTCTGAGTAAAAAGTTTCTTCCCAATATCTAATCTAGGCCTACCCTATTTCAGTGTAAAGCCATTCCCTGTTGTCCTATCACTCCACTCCCTGACAAAGAGTCCCTCCCCAGCATTCCTGCAGGTCCCCTTTAGGCACTGGAAAGCTGCTGTTAAGGTCTCCCCGGAGCCTTCTCTTCTCCAGGCTGAACAACACCAACTCCCTCAGCCTGTCTTCATAGGAGGGGTGCTCCAGCATTCATGTGGTCTTCCTCTGGACTTGCTCCAACAGGTCCCCATCTTTCTAGTGCTGGGGGCCCCAGAGCTGAATGCAGGACTTCAGGTGGGGTCTCACAAAAGAAGAGCAGAGTGGCAGAATCCCCTCCCTCACCCTGCTGGCCACGCTACTTTTGATGCAGTCCAGGATATGGTTGGCTTTTTAGGGTGCAAGTGCACATTGCTGGCTTGTGTTGAGCTTCTCGTCAACCAACACAAGAAGAGCAGAAGGACACATGTGGAAGCGGTAGCACTGATGTGGATGTGCCATCCAGCCCTCTGCCTAAAATTAAGTACAGAAACTTGTGTAGATGAGGGAAGTGGAGAAACTCTGCAGCCCAAGAAATGAAATATTCCTGTCCATTGGTTACTCGGAACTTGCGTTTACATGGACTTCACCCCAGCAGAAGGTTTCCATGCCAAAGTGATTTATGGACCAGGTTGCTTTGGAAAGCCCCAACCTGCAGTGGCAGTGCCTCATAGAGGGAGCTGTGTGAGGGATGTTGCTGTTACGGTCGCCATTTCCTTATGCAGCTGCAACGCCTGGGCAAGTGAAGATGAAGTTGAATGTGGGTGGAACAAGCCCCAGGGCTGTCACACAGCTTTCTTCTGTGTGTGTATCGTAGCACATCTGTCTGCAAGGGAGCGGAAGGCCGCTTGGATCTGTGGGGCAGCGAGGGGAGAGAGGGGCCTGGCATGAGTAGGTGCAGGGGGACATGGAACCCCATGTGGTGTCTCCTCAGGGGAACGCGGCTCTTGCCCAGGCTGTCTTCACAGGCAACACAGCAGTGCCTACTCCAGCAGGGCCACATCCCCTGGAGGAAGCTATTTAACAGTAAATTGGCCTGGTAATTTTTAGTGATGACCTTGTGTTAATTACAAGTTGCTATATTAGTAAATCCCTTCTGAAGGCCAGCTGTTGTGTTGGCATTAACTCCCAGACTCAAAATCAACTGTTTGTTTGCTAAGTCCCAAGGCAATTAAAGCATTTTTTTCCCTTTTATTGTTTTTATTCAGCACAGCCAGGTGATGAACCCTTTTCCCCTATCCCTTTTCACTGTGTATTCCTGTCTCGCTGCTTGAATGGGCTGCATCTGACAGACTTCACCTCACTAAATCCCGGCTGTCTGCCTTACTGCGGGGTGTTGGCACCCCGTCCTGGAGTGGCGTGCTGCCGGAGGCGTTGTACAAAGAAAACCAGCAGGCCCTCCCCTCGGGGTCTTGCTTTCAGTCAGGTCCTGTCACACTTACACCAGGGGACTGGAGGCTGGGAGGGGAAGGTTTGGGCTTGCTTTGGGCAGCTGGAGGTTGCAGCAATGCCTGGCATGTCCCCACCTGCTCAGCTGGCGTGGCATGAAGATGTTCCCCTTGGTACATGTCCTCTGCCCTGGGGAGAGCAGGGCCTGGTGTGGGTGGTGGTGCTGTACCCAGCAGGTGACACTGAGGCCTTGGCTCAGATGGGGCTGCAGAGGGGGATGTGACCTTCCAGCTCTTGGAGCAAACTTCTGGGCATGTGGAGAAGAAGGTGACTGGGAACAGCCGGGCTGGATATACCAGTGGTAAATCATGATGATCAGCCTGACTGTTTTCTCTGATGAAATGACTGTGTCTGTGAATGAGGGGAGAGTTGTCATTACTGTCTGCTTCAGCAAGCCTTATGACGCTGTCTTGAAGTGTTCTTGTACATAAACTAGGGTGGGCATCTAGATGGGTAAATGTCTGGTTGGATGATCAGGCTCAGAGGGTAGTGGTTAATGGGTTGTACTCCACCAGGTTGCCAGTGAGAAATGCGACACAGCAAGAGTCTGCTCTGGGACCTGCTCTCTTTGACACCTTCATCAGCGAGCTGGAGCAGGTGACGAGTGCACCTCTTCCAGTTTGTGTGGCACCAGGCTGGGTGGACAGACAATACGCTTGGGGGCTGGGCTGCCATCCAGAGGGACCTGGGCCGGCTGGTGGGCTGGGCCTGCAGAAACCTCGTGAAGCTCTGCAAGGACAAACGCCAAGTTCTGCTTGTGGGAAGGCAGAGCTGCAGGTTGGGGACAGACGGGCTGGGGGCAGCAGCTGGGCAGGAAAGGCCCTGGGGTTGAGTCTGGCAGTGGAGCAGGTGCTGAGGGAGGTTGTGCAGACTGACCTTGGAGGCTGTAGAAACCAGACCAAATAAAACCCTGAGCAACCTGCTCTGACAACAGCTAAGCCTGCTTTGAGCAGGAAGCCTGAACAAGAAACCTTCTTAAGTTCCCTTCCTACCTGAACTATCCAATGAGACATGTCTGAAAAGTCTAAATCCTCTAGGAGTGGAACATGGTTGCATTTCATATGGGAGTGAAGAATGGAATTAAGTCACTAACAGCTGAAGTATGCAAAATACTACATATATAGAGCATCCTTCACTGTAAATCTCAAAGTACACAAGAAAAGAGAAGGCAAGGCTTTCTGCACTCGTTTCATGGACAAGACATTTGAGTTTTATGTGCCTAAGCTTCTCCAGCTGTTTCCTTATCTACTGAATTGTTACGTCTCATCCATCACAATGCAATTTGTATCAAAGACATTGACTGTGTCAGGTAGAATAGATTTTATCTGGATACTGATTTTATTTCTCCCCAAGGCTTCCTTCTCCTCCATCTCATTCTGCAGACCAGAAACAAGACTTGTGTGTCTCAACACCAGTGAAATCTGCAAAGCAAACATACTTCTGTGCAGATCTTCTGCCGCCTGTATTCTGAGTCTGCACATAGATACGTGTGGTGACTTCACCTTGCCCCTTCACCTGTGGTCCAGGCACACTTGAAGTCCTGCCGTAAGCGTGACTTGAACACAAATGCTCCTTGGCTGCATTCCTGCTGGGTGTCACACTCGTACCTTTGGGTGCTGATGTGTGAATGGAGCAGTGTGGTCTGCGAGTGGTTGCTGCTCACTGTCAAGAAGGAGAATTTTGTAGGCTCAGTGAAAGGATGGTGCGTGTATGTGGAACGGGTGATAAATGTGTTGCTGTGCAGATCTAGGACTCGTTTACTTCTGTGCGTCAGAAACGCTCAAAGTAGAGTAAATGCAGACAGTGACTAGGGAAAGGGGTGCGAGAGAATTCGTGAAAATGAACAGTGAGAAGTCTTGTTTAGTACTCCCCTCTTGTCTGTTAATTAAGCTGAAAGGCTGAGCTATGTACTCAAAAACATGGATCTTAGCCAAGGTGGACAATTGGGCAAGATGTGACAGGATGGCATTTTAACAGTACCAGAGGGAAGTTTTGCAGGCAGCATAGGGGGTGGAGGGTGTCCCCAGACGTTGCTATCAGGAGTCTAAAGCATTCATCTTCCAGTGCTTTATGTTAATCATGTTTGAGCAGAGTTGGAGTAGTTTGGATCAGATGTAAAGGAACATATGTGCATGTATATATATGCATTATACGCACACTTTCAGTGGCACATTTCCTTTCTTGGGGAGTAGCGTGGTTCATTTTAGCAGAGTTCCTTCTTGCTGCCATTGCTTTTGTAGCAAAACAGTCTCCATGTCACCACAGGCCATTGCAGGAGCTTATGCTTTTGCTTAGAGCAGCTAAAATAATTCATGTCACCACTACAATATATCACCTTGTTACACAGCATATCTGCAGGGCCAGAGCAAGGTTTTTCCACTGCCCCAGGCAGGTACAAAATTGCTGCCTAGATAAGAAAGGGGCACCGCCAGGATTGCTGCTGGCTGTCTGAACTGCTCCTCTGCTGTGGTTTGCTGCTCTCCAGTAGAGGTGGCAAGGAGGCACGTGGCCAAATGTTAGCTGCTCCCAGCAGTTTAAGTATGCTAATCTGTGACCTGCTATGGTGGAAGGTGAATATGCTCTCGTTCTGCTGTGTCTGCTACCATGTAGCTAGGCTGGGTGGCAGGGTGGTGTAGGTAGCTGGAGGCAGAGTGTCCTCCCATGGCAAGTCAAGTCAACTCTGAATTGGAGAGGTTGAAGCAAGGTCATTTTTGCTTCTGCAACAGGGGCAATAATCTCTAGCAGAGGGTAGCGTGAATAGGTGGGTATCTTTAAATTCTTGCCTACTTTTTTCCCCACCTAAGATGATAAGTGAAGAGAAAGATGTATTGTCCTTGTTGTGTAGATCCAAAGTATGGACCAAAGTTGCGTTGGTGGTATTTTGTAAATCTAGGATATTGTTCAAGCATGTTACATGTTGGTGTTAATGTGAATGTTCAGCAGTTTTGCAAAGTGCATCATAGCGTCAAATGGTTCACCCAGGAGATCAGAGTATGCTTTTAATGACCGTGCAGTTCTGTTTGGTTTCTTTCAACTTTTGTTCTGTTTTGTTAGGTGATTGAACTACCAGAGATGAGGTTTCATTTCTTTACTTTGGAGCTGGTAGATACCTAGGACTATTTGAAGGAAAAGATTACAAAAATTACGATAGGGAGAGGAGAGGAGGAAAGAGATTATGACTGTTTTGTTAATCACATTTTCAGAAAATGCAAAGCTGTTACAGTTGAAGTTTTCTCTTAAAAACAGAAATATCAACCAGAAGCAGATGGCTAGTATGGAACATTTCTGCACCATCAACAAGTATTTAGCAAAGTTGTTAACTGGTAGAATTTTACAATGCCAAGCCTTGAGTGACCTTAGTTATAGGCCAACGCTATCTGTAATGTGTGTGAAATGTTTGTGTGACTGGGTGACATGTAGCTACATATTCATCTCCCTTTTTATTTTAATAGTAGTCTGTTCGTCTAAAAGCATTCACCCTTGAGGCCATCTGAAGGCAGAATGATTTCACTTGTGACTCTGCATAGGTAGGTGGCAAAACACTAAGGTTTCAGTGGTAACGATAGTTTGCTTGCATTCAGTAGGGTGAAATATTCCTCTGGTGCAATCCACATACCAATGCAACAGCATGCTGGGACTATAAAAAATGCACAACCAGGTAGGTTTTCACAGTGTAAGTATTGTACTGGCACTGTCACCAGTAGCCCTGCGTTGCTCCCTGTAAGACTTGTCTGAACTGGTATCCTCACCGCATGCATTGCTCTGAGTCTCAGAGCTGTTGCACATTGTTGGGTGAGCCCAAGTCAGAAGCTGCCATATTTTACAGCTGACCTCTTCCATCTCCTGTAAGCAGGGCACTCCTCTCCCTGGACCATACCTGTGCTACATCTTGGCACTGGTGAGATCACTTAAGGTGTACTCCAGTACACAACAGAATGTATCCGCATGTAGGTATTATGAGAATCCTCATTAGTTTTATTCAAAAACAATGTTTAAGGTATTTTGTTCATCTTTCATAAATATTTTGCTAGGAAAGAAGTATTGTAGAAAGCAGTAAAATCAGAGCCGTATTGCGAGCCTGTATGTTATAAATGCAGTCTTAAGAGGAGCTGTAAAATGTGGAGAAAATATTTCTGCTGAGTGCTGGGTTATGATTCACAAATGTGTGGTGCTGCATGAACACCAGGTTGGGGATTAGGGTTGACTTCTGATTGGACTAGTTGGTATTACCAATTATTACTGATTTTATCCATTCAGGAGTCATAAAGTTGTATTACAGAACTTGGTAGTTTGAAATGTGGATGTTTTTCTCTGGCTTTTGAGCCTTTCCTGTTCACACCTTTGGAATTTTCTATTTTCATTTGGAAATATTAAATAAATGAAAATATTAATGTTGCCTGTATGTTAAATGAAAGCTGAAATTCTCAATAACAAAAATATAGAATCTGGGACTCAAACAGAAAAGACGTACCACCTTCAGGCCTCTTTAAAATTTTGAAAAATAAAAATTGGCAAATGTATTGGGCTGGATACTGGTATACTTGGCTTTGGAGAAGGCCATTGAAAAGCAGAAAATCTGTCAGGCAACACATACTCAACCAGACTTTAACAAAAGGCAATTGCAATTAGTTTCCTTTGAAAATGAAAGATTATTGATTTAGTTAACACTTTTGGGATTAAATGGTTGTCACCTAAAACTTTCTGCTGAATTTAGTAGAGCAGCACTATTTAGACTCCCTTTCACTGTAAACTTAACATCTGCCAAATGCTTACAGAACAGGGTGTTGTTTCAAAGCAGGTATTGTTTCACAGTTAGACAACTGTGACTTCACAACAAGGGACTTCAAATTGAAACCATGAGCAACTGAACCATGCTTACAATTCTGCTAGCTGAGCAGTAAATATTTGTTCACTTGGCTTTTATTGTTATTATTTATTTATTTATTTAGTACAGACTTCCATGTTTGATGGTTAATGCAAAGACTAAGGACTGAGCATATAGGATCCTAAATTTCTTAATCTCCCCATCTCCAGGCTAGAGTTCACAGATGTTATGAATTTTATGGACTATGTTTTTGATTATATTAATCCTGTATTGTGAAAAACAAACAAACAAAAAATCTGAGTTCACTTAAGAGCTCTAGAGAATTGTATTATCATTCTTAATTTTACACAATTCAAGGATTCAAGGCATGTTAAGAGATCGTAGAGATTTATAAATGGCAGTGGATGTCATCACTAGAAAAGCCAACCATCCCTGAAGCCTTATTCTGCCAGTTGCCCATCCTTAGGAGCCCAACTCCTGTTTGCTAGTGGCTGTGTTGGAGCAGCTGGAGCTGCTGTCCCTCCCAGTGGGCTGTGTGCTTATCATTGAGATTGCTGTGCTCCTAGAATGCTAACTGAATGTAGAATGCTTTTGCTCCTCAACAATTTGCATCTGTGTATGCTAGAGGTTAACCTCTACTGAATTTGACAGTAGTCTGGGAGGTCAATTTTCCATTTCCCAAAGTTGACTGGGGAACAGTGGAAAGGAGAATGTAAACTAAAATACCCTGGGTCCCTAAAACTAGGTGGATAAGGATATGATTTATAAAGTTTAACCACTGATATCCATTCTTGCAGTCATCACTAAGAAAGACGAAATCTGGATGAGAGCTAGTAGGACTGTATGGAATAACATACTATTCATCCTCACTTAAGTATTCTACTCTTGAGGAACAGGCTTTAAGCCTCCATTCCCGTCGTTGCATAATGTCTCCTACAGATAAAATCATGAGATTTTGGGGGATTTTTTAATCTTATTTCCCACAGTCAAGGTGACAACAGGGAAACTGAGCAGATGTTGTCAAGGAAAATGGCACCAAAATAATTTTGACAGCTTCGTTTTAATGAGGATCACATTGATACTGACAAAAGTAAATTCGGAACATTAGCATAGTTCCTTGAAGAGTTCAGGAAATCATTGAAACTAAATGGCGTGACAAAGTATAAGTGACAATTAGGCTTTGCATCAAAAGTGCTTGCTGTTTGGTAGGTCAAATGACTGCCACGCTTCCTAATGCCATGTAAAATGTAACAGTGGTATATCTGTAACACAGAGACCTTTGGCCAATTCACTGTTGACGTCTGAATCGTTTTTTCGTCCTGCTTCTCAGACTGAATTTAGAATGTGGGACCCATGATATACAAAAGTCTTTATTTCAGAGATAATTGCCCTCTTGACGCTCATCAAAGGTTTAGTGTCCAATGGTGAATGCCTCAAGTGAACAGGCCTTTTTTTTTTTTTTCAAGTTAAAAAAAAAAAAAACATTCTTGTGTTAGAACTTTATATCTTTCATTGGTTAATTTGTTATTGTAAACCTCAGACTCTGATCATATTTGCAGATACTAATATACAACAGAAAAGCAGTGTGTGATCTGGCATATGTTTTGACATTTGGTAATTTTTGGGGAGTTTCTGCAACTGCATTTTTTCAAGTTGTGTGGTTTTTGTTTTTGTTTTTTAAATGTGCGTTTCTCTCTTTCCTGCTGTTGTATGATGTACCGGGATGATAATACAAGAGACATCAACAGAGCTGTGTGAAATAGATCAAAGTCCTAGATTTATACAAAACTTAAAGAAAAAAAAGTCTTTTTTTGCACCACTGTTTTTCTTCTTTTTTTTTTTTGGATCCAGAACTCATCACTGGGACAACATCAGTCATACATCTAATAACTTTAAATATTTTTACCACCACCAGTGTAGATGGATGGTTTGCACACAGCTGCAGTATTTTATTACTGATGTTTTGCTGGTGTTTAACATGATGCTTGCAGATTTAATGTACAGGTTCATTTTCTCATCCAACTGGTATCTAGGTAAAGTGAGTTACTTAGGAGTTGCCTTGGACCAGAGATGGTGCCTGTGCCTAGCTTTCAGCATCACAGATGTTGACTTGTCTTTAGAAACCTTGTGTAAGGGTTGCTTTGGCGTGATCTCTTCATCATGGTTTTTGAGCACAAGGTTCGTTATGAGGTTGGAGGTTGAGGGTCGGCTTTACTGTGCCTCACACTTCATTGGTGTTGCTGTTCTTTTAAATTAGACATCATTGCTACCTATTTGCCGAGGACAAATGATAATCACAGGCTGCTGTTCCTGCTGCGTGCTTCTGTCACCTCGTCTGTGACCTGGATAAAAGAACAATGAGAATGAAGCTGGGCCGCAGAGATAGAGGGTCACTGCTGGAAGAAGGCCAGGTGGGCCCAGTCCTGTCCTCTCCAGCGGTGCAGGCATCCATCCTGGCAGGTCCCATGGAGGGACCGGTGCCCTCCGTGGCAGCTGGGTGCTCTCTGCCCTCCTCCGTGGTGGGGTCGTGACGGCTCCACCCTAGGACTGTGGGAGGCTCCATGGGCCTAACTCCTCCTCTGGTGGGTACAGGCCGAAAGCATGGGCGCGACTTCACTGATGTGTCCTGTGACAGAGCTCCTGGCCTGGCCAAGTCCTGGGGGCCTATGGAGGTGGCGAAAGTGCACAGTACTGCAACTGGGGGAGTCCCACAGGTGCCAGGATTGCTACTTTCTCTTGCCATTTGGTGCTTTTTAAAAAAAGATCTCCCAGAAACCAGGGATGTTTCACCTTTTGCTTAGAAACAACAACTTTGGAGAAGAGGTTGGAAATGTGGAGACCTAAACCTCTACAAGACAAACAAAAGAAAATCACTGTGTCTTACTGTTTAAAGCCTACCATTTTCCAAGCTCTTCTCCAAATAGCTGGCTAAAGACTTTTGAATGGTAGCTTTGAGGCCTTCTGAAAATGCTCAGAAGTCAAAGTGCAGGTGACACGGGGACTAAAAGCAGCCTGTTAGATGGTATGGAGCCATTCTGTTTTTCTGTGGTGCAGAAAATCATTAAGATGCTTTTCATCCTTTATCTTTCTAGCTCACATACCCTAAAACCCAATTGTTTCTGAACTGGTAAAATGTGGGCTTTTCTGCAGTTTTGAACGCTGCCTCTTTTTTTGTTGTTGTTCTGATTTTGATGAACAACTTCTATATATATTAAAAACGTGAGGGATGTTTGCTGACTCATCTTTAGAGCATAAACCCAGGCAGTATTTTTGTTTCGTGATGAATGTTTTATGCTACCTATCCTCGCTCTGGTAGTCAAAGCTGAAGGTTTTTTTGACCTAAATAATTTATTTTATAAGGAGTGCTTTTTGATTAATAACCTAATATAATTGTTTGCACAGGGTGGAAGCATACTATGTTATGCATTATGCTATGCTCTTTCTGTATCATCCTTTTTACTGAATTGAAATGGCGTGTCTTCTGCCAAAGAACAAAAAATAGCTAGGTGGCTCACCCAGAACTATTCTCCATGCCAAAACACAAGGGTTTTGTACAAATATGCCACCCTTTTTCCTTCCATCAGTAGCCAAATTCTGCTGTGCCAAAGAAAGTTTTTTGTTTTATATGCAACCCACACACCATCGAAGTTGCAGTCATATTTTCCACTAACCACAGAACTCTGAGTGATGGCACGTGTGTTTTAAATAAAACTGGGAGGAGAACTGATGTAATGCTCTCTGGGATACGTTTTTCTTTTTTCTTTTTTTCCATGTCTCCGTCTCCTTCTCCCCCCTGCTCTGTTGGCTGCTATAGGGATTTTTTTTTGTTGCTTGTTTTGTTTTTCTTTATGTTATAAAGCACAGTGAGGGAACTGTTGCAAAGGGCAGCTCTGACACCCTGAGCTTAAGTATGGATGGGTTTCTTTAAAGTCTCTAAAATTACAGGGTGGTGCAATGTACTAGTTTGTATAATCCTAATAGGCTTTTTCTTTTCTTCTCTGGAGGATATAAGGGAATTTAACATGATACCACGATAGATCACATGGATGGTATGTGTGTTTTTATAGTGGCATGTTGAACTGCAACTGTCTGTTTCTTCAGTGAGATCACAAGATAGTTTTGAAAAATGTATTAAAGTTTTATTTTAATAAACTGCAGAGAAGCTCATTCTGGAATGACAAGTGAAACCTGTTATTCCTCTGCTACTTTTTCTACTGCTGCTTACAATGATTAAAATAGTTCAGCTCTTGCTTATAATGGTCTGTCTGGGAATATTTGGATTAAGCTTTTATATATTTTCTATAGGGCATTGCTTGGAATGGCTCAATTTTATTTTATTTTTTTTTTTTTTTTGAGGGAAGAATTCTCAGTAAATTTCTAAACTTTTAAAGTTCAACTTTAAATAAATAAATAAAATAAGTTTATCCTTTGAAGACTTGCTCCTGTTAGAGCAGTGCAGTCTCTCTGTTCTGCAGACCCCTTAGGAAGGCTCCAAGGGATGGGTTTTGGTCTCTCAGAGCCCTTTGAGCAAGCATTCCTCAAATCTGAGGTGGACTATGCGGTCGTGTGGCAGGGCACCAGGCCAGCTGGTCTGTCCTGTCCGCACGCCATTAGCAAATGTGAGGTGGCTGCAGTTGATTTACAAGGACGAGAGGGTTAGATCTGTGCTGCCTTGACCTTGGGACTGAGCAGGGTGCCTGGTGGTCTAGTGGGCTAAGGGTGCAGGCAGGCCGCCTCAGCGAAGGGCCGGAGCCGCAGGTAGATCGCTAGCTCAATGTGGCTGCTCTTCCCCAGCCACTCCTTCCCTCTTGTTCGGCACTGCCTGTGGTGCTGGCCTTGGCCGAAAGCTGCCCGCTTTCTTTTGGAGAAGGACCTTTGGGCCCGCAAGGCTGCTTGAGGCAACTCTGCCAGCAATGGAGGGAGGGGGAACGCATAGGGATTTAAGTCAACTTGAGATGTGGTTCCACAGCAGTTTAACCCAGTCTAAATCGTGTCAGTCAGTGTAAATAAACCTTTACTGTAGGGGAGAGGGGGAGAGATTTTCCTTGCCTCAGCTGCTATATACGCAGGAGACGGCTGGGGGGGCACAGAGCGGGACCGCTGCTTTGCAGTCCTGCGCTGGGAGAAGCGACAAACGCCGCGAGGAGCGGGCAGGACCGAAAGCCCTGCTTTGTGACAAGTCGCAGATCTCTCTCTGATGGTGCTGAAATTTTTTTTGATGGAAGATAAAATGAGAGAGTGCAGGAAGAGAAAATGCTGACTAAGTAAGACTAACAAAGTTTTGACATGATAACTGGTTGCAAATGTGGTGTTCCCCCTCTTCACAGGCTTGCCCCTAGAAACAACTGGAATGCACGCTGGTGTGGCCTACAGTCAGCACACACAGTGACAAAAATTGAGAGAATATATAATGTTGACCAATTTCGAATAATCATTTTGTTTAAAACTTTTCTCTTCTCCCACAGCGAGGCAAAATGTAGAATTGTGTGGCATTTTCTTTAAGCTTTCTTTAGAAAATATAAACATTCTAACATTCTTGGGTTTTGGTCTTTGTTATTAATTTTTATTTTGTTTTATTTTTTTCCCATGTATGCTGGGAAGGTCTCTTACAGCTGTTAGGCTACAATTAGATCTTTTCTATTAGCTATGTTTTATTAATACTGAAATACATCTTCAAGAGAAAAGCAGGCCTGTTCTCCCTAGCTGCTGGTAAACATACTCTTTAGTTTCTGTGTAGATTTTTTGTTCTTAAAAAACAAATCAAGAAACCAAACAAATCTGAAATATATAAATATATATATATATATATACATATATAAACTGGAGAAGTAGGAGGAACTAATTTCCTAAGCACATCTTTTCCACTTTCAAGGAAAGTAAATAATATTCCAACTGAAGGAGCTGCAAGGAAAGCAAGACTTTCTTTAGGCTTTTAATAATCCTCACACTTTGCTTGTCAAAGCCAATGCCAGCTAAGGCGTGCAGAGCAGAAGCCTAGGAACAAACAGTGTGCAGGGAATGTGGCACGAGCTCGGCTGGAGCTTGCACGTAGGACCTCAGCGAAGCTGGCAGTTATACACTGCACTTTGATAAGAGCAGAAGAGCGTGGCTGTAAAATATAAAATTGAGACCAAAGCACTGCCCTATCAGTACAGCTCAAAACCCAGCACTTTATGACTGTTAACAGTACTTTGCCCTGCTCAGTGTGCTTTTTAAATGTTAGTCAGACCTGACAGTATGTTTGCAGGTTAGTGTAATATTCCTGCAGTGTGAATGTTATTTATAATAAGCTGTGACTATAATTTATTTACTGGAGGGAGGAGGAGGGGAGCAGACAAAGAGGCAGTCACTTCATCCTGTTAAAGTCAGTGACCAAACCGGAATAAAATCCAGGTGCCCCTGAACCTAGTTCTTCCACTTCCAGTTTTTCCACGAAGCTGTATTTAGCATGGCTATGATGTTATATTTTTACAACTGCACCTCCTCGAGTGGCAGAGATGGCAGCCACAGGGATGTTTCTCTCCCCACGTGGGAAGAAGTCCTTCTCCTCTCTTGGACTTCCAGGGAGAGTAGTCGCAAGTTTGACACTGCCATTAGATAGGCTTGAGGCTTGATAACTAAACAAACAATAACCACACATTCTTTTCACATGAGCCACAAAAACTCCCTGATTTTTTTTTCTCCTCCTTGTAACACTGAGTAAGAAACTTTATGAGAAAAATAAAACCAGAACCCAGTAGTTACTTTGCTTCACTTGCTTACTTCACACTTCAGTGTAGCTGAGGATCAGTTTGGAGTTTTTTTTTTTCAAGAGATAGCATATGCATTTTAACAGCCTCAGGAGCTGCGGGATGCATAGATTATGCTCTGGCTTATCTTCCCCAGGGCAAACTGCAGCTTGCTCCTCACTGGGACAGTGCAGAGTTATAGCTGTAACACACAAGTGCAAACAGTGGGGTCACAGTCCGGTATTCAAAACATATATGAGCTTTGGGTGTGCTGGTGACTTCATGAGCCTCCCTCTTAAATCAGCCAAAATAAACTAGAAAGAAAAATAAATACATATGAGCAGAATAATTTTGAGCTAGGAATGAAGGTGATTTACAGCATTACAAACCACGTATCTGTGTTCCTAAGTGCAACCTACTTAGCATTAGGTAGATTGGTTAAGTGACCACAATAAGCATTAACGTATTTCCTGCAGAAAAGCATGTTGCATGCAATAGTTTGTCTATTCTGAAACAGGTTAGTTGACAAACACTTTCTGTCAGTCTGTGGGTAATACTTGTGCTGACAGGCAAGGAGAAGACCTACCTGTCATCTTGACAAGGTGAAGGAAGTCCTGAGCTCTTTTTCTTGCAAAATAATCTTTTATAGGCTTGGCAAACTTTGTTTATCTAAGCGAGCACAGAGAGAAAAAAGGCGAAGATGTTTCTCTAATCCTGTCAATAAGAACTCATTGTCCAGTTGCATATTACACCTGGCTTTGTGTGATGGTTTTCTAGCCCTGGCTTGCCTTAACAGGGAAGAGTAAAAATTGTGTGCGTATGTGGATGAGAAGCAAACGCCTCGCTGCAGACTGAATCCCAATGAAGAGAAGGACTCACGAAGTTGGGCTCTGGACAAGCTGTTGTATATAAATGCTGTCCTTGGGGCCCGATTCTGATCTCGTTCCTCTGTAACTTCAGAGGAACTCCAATAACACTGGTAGTGGCTGCTGTGAACTGCCATAAGGCTCGGGTCAGGCTTAATTACCATAATACTAATTATAAACAAATACTGTAATGCTTCTACAGCATTCTGAAAGTGTCATTCTCATATTTTAGTGGCGGTATTGTTGTAGCCCGGGTGGTTTAAGATGCAAGGGCTAATCTACACAAAAAAGAAATTCCATTTGACCATTTGCAATTTAATTGAGTACAAAGAGACAGGGAAAACACTCTACATAAATACAGATGTCTCCACTTCTGAGGCTTTTCTGTGCTCCTACTACTTAAACAGGGATCAAGAATCATATTGTTCTGTGGGCTTGCTCTTTGTTTACAATAACCTCTTTGAAACTTGATGTTGAAATTGGTTTCCTGGATTGGTTATTGAATCCTGCAGGCTCAGACTCCGCTCTGAGCATTGGGAACTTCTGGCTTTTTCCTTAAAAATAGCCAAAGTTTTGAGATTTGAAAAGCAGCTGTCTTTTGCCACCACATGGACTTAGTGGAAAGGGCTTGTTTTTCTGCTTCTCTGTATTTCAGTCATAATGTTTGTACTAGAGCAAAAAGGGCTCAGTGAAACTCTCCTCTGCCAGAACAGCAGGATTTTGCTAGTGTGTTGCATGGCCATAAATGACCAAAGGCAAAGCAAGAGGACGAGCAAACCAGGGCCAATGATTTTACGAACTCCTGTGCTAGTGGCAATGAAATATCCAATAGTTAATGTGAACTGTCAAGGATGACTTAACATGTACTTCAACTCCTTAACATATACACAGCAATCCTCTTGTTTTTCCTCAGACTGTGCCGTGTCAGGCAGCCTAGGCCAGGCACTGTGCAGCATCGCATACCTCACGCTGCCTTTTGCTGGTTATCTGCCCGCAGGTGCAAAACCTCTGCTTTCCTGTTCAGTTGCCCAAAGAACAGCAACGTGTTTACAGAGACCAGCTCTTTTGCCAAACCTTTCTGCTTATGGTGAGCAGAGTGCCACCCAGAGCACCTACCAATGGAAACAGAGCAAATAGGTCCCGTTTTAGTCTTACCAAACTTGACGTGGTTCTTGATCCGTTGTACACAAGGACTGTGGGCATTTCCATGCACAGTGTCATACCCAGCTTCCTATACTCACTGTACATGCAAGAAGACAGCTTAATGACAGACTTCTAGCCTTTGCTCCAAATGTTGTGGTTTTCTGTTTTTTGATTCATTTTAGCCAGACCCCTGAAGTAATTAGCACACCCTGTGGGTTTTTTGTGTGGTTTCTATCTGAATACCCTTGAAGGAGTTAATTAGCTTGTTTGCAGTATCTCATTAATTCATTTTCAGCTGCAAGCTTAATTGCTCCTTTATTGCTGATGAGTAAAATAGCTTTAGGCTCCCAATTAAAATGGACTTTGATGGATGTATAAGAGCTGGACTTTCAGCTTTTAGAATGGGCGGTGGAATCGCCGTGCTGCATCCCACTGCAGGCTGGGCTCCTCCACGGCAGTGCTTTCTGGGGACACATTCCTCCCAGTGGCAGACTTGGTCTTAGCCTTTAAAAGACCTAAAGGTCTTTAGCCTTTGCCTAAACGCTGATTTTCACCAATAGGAGGAAAACTGAAAGGGAGTGCCTTCAAACCTCTGTGATATAAGTGATGCTCAAGAAATAGAACCACCAAGAAAATGTTTGCTATTGAGGCAGTCAGGGATATAAAGAAACAGTAGAAGACCCTATTGGTTATGAAATGGCGACTCTACTGAAGTCCTGTTCCCAGTGGTGGAGGCCAGGATTTCTTGTGACACGTCTTGAGTTGTATCAGAGGGCAAAAGCTGTTTTCATATGTTTTGGGGGCATACCAAGCACTTATTCCTGAATTACATTTCTGCCTCCTGGTATATGTAAATGGATTTATGCACATCATTTAGCTTTTCTGGTCTTTGATTTCTTCTGTCTAAAAAAAGGATGGTAGTTGAAGAACACGTGTAATATATTCTGAGATTGCTGCACGGCAAGCATTGCAGAAGAGGCTGGAATATTGATGTTATAAAGAGAAACAGCAAGATTGGTTGGAAAGAGAAGAAAGTTGCAAATCTCTCACACTTTTTTTTTTTTTCTCCTGTCTTTATGATTCAATATTAAGAATACACAATTTATATTCCCAGTGGTGACTGGCTTGGATCCAATGACCTTTACAGAAAATCCATTGCTAACATGGAAAATGTACTAAAACAATGTAAGCGTGCTTACTGTAGGCATGTATGTTGCTTAACACAATAGGGTCCTGAGACTAACTGAAGTCTCTGGATTCTTCTGCAAGAAATGATTCCACATGGGAGCTATTGTGATGCTCCTTCTGCTGGCTCTCAATCTGCCTCCACATTTTCCTTAGAAGACCTCGGTTGGGCATTGATGCACAAACAGGAAAACAAACAAACGAGGCATGATAATGTGAAGGGTCAGCACAGCCCAGAGGGGGGAGACTACATCTCCTCTTCAAATGGACGAGAACCCAAAGCTTCAAGAAGTCCTCTACCCTCAGATAAGATGACTGCAGATAGAAGGGAGGAGGAGTAAAATTAAGCACAAAATTTTTATATTCCATATCTTTAATTGTAAATCTACTTAAAAGCTACTTGAAATTCTTTGAGTGAAATATATTTTCATGAAAAAGAAATACTGTTAGGCTGTAGTTTTTCTTCTAGAAAAAGATCTAGAACTTCATAAGCTGAATTTCACAGTGTTTTTAATACTTAACAGCTTATTTGCTTCCCTCATAAAATCTGAACTCTTTCTGACTTTTCCTTAATTATGGCTCTGGGAAATTTTTCTGTTTCCTGGAATAGTGAAGGGGGAAAATCCTATTTACTTTCAAAAAAATGTATATATATTTCTTAGATGAGAGGCTCACAAGATGACCAGACTTTATGATGCAAAAATTACAAAACAGCACAAAGATGGAACACGATTTTTGAACTGAATTTAAACAAACAAAAAATGCTGACAAGATTGTGTCAGTAGAGTCTGCTAGCAATTTGCTCTGGAATTCTCTATGAAAATTTCAATTATTGTGCAACATACGAAATCTAGCTCCAATCGTGCTTTTTTTTCCAAATGGACAAAATGAGAAAAAAGCAGCTTCCTTAGCTGATACTATGGCACCTTTGTCCCCGTTTTAGCTGAATGCTTAAACACATGCTTAATAAATGTGCTGAGGGAGTCTGCTGATCTAAGCTTTGCTTTGTTACCAACTTTGACTCTAGCACAGGCTGACTGGAGTTACTGGAGTTCGCTCCTGGTGTTGCATAGCAGCAGGACAATCGCTTTTCTGTCTCCAGAGTAACTTGTCTCATTGCTTCAGGTAGCGTCCATTTGACAGAATGGGGAGAACAGGCCTTGGAACAAAGGTAGGCTGTGGTTATGGTTGGCCATGGGGAGCCCGAACAGTAAAGCCAAGTTCCCAATTTCATAAAATGGGAACTGAAGCAGCAGGACATGAGGAGGAGAAGGGGAAGGAGCTAAAAGGCAGCTCATGGGGATGCAGGAGGGCCTGGGGCTCACCAGAGCCCACCTACATATCTGGGTAAGCCTGGCTTCTGCATGCGGCTTCTCATTTTCTCTGGGTCCTCCTGACAAAGGAGCTGCCCTGAACGTGCAGATTGCCATTCTGGGTGTTGCTGAAAGGAAGTGCTACTCACAGAAACCTCAGTTCCTGGCAAGAACAACTTTGCCCAAATTCTGGCAATGCTTTCTGGCCTGTCATCTTTACCCCAGTGCCTAGACAAAGATTCTTAGTGAAATCTCTTTCTGGATGATGGTCCTATTTGTTGTGCTTTGGCTCCTGTTCCCCTGTAGGCGCTGACTTACACTAGGGAACCTCATTAAAAATCCTTTCCATGTGGAAGGTTTCTTCTAAAGTTGATCTGCAGAGGAACTGGGCACTGGTGCCCAGCCCTGTGTCTGCCAGGCTGGTCTGTGGCTGTGGTGACTGACAAATGTAGCCCACGGAGACTTTTGCAAGTGCTTTTCAAGGGTCCGGAAAACAAAGATAGCTGTGAGGCTGCCAACCAAGATCCAACCCAACTGTCCTTGCTGGCCTGGACTCCGCTCAGTAAACCTCAGTAAAGGTTCAGGGCTATTGGAGTAACAGAGCTGTTTGTTTATTTATTTATTACTATTATTAAAGTTGTTTTACTTTCTGGCTAGCCAGTATTGAGGCTTTCATGGGTTCCCTCTTTGTTGGTGATATAGTCAAATATCTTTGAGTACTGATTATTTTTGTAGAGGATGTACATAAAATCCAGTTTCTCCTGCTGTGTGAGCCCCACTGTGCTCGTGGAAAGTGACTTTTCTCACGGTTCCTGCCTGCTTTCTTGTGGAAATGTCATTTCCCTCTCAGTATTCCCGGGCAAGTGCTTCTTTGGCTGTATCTGACGTGTCCTTGCTGCCTTCTTTCTGCTCCTGTGTGGTACTTTTTGCTGCTTATCTCCTACGCGCACGCAGTTCCAAGCAGTAATTCTCAAACCCCCCAGAATCCCCCAGAGCCACCACAGCTCAGCCTGGCTCCCACTCCAGCCCTGCACATGGCCTGTGTTTTGGGTGGTGGCTTCTGCAGTTTTGGTTATCTATCTCATAGAGTAGGCTCAGTGCTTTTTTTTTTTTTT
This sequence comes from Cygnus atratus, assembly GCF_013377495.2. NCBI lineage: Eukaryota > Metazoa > Chordata > Aves > Anseriformes > Anatidae > Cygnus > Cygnus atratus. The sequence continues at coordinate 94,037,725 of NC_066364.1, forward strand.
TTTTTTTGTGCTGATTCTGAATGGGAGACGGTTATTGCACCCATCAGCTTCACAGATATAGCCAGTGACAGCTTCACTGAAAGGACTCTGTGTAAATCCAGCAGACAGGGATGGCCAAACTATGGTGACATTAAGCAACCAAATTCATGGTATGTTGGATATGTGCTAGCATCACTATAGTCTTGTTTTAAAGTTTTTATGCATTCTAGTTTTAATTATTACCACTGCTTAAATTCACGTGTTTATTCTCTACATAACCTACCCTCATATCTACGTAAAACATCTGCAATTTCTTGCAGTTTATGTGAATTTGGTACACAATCTGAGGTCTCCCAAAAAGCTAGCAGGTAATGTAGGCTGAGAAAGAAAGAAATCTGGTCTAAATAACACTGCAGTCAATAGCAATCTGACCGTGGACTTCAACAGGAACACGGCTCACCCCTTCAAAGAGAAAGGCAGTAGATAGACAGTAAAACACATCTAAAGGACAATGTTGATCACAGCAAAAACATCATGTGATATTTTTAGTTCGGAAAGGAACAAAGGAGAAATCTTGCACTGTTGTAATTGCTCGGGCAGTTTGTTGCATTGTTAGACAATTTAATCACTTTTATGGTAAAATCATTTAATGAAAATGGTGCATCTTGCTAATTTGGACAGATTTGGAGACATTGGGATATATTCTTAGTACAAACTTCGCCTAGCTCTGTACAGGAGCTATACTCTTATGGCAGACGAAAATCTGTCCTTTTATGTCTTTCAGGAAAAAAATTTCAACAACTGTAATTCAAAAAGTCACATCTTTTGCATCATGGGAGCCCCAGGCTTACTCCTACTGTTAAACCAGTATAAAAGTTTCCTAATTGCTACTCTGATAAAAGGCATTTGGCTTAATACTGCACTAGGGAATGCAATTTTCACCACAGTGTGGTGAAGTTATTCACTATGGTATTTTACTGTAACAGCATGACAGGGCTTATATTCCAAACAGCTTCAGAAAATTTAAGGACAGTTTTTCCTTGTTCTTACTGTTATGCCTTCCATGACACTATTATGTGGTCTAAAATCTGGTAACAGATGTATGCAGCGTTAGCATCAGGCCTGGTAGATGTGAGAACCATCACACTTTGCGGAGCTGTGAACTCCCCTATATCTGCTTCACACCTTGCTGCTATCATAAAGAAGAGGAGAACAGCCGCTTGCAGAGCTGAGCTCTCTGTGTCCTGGCCAAATCCTTTATAGATGGGCCAATTTCCTTCCCAAATGTTTGATCGTGGTGGTGTTGCTGATGTTCCAAAGACAGCAAACAACTTCTTTTTGCTGGCAGAAAGACCGGTCTTTGGAAATTTAACTCTGAGTTCACTTATTCCTAGGAAAATGAGAGGAATGTTTTGAGGAGCAAAAAGATTCAGACCTTTAATCTTGGTCAGTCATCCCTCCTTTTCCCTTCTGAAATCCAGAAAGGTTATTTAGAAAGCAAAGGACTTCAGTGAAATGGGAAATAAGCTATAGTTAGGAAAATATTTTCTAACCAGATAACGACAATCCTGAAGGCACTTCTGTGCTCTGAAGTATTGGCTACAGTTAAATGAGAAATTTTTTTTTTCCTGATAATGAATATGCTATTTCTTGTTTTACATCTTTAAATAAATCGTCGTGAACAATATTAACTACATGATATTTCAGAAGTTCATGCTGTTTTTGCTGACTGTCCTGGAGCCTGTTTTGTCTTTCATTAAATTTGCCGCGGACTAAATGTTTCTGATTAGTTTAAATTGGAAATTAATTGTACTCGACTTTACCCAAGCATGCAAATGTTTCCGGGAAGCTGACCGTAAACTAAGCCATAAGTGACAAGAGTCCTACAGATTATGTCCCAAGGCTAGCTGCTAGGATATTAGAATATGTTATGTTTTGTTCATAGATAACACAATCTCTTTCCTGGATGTGCAAAAGATACCTGGGGAAAAAAAGTCAGTGTCTAGGCAGCTCTAGGGAGACAGAGCCAGAAGCTAGGAGAAGCTCTGGATGGCAGTCTAAAATTGTAATTATGAATATTTCTGCTCCCCTGGAGCCTTGAATCCATGCCTCTCCAGGCACCAGGAGCTCTTTTCTGCACATGCATTTCTGCCCAGATATTTCTTGGTCTTGGCAGGGTGAACCAGCCCGGCCTGGCCCCGTGGCCCTGCTTGCAGCGTGCTGCCAGCGCTGTGCTCTGCTCCCGGCGCTTTGGTGGCTGCTGCTCTGGGAACACAGCTGGAGGAAAAAGCGGCAGTGCCCCCTTTATGAGGCTGCTTGATGGCCAGGGCACTTGCCCCAGTTTCTCATCCATTCTGATTTATAAAGGGGAGGATTTGGGTTCCTGCTTCCAGTCCAGAGGATGCTTTGGCAGGAGTGCTTAGGCAGGGAACAGAAAACCTTCTCCTGCGTACCTCTGACACGAGGGCAGACGGTGTGGCTCAATGTTGCTCTTTCCCCAGCCCAATGAATGTTGTTCTATGTAAGGTACAGTGGCTTAATTAGGAAGGAAGTGCAGAAACCTCCCCTTTGCCTTCGGAGAGCCTCCAGCCAGGGCACTGGGGCATGTCCCTGCAGGTGGGAGACAGAGGTCAGAGACCTTCAACCTTGCCATTCACGTTGTGCTGTACAGTGCTTGAACTGCTCGTTTGTTTCATGGATCAGGGAAGGTATCATTGGTTATGTATTGCCAGAAAAGATAAAGGAAAGGGAGTAGGCAGGCGTCTCTGGGAGATACTTTGGTTGCACCCCAAGTGAAATGGCACATTGAAAATGCCTACCTGCCCTCTGTGGGTCCTACGAGGTGTAGGACCACCCTCGCTGGTGGTTGTGTTGCTGGCAACTTTAATTTCCCCTGGCAGGCACCAAGGCTGATTTTTTTTTTTTCCCCACAGAAAGCAGGAGAAGCTCTGCCCAGTGAAGGTGCTGGTTATGGCTTTGCTTCTGAGTTGGGGATTCTTGCAGCCATTTGTCCCAGTCCGAGGGACATCTCATCCGAGGGTTTTCCCTTGCCAAGCTTGCCCTGAGCTGGGAGTGCTGCTCGCTGCTCCGTGCTGCCACTTGGCCCTGTGCGGCGGGTACACCACACAACCGTAACCTCTTCCTCTGGCAAACAGTGTTAAAAATATTGCAAAGAGCCAACTGTGGTCTTTTTTTCTTTCCTCTGAAGACTTTCTCCAAATACCTCTAATTAAGTTGCACAGAAACAATAAATCACAGTACACGTCTGCAGCTGGGATCTCTCTGTTGACATGCTGGATTTAGCAAGCTCTGAGCGCCCTGGCAGTGCTGGACAAGGAGTAGGCTAAGAAATGGAGTGGGAGAGTTGAAGACATTGCTCTCCCAGCTGTTTCTCGCTTCTTTTCCACTGGAGACTGCAGGCTGGTAAAGCTGGAGGTGGAGTGGGATGTGTGCGTGCATCTCAGCTGCCTCTGGGCAAGCAGTGGTGGCTCAGCCAGCCTTCATCAGCAGACTGTCGAGGGTTTCTCAGCTGTGCTGCAGCTGTGTCAATCGAGCAGCTTCTTGCCACTGCAAGGGATGTGTCCCCTCTTCCCTCTCACCCCACAGCTCTGGTCCTGCCCATTCCTTGCAACAGGCAGCAGCACCTGGCTGATCAGGTGGTTCAGTTCACTTAAGAAAAATAAATAAATAAATAAATATATATATATATTTGGCAGGCTGAATTTATTCTTTTCCCCTGGTTTAGTGAGCTGAGCTGGCTCCGGGAAGTTTGCTTGCAAGCAGGGGAGCCGGTGCAGAGAGGCGGGAGGAGTGGCGAGCAGGGAGGATTGCCCCTTTAGTCAACAGTAGCTGTTAGACCAAGCTCAGCTGCGGCAGCAACCACAGCCTAATTAAACAGCCCGGTCTGTGGCGTGCTCAGCGTCTTCCCCTCCTCTGAATGCCACAGAGCATAGACAGAGCTGCACATGTGCAATGCCAGGAAGAAATCTGCTATGCACAAATTAAAACTAATTTAGTGAATACCTTTTATGTTCTCCTCGCTGTTTTTTCTATTTTTTTTCTCATTTTTTTTTCTTAGCCATGGAGAAGAAGAAGAAGAAAATATCATTAAAAAAGAAAGTTCCTAACAGACAAAACTGTTATGCGTAGTGACTAATGCAACTGAATTCTTTGGGTATTTGTTTGGTTAGAAAACAAGTCTTTCAAAGATTAAAAAAAAAAAAAGTTGGCAGACATTTCCAGTTCAGAAGGCTATTTTTGCCAGTAAGTAAATAAATTCATGTAGGTAATTTTGAGCCACTTGAGATGCCACAGGCCAGGGAGATGGAAAGCCATCCCCTGAACTGCAAGATGCTCGTGGAATTAACTCCCTGTCTCGGGAGGAGAAGCAGAGGATCTGCTTGCAGGGGCTTCTGGTGGTTTTGGCAAGGGCTGGCCTGGCCTTGGTGCACTCCCTGGGCCGTAAAAAGGCTGGCCAGACAGTCAGCAAGCTCCCCGTGAAGACATCGAAGTTCAGTGGCGAGCCGCCGGTCTCAGGAGCAGTGCTGGCACCCATGGGGCGAGGAAGGCAGGGGTGGGACATGGGCAGCACTCGAAGCGTGAAGGTGGACCAAAGCCTGTGGAGAAGGGGTGGCCCTGGGGTCATCCAAGGGGGTTTTGCAACTGTGCCATTTCACGAAGAGGCACCAGGGCCTCAAATAAAGCATCAGCTTTTGCCATTGATGGCTATAATAGGACTGCGCTGGTAATAAATTACGGCAGCGAGCTCGTTAGCAGAGTCCAGGCCTTAAATGCTCGCTTCCATCCCGTAGCTGGAGCTCCAGACCATCAAAGTGCTGGAGGCTACGGGCTGCCGGTGACAGGAGAGCTCGGCGAGGGGAAGGGGCAGGCTTTCAATCCCTCTGCCTCACAGCGCTATTAACAGAAGGGCTTAGCAGCTCTCAGCACAGCTCTGCTGCAAAGATTAGTACTGACAGCATATGTAGAAAGCTTTTTTTTCTCCCTCTTTTTTTCTTTTCTTGCTTTTAATGTATTAATTTGACCTCTAGTGAGGGTGTGGACTGACTAGCTGCTTGTAGAAAAACCCTGCCCGAGCCTATTCTGTAGGCAGAAAACAGCTTATCTTCAGCCTTCCGTGAAGAGACTTAGATGAAACAGAAGACGGGAGCTTGTTTCACTCAATACTAATCACAGCAGTGTAATATGTGTTTGCTTTTCTCAATTACAGGCCTGAAACGGGAGGCTCTAGAGAAAACATTTTTTTCCTTCTTCCTGACAATCTTATCATTTTAATGCTGCCTGCTGTTTATATAGGATGAGAGAAGCAGGAGCGATAGCGTGAAGCGCTGCAGCCCAGCTAAGGAAACTCAGCAGCAGGCTGCAGTCGCTGGCTGCTGCGTGCGGGTGAGGAGGAGGAGGAGGAAGCTCCTAGCTACGTCTGCTGGGCCGGTGCAAGTCAGGGCCTCCTTTGCTGGTGGTGTGCCCACGCATGTGTGCTTGGTGGTTACGTCTGATGGTGGTTTGTGACCGGCACTGAAGTTTCGATAGCCTCTGATGCAGTTTTGATCCGGGGCAGAGTCAGAAGAGCTGTCAACGAGGGGAAAACCTGGGGCCAGGTGGGATGCCCAGCACCCGTGCAGCGCGGCCGCAGCCTCGAGTGCCTCTGCTGCCTTCACTAGGTCAGGCCGTGATTTCTCTCAGATGGGTGCCAGGGGCTTCTCCAGCCCCCTTCACACGTTGCCTTTCCAGCATGAAGCACAGTGAGAGAGTTGTTCTCTGTGGGGCAGGGGGGAGGAGGAGGAGAAGGAAGGTTTGCCCAGCTCCCACTGGGCAGTAGGGGAGAGCATGGGGTGCCTGTGGCGTGGGAGGTGTTGGGGAGCAGGACGGGACGGGTGGTGTGCGGAGGTGGAGGCCTGGGGGAACCCTGAGGTGGAGGGATCTCAGGAGGCCGTGGAATGGCAGCAATTTGCACAAAACTACGTTTCAGCAGATAGATCAAGTGTGTTGTTTTTGAGTGGGTAAACCAAATCCCCGAACTCTGTCTACGTTTGGAAGGACACGTCTGACCAGCTGGGTGTTTAATTGGTGTCCTTTTCTCATGTAGGAGCTAGTCTAAACTCCAGTAAAGTCAGCGTAATCTTATTGACTTAACGGATTGTGCCTTCTAGGGCCAAGTTATGTCTTCTACAAGTACCTTAGAATTTGGGCAGTGGGTGGGAAGGCAATTGGTCAGCCCTACTTCCTGTCCTTGCAATTAACTTTGGTCAGTGGAAGTTTTGTTCTTTCCAGAAATTATATTTTTTAAAACTAAAAGTTTTTTCTTTTTTGGAGGGGTGAGAAGGGAGAGTAAAACGATGCTTACTTTTTCAGAAAACTTTTAATAATTACATTGAAAAACAATACAAATCAGGTTTTCGTGGTTTTACATTCCTGATTTATTTTAGAAGCTAAAAAGGGCAGGAATGACAGGAGTAATTCTAAATTTCTTTTTCAAGAAGAGCCATTTGAAACTGAGCATCCTCAAAGTCCCAAAGAAAAAAATTATCACTTTGTATAGAGTGTCACCAACTTCTTCCCTCTGACCTTGAGCACCTTTAACTTGGATAGAGTTCACAGGAATTTTATGCAGTCATCCTGGAGGAGAAAGAGGCCAGTTCTCCACCTAGTTTGAAATCTGTGAAAAAAGTTTTCTATTTATTAGCATAAGTTTCTCAAATTCAGCAGGTTGCTGCCAACAGAACAACTCAGAACTGGAAGATTACTGAGGAAATATGATTCAGAGTTAATACGCAGAATTTTAGCGAGGTGGGCTGATGTATCAGCAAACACATACAAAGATGCTAAAGAAGGCTTCTGGTACTAAGACACAGGTATCAAAGTCTTATTCACTCCTAGAATTGCTGGCCTGTCTTGTGTATTGAAGCTTCCGGTTTTCTCTTTAAACCAATATTTATACAGAATGAAAATATTCACACTATAAAAATTTAATATATAAACCCCACTATCCTTCTAATTATTCAGCCAGCTGTTTTGACATGTGCACTGACAAAGCTGGTATGAAGAAACAGTGGATTGAGTGTCTTTTAGTGTGAAGGGTGTTTTTATCTGTTAGCAACTGTTTAGTAGGCAGTGAGCCCTTAGTAATAAATATTTTCTTATCCTGATTTTGTTTTATTTTTTCCTGTTTCCTTATTTCTACAGCTTGGCCATCAGCTTCATGCCAGTCTTGGTCAGTCTCATCTGAGGGATCAGAGGCAATGAACTGGGGGGCAGTGAGAAATGCCCAGTTTGTGTGTGTGTGTTTTTGGTTCCCCCCTTTTTTTTTTTTTTTTTTTTTTTTTACTGCATGGTTTTTGTTTACACTATATTTTACATCTATAAAGAGCCTTTCATTGCAGAGAATCCCCAGCATCTTTAGCGGATTTACTGAGAAGCACCAGAGCGGTTTTTAACATGCTGCAGAAATGCAGCCACCTCTGAGGAGTAAGGTGTTATTTTTGCAGTTTGGGACAAGGTGTAAGACAAAAATATCTGCCTGAACTCAGAGTGTGGAGCACAGAGAGGTGAAATACTAGGATGTTGTTAGGTTTCTGCAGTTAAATAAGGATGTAGAAGGGCTGTGTGTGTCTGGGTACTGGCTTAGGGCATCTCCCTTGACCCCTTTTCTCTTATTATAAAGTTGGGCATAAGTCTGGGAATCAGTATGTGGTCTGTTGGGTGAGAAAGTAATGCTCTCCTTGATGGCTCTCTCAAAAATACTAACTGGAAGGAAAAATATTGATCCTTTTGGTGTGGTGTTTCAGAAGCGTTGAGCATACACCTGGGAGCACGTACCCAGCAAAGCACAATGAAATGTCAGTGTATAAGAAGGCTCTGCTCGTGCTGAGGTAATGAAGGACCCCACAGCTGTGTTCCTCCAAGGTTTCTCATAGTAATTTTCCATGAAGCTATGGAAAAATATTTATTCTTCCTTCTATAAACATGTCTGTAGGAGATTTAGGGCAAGGCGTGCGTGCACACACACACAGAAAAAGTCCCTTTACATAGCCATAATTAACAAAATGTCTATGTTTTAATACTCCAGGACGTTACACAAAAAAAGAAAAAAAAAAGTGTTTTCCTTGTTAGCCCACCCCATTTTTGTGTGTAATTAGACACAATATACATGTAATATAGCTTCTTACCATCTCCATGGAAATCCACGTGCTAGGAAGACCATTCTGTGGGATAGTACAGATTAAAGAAACTGTACTTACTTTATGACCTTCAATAAGTTTAGTGGTGCAGAACATGAAATTAAATACTTATGAGGGTGACCCACCTTTCTTTCTATTCCCTCCTTGCTAATCTACAGCTGGATTTTTTCATCTCTCAGGAACAGTCTTCGCTCACTTCCCACCACTAGGAAACCAGCAATATTTCCTTGCACCAATGCCTTTTTTAATAGTGAGGCTGGTGCTTCTGTCAGCAATCATGTCTCCCCAGCATCCTATCAACATGCCCAGTAGGGTGCAAAGGGAGAGTTGAGCACAAGTGTACCCTCAAATGGCAAGTTGTGTTTATATGGTTGTGGTTATGGTTGTACTGTAACCAGCTTTGAATTCCTGGGCATACACAGAGATGCGTCTCAATTGTCTGAGTCCTCCAGTTGGCTCAACATGATTTCAATAAAAAGTCTATGTTCAGGTCACAGGATGCAAGATAAGAAAGGAGTCCTTTAGCCAGGCACTGTTTCGTCTGCTGATTCACAGAGGTAGGAGCTAAAAGGATGCACAAAGATGCAGGTAACTTTTCCATAGATGGTAGAATCTGACCAGTCTTCCTGAGGCTAAGTGGGCATGGAATGGCCATCACTGAAGCAAATCTTTCTTCAAGACAAATCATGTAGGAAGAAAGGTTGTTTTTCTCTGTAACAGTCAGCTTTTTCCTTAAAAAAAAATTAAAACAAAATAAAATCACTATCATTTGGAACCAGTCAAACCTATGAGATGTTTTGTGAAGAATCTTGCTGCTTTGAAATTTGCTGCTGGTCTGAAGTCGAGATCAAAATTACTGCTTTTGTGACTTCCTCATTCACCTTCATTTTCCCAGAGCTTTAACTTCTAAGATTTTGTCTGTTAGATGTTCAAAATATTGTCAAGGTGTTTCAGCTGCAAACGTGTGTGGTATCTTGAATTAGGAAAGGATTGTTATTTCAATCAATAGATGAATTGAAACCATAACTGGATTTCTGGGGCAGAAAAAAAGAGTAATTCAGCTATTCTGTGCTCATATTGTAGGCAATGGTATAATAGTGAGAAATGTAAAAGGTCATATAATGGGATTTTAAATGACATTTCTTAAGTTTCCTCAATTAAATTTTAAATACTTTTTCCTGTGGGACTTTCCCTAGCATTAATTGAATTTTAAGAAGAAATTGTGGTTTTATCAAAACAGACTTTTGGAAAGCTGTTCTGACCATATTTAATACTCATCAGCTGGCAGTTTTCACTTTCTTGCTTTTGAAAAATGCTGTTTTTTTGCCTTTTTTTTTTTTTTTAACTTTTTGACTGAAACATCAGATTTAAATAGTGAAAACTAGCATTCAGTAAAGAGCCTCTGGCAAGGACCAGACCACTAGGAATGCTAGCATGGGTATCCTGATGGATTCCTGCTTGGAACATTTGTCACTTGTGTCGTAAGAGAGATATGATGGGCTGTAGCCATACGTCCTGCTGTGAGCTGCTCCGTTACGTGGGCTGGAGGAACTTGGCTGTTTCTGTGAGAGAAGGGTGATGCTTTTGGCGATTATAAAGACATCAGCTGTGGTAAGGAAGCTCAGGTGATGGAGTGCTATGCCAATCCAAGCTGTTATTCTACTGATACTTTTTTACCCCTCTGGTCAAGAACTTGTTGATCTCTTCTGGTCTGCGTCTTCTTTCAGCTTCCAGAGGCTGTCTTTTGCTGACGAGTTACAGATCTATATGATCTCTGTGAGAATTCACATTCCCTGCTGGTTAGAAAACAAAAAGCTGTAAAACATATTTAACTTTCATGTTGATGTACTATGCTGATCCTCTTACATCTATCAATGTCAAGCCTCTCCAGATCTCCAGACTTGGCCAATAATGGTCCCATTAGGTCTGGATACACAAGGGAACTCACTTTTTACAGCGTTCCTAAAGGTAAGACTGCTTTAGCAGCATGTTACTCAAATTAGTTCAACATGGAAGTCATTAGAGAACAAGCCAGAAGAGTCTTGGTTACTACTTACCATGTTTTTGCCACTTTCAGTTGTTCCCTGCAGTTATTTTGTATGCACATGTTCCTTTGGACGGCTAATCCGGGTATCAGACTGGGTGGAAGATGGATGGCTGCAGGCTTTTACTAGAAATGCATCCTTTGGCTGAAGGCCACCATGCCACTGGGCTGTGCTTCCCTCTGTGGGCTCCAGGTGAATTATGAAGGTCTGTTGTCTTTAGTGGGACTCTGTAAAGTTCAGGGAACTGCCACCATAAAGCAGTTTGTGAAATCATGCATCTAGATCAGAATTTCTGTAAGACAGAGGTCAGATTGCCATTGTCGCATTTTACGTATCAGGCCAAAAATCTTGCAGTGTGATTGTTATACGGGCAATTGCTCTATTCTGTCTGCCACAGAAATTCCTTTTATGGCCTCAGTGGCAGTGCTTCTGAAGAAAGCATTCTCCAGGGTTGTCATTCTCCCTTGCTTGTGCCTAATACTGCTCACTTACTAGCATTTGGCAGAGCTGAATTTGACCTGAGCTTGCTCAGGGCTGGCTACCATTGATTGCAAGTTACAACAGGTAACGATGCTGGGAATCTTACTGCCACAAGGAGTCAGGCACCTCAAAGTCTCAGTGGGATCCTAGAAAGAAGCAGAAGCTCATTTGTATGCAGGCGGATGAACCAGAACATTCATAATTACATGAAGAAGGTACTGGCCTGCCATACGCAAGACTTAGTTCTTTCTCTAGATTGCCATCGCTCCTCTATCATCCCGTTCTGCTTTACTTTTCCCCTTTCTCCTCCTTCCCCGAGCATACAGTAGTGCCTCAGTCTGCCTACAGTGTGATTTGTAGAACAGCTATATACTATCAAACAGTATTCTATCTGGTTCTCATTCTAATATAAATAAAAGTACTCTCCAGTTCCTGTGATCAATATATAAAATTACTTGAGTGGAAGGACTCTTTTGTAAAAATAATCAAAATGCATCTTCACTCAGCAGCAGAGTGCAAATGGCTTAAGTGGGACAGTTGTAGCCATTCCTCTCTTCTTATGGGATTTACACCCATGTGACTGGGGAATATGCTGAGCCCTGTGCCTAGCCATTCATTTCTTCTAGTAGCCTTTTGCTTTTATATCGAGTTTTATTAGCATTATTTAAATATTGGGCTTGTCAAGCCGGGAAGAAACAGAAAGGACGACTACGAGAATGAGACAAAACATGATGTAAGGATGGTAAAATAAACATAGTACAGGAAAGGCAAGAAAGTCAAGCTCAGTGAAAGCCGTAGGACAAGTTGGAAATCTTTGGATGGAAGGTTTTCCAGTGGAAAGTGCTGATTCATCGAGTGCTTCGCAAAAAGGTGTTAATTTCAAATAAGCCTTATTTGGAATGAGAGATTGAAAACCATTTCCATACCATTACAGTCGACCTTTGAAGGTCTGAAATTACTTCAGTTCTGTCTTTGATATTATTCACTCTGTTTTGAAATTTTGATTGGCTGGGAATTTAAAATCTTGCTTCGCTTTTGCTCTTTTTCAGAATGCCTTTGTTAGTTTGTGTAGTTTGACTTCTTTTTTAAATAGAAATGTTGCCTTTTCCCCCACAGGAAAAAATATAGTTAGGTTGTGCAAGTCAGCTACAAAGAGAAGGTAGTTGAGCAAGAGTAACCTGACGGGAAAAGCCTAGGAAGAAAGGCAAGAAAATCCTGCAGCACCGTACCCACAGCACGCCGAGTGCTTGGGCAGGATGTGCTGCGAGCCCTGCACTGGGAGGACGTAACCCCATCGTCGGGCTGTGTTGGTGAGAGCTCAGCCCAGTGTGGTGGCCAGCTTGGTCCGTCACTGTTTACAGAAGGAAAAACGTGAGCTTTTCCTGTAACTTTCTTGATCTCGGGTTGTCCTTTGAAAATGGAGAGGAGGATGGTACCCGCTGGCCACAGCCCCTTCCCATGGTGTAGGGCAGCAAGCTCTTCTTTCTGCTCCGCGCTTGGGCTCTTCAAAGCTTGAAAGGAGCTCACAGGGATGATCCACCCACATTGTTCGCATTTGTACATTTTAACATCACTGTGTGACTTCTGGACAGTGGTGACCATCCCAGAGCATTGCTCGAAAATGCTGTGCTTCCTTACAGCTGGGATGAAGGGGACAGGCAGATCCTGCAGGCCAGAACAGGAAAGCAGCATGAAAAGCAGCGTGCTTTTGCAGGCAGGGCTCTCGCCCAGCTGAAGTTAACAGGAGTAACAGCCACCATTCACTGAGCAGAAAGGGGGAGGCACTGTATGGGGCTTTGCTTGGGGAAACTGAGCCAGAGGGAAACAATAAATGCCAGCCAGACATAGCTACCGAAGCCTGTTTAAACAGAGCACCAGAGAATGAGAGAGGTTTTGGGGTTAAGTTCTCACTGCACAGGGCTTGAAGCTTGGCAAAGCAACAATCTCTCGTTGAGTCTTTCTCTGTTTGAAAAAAGTAGGACTTTGAATTATGACCTTTTTTTTTTTTTTTTTTTTTTGTACAGAAACATTGCATCAATGAGAGAACAGGCTGTCATCAATTTTTCCACTTAATGGAAACAATTTTGGCTAACTGCCTGGGGTCAGCAAAGACTGAGTATTCATATGCTGTTGTATTGCTTCCATGGCACATAAAACGTTCTGCCTGCAGAGGTCTAAATGTCCAGGTGACCTGATTCAAGGGAGATTTGTGTCCCGACTCCTTACTCAAAGTAATGTAGGTATGGTGTTTTGCAAGTGTGGTATTTGTATCATCCAAGTCAGGAGCTTTTAGCTGCAGTAACCCTTTGTAGCCACCTTCCTGGAAGAAGCAGCACCCACTGGAGGCATTCGGTGCAGAAATGGGGACAGGTTAGCTCAGGGTGAGGACTGACGCTGCACCCTTGCACGCACTGGTTTGCTGTCATGTGCTGGGCTGTCAGCTGTGGCAGATGAGCTGCTCTTGGTGAGCAGCTGGGCTGTCCTGGCAGGAAGGGTGAAAATCTCCTGTCTAGGTGTGGGAAGGAAACCTGGGGAGCTACTGCAGAAGTTGCAGGGTAAGCCCTTTCCCTGCATGAATTAGAGCACACACGAAGAGACGCAGGTTTAGCAGCTACCTGGAGACACAAACAGACGTCTTCATTGCCCAGGAGACTGGGCCACAGGCGGGGAAGTGACCTTTGTATGAGCAGCTGCTGCTGACCTGTCCGCAAATTAGCATGAAAAATAAGCATGAAAAATGCACATCGGTCCGTCACAGATTGAGATCTATGGAAGGGAGGCAAAAGTGTTTTAGAAATAATAAAAAAAAAAAAAATGAAGAGTCTGGTAGCACAGTCTGCTGAGCCAAGCATTCGTGCCACTCACAAGGACAATATTTTATGAGGCTGCCTGTCATATAGGGAGATGCAGAGAAACACCGATAGGATGATTGTATCTGATTTGCTGTCACTTAGCATATGAAAAGCTTGCTAAAAAAGTGGGTGGGTAGTGGGAATGGGTTGTGATATTAGGAGAACCTGCTGAGCCACCTTTGTAACTCCAGCATTGTTATAAGAGAAAGAAAGAGCAAATCCCAAATGTGGCGACCCACCTACTCTGCTGCGATGAACAGCTTTGGTCATAGGACAGAAGTTTCCCCAAGTTCCTGGAACAATCTTTTGTCTCATACAGATTTGATCTCAGCCAGGGCTTAACCACCATCAGAAAGCATATTAAGACGTTCTGCTTCAGGTTATGTTTAGACCATGAAAACAGAGCATTTTTTGAATATGTCAGCTGGCATGCTTTAATTAATGCAGGTTAAAAAAGTTCAGCCTATCTAAAACAATATTCAAAACATTGTGGGTATACATACGCATTTTAAAAAGCTTCTTTGGATATTATTTGTCTCTTCTGATAAAAAGGTGTAATATGTATTCAAAGCTGTGCTACTCATAAAACACAGACTGGTAAGAATAAAGCTCTTTTCCCATTGTAGCTGTGGCCTGCAGCTGTATAAAGATTGCTGGTATTTTAATAGTGGCAGAAGAATCTACTTGTCCCCTTAACCCTTTTCAGGTCTGGTTTGGTTTTGTGATGCAGACAGGACGTGGCTGGTTTGGTGAGCTTGCTCATAACCAGCATGGGCATCTTCCAGAGAGCCAAAACCCGGGGCAAGAAGGCGGCGTGCGAGAGGAATCAGGACGGCGCAGCATGGCCGGGCTGAGCGTTCAGGTTGGTGCTAATTCTGCCCGAGTCCTGTTTCACAAGCATGCATTTTAATGACTAGTTAAATGGGCTTGTTTGTTTAATTGTGCGATGCTTTTGGCTTTATAAGTGAATCATCGTCAGCGCGCATCCCTGGGTGCTGGCGATGACTGCTGAGCGTGGGGGAGCTGCTGGCAGGGCACGGAGCATGTGCAAGCCGGGGCAGTGAACACAGCTGCAGCCCCGGGAGCCCGGCTCACTGGAGTTGTTTGTAGTTTGTGTACAGCTCTTTGGGCGTGATCCTTCAGCCTCCTGCTCCACTACAGCCGGGCTGCCCTCCCATGCGCTTTCCAAGTGGATGGGCTGCGCTTGCTGGGGACAGATGTTGCTACTTAAATGTGTCTAATGAGTTTTGATTTTCTTCTCTCCCCCCGCCCCTCCAGAATGTAAACATTTTTGTAAGCGGTGAAATCAAATACGGTTAAAACATGAAGGGAAGCAGGGAAGCCAGTTGTCTGTTTAGCTGAGAAATCCCAAGCTCAGGTAACAGTAAACAGAGCTGGTTCCTTTTTTGGCAGATACCTAGGAGAACGTTACCACCTATCTGTGCAACTGGGGCAGGGGTGCATGAACATACATGGTCAGAGGGCTGGGGAGGAAAAAAATATATATATATATGTATGGTGTTCCATCTGGCTTAAATATTTACAAGTTTTAGTTGAGTAGGAGCAGAATATTTGCGTTCAGCTGACCCAACCAGGAAGGGTGTGTGTATTCATTTCCATGGGACGAGGGGCTCCTTCAGATGAACTCCTTTTCCCTCCCACCTGCATTTTCTGCTAAAACAGTTTCTGCTGGTGCTGTTTCAATACCAGCTATCAGTGTCATTAACCTTGTCCTGTTTGACTGCCTCTGGACTGACCTTGCTGGCTGGGTATAAGCCAGAAGTTTTGAAGAACAGAGAGGGACCAGGGATGGTAACTGCTGCAGGACACACAGCTCCATCCCAAGCCCGTTATTCTTGTGTCATGGCTCTGTGCTGGGTATCAGTGTTGGGCTTGGCTATTGCAAATACTTCCACTATTGGACACTTATGGAAGAGGATGTAATTGTCACTAAGGATTATGAGCAAATTGTTTTTTTTGACCACTGTTTTAAATTCTTGCAATTGGTAACTCACTCTGTCTGCGTGTGTGACTGGGTAGGTCACTGTATGTATGTAGTAGTACATTTATATGTTTGTTTCTTTGCCAGCTAAAGCATACCCTGAAATTTCCCCTAGTTCTTTCCCTGTGATAACCCCTTCGTCTCCATCTGTCCGCAACCCTCTTTTTCTCCTTGCATTTAGAAATGCTGTTGAAGATCCCAGCATAAGCCTGGCTGTCCTCTCCTTCATTGGAGCTTCTCCTCCACATTGTATCTGCAGTGGTCACGGCTGGGACTCGGAGACTGCCTTTTCTTAGCAACAGGCTACAACTTTCTGCTCTTCTCCTGTTACCTCAGCATCTGCAGCCTTGACACTGTTAAGGGCTGTTCAGGCATGTCAGTCCACCAAAGCCTGAGGTTAAACAAATGTGGCCAGCTTTTGGTTTAATCTAAAGGCAAATAAAAACAGAGTCGTTGGTTGGTTCTTTTTTTTTTTTTTTTAATAACTTTAAACAAAAAAAAATTCAAGTTTATTATGATAGTTTTGGCCCTGACTTTACTTTTGAACAGTTAGTAAAAGTGGCTGCTTCTGTTACAGAAACTCCTACTGACAGCAGGTCATAAGCAGGTGACAGTTTTAGCAAGCCTCATGTGTCCACAAGATGCAGGACGAAAGTTCATTCCCTGTCCCTCCTACAAGCATGTCTTGGCAGCAAAAGATGACTTCTCCAGGAATCCCGAGCTGCCCTAACCTTGCAGGATGAGGTTGCACAATGTGCTGGCTTCAGTGGTAGGCCTGGGTGGAATCCTCTCCTCTCCTCTCCAAGTCTCCTCTCCTCTCCAAGTCTCCCCTCCTCTCCAAGTCTCCCCTCCTCTCCAAGTCTCCTCTCCTCTCCAAGTCTCCTCTCCTCTCCAAGTCTCCCCTGCTCTCCAAGTCTCCCCTCCTCTCCAAGTCTCCTCTCCTCTCCAAGTCTCCTCTCCTCTCCAAGTCTCCCCTCCTCTCCAAGTCTCCTCTCCTCTCCTCTCCTCTCCTCTCCTCTCCTCTCCTCTCCTCTCCTCTCCTCTCCTCTCCTCTCCTCTCCACCAGGAATGCCCTGTGTTAAATCATCCCCAGTCTCCTGGTTTGGGAGGAGGAGGAGGAAGAAGAGAGCGAGGCTGGAGCTGCAGTCAGGAGGGGAACTGGCCATCACGGCAGACCCAGGGTGAGCATTTGCAAAGCTGACTGCTCTGCCAACAGTGTGGGTGGCTCCCCAGTGCTGAGGACAAAGGGGTGCCTGGTCTCGCAGTATGCTTGCCAAGGTCTCTGCAGGCAGCAATGATCTGTGCTGCCCGTCCTTCATTCTTTTTTTTTTTTTTTTTTCCTGTTGGTTGCGTGTTTTACAGGGGCATTTTGAGAAAAGTCAACAGAAGCGCTCCAGTGTTTGTGTACTGTGAGGTGCTGAAGGCCATGTCTGCAGCACCCTTCTGCACAGGTTTGTCTCCATGTACCAGCCTCAGTCCCTGAATCTGGTGCTCCTTTCCACCACGGAACCTAGCAAAGAGCAAGCAGAGGCTCTTGTAGGTACAAGTGTGAGGAATCTGTGAGGAATAGTGAGCTAACAGCAGCAAAAAAGCATTTGGCAGATGTATCCTTTCTGTTTACAAATACCATAAAAACATTCTTTGATTTTTTTTTACTATTGTTTTTTTTCTAACCAAATTTTCATCTTGTTCAGTGAACGGTTAAAGGGAGCATAGCTGAGTCTGAAGTGTACTTGCACATGATTTGAATATTTGCTATTTGCTTTAGCTCCATTGGTAGCTCACACTGTGCTGTATTTTTTTTTGTTATATATTTTTCATTTTTCGGTGCCTGCCTTGGGAATTCCCAAACCACAAGAAGCTTTTACATTATCTCTGCAAATGCTCTCAATGCAAATACTTGTGCCAGTCTTTTAGCATATCTTCATTAATGGATATATGTTTGCACAAGAACCTGCAGTTTTATCCGTGTTTGCGGAACCTTCTTGAAGATGGAACTAAATTGCTGTGAATGTTTGCAGTAAGCTCATGAAAAGAAACCTTGAACACCATGAATTTGCAGGGTTTTTTTGGACAAATACCTGTAAATCCTTCTCCTTTCCCCTTGTCGTACTGTTTTATCCAATATGCATGTAGCTGGGAAAGGCAGTAGCTGTACGTTTGAAAAAATAAGAGATCCAGCACCTATCACTGGAAAATATGTGTTAGTCTGATTAAGTTAATAACTGCAACTGTCTGTGAGAGCTGTTTGGTCGGGTTGTAGGGTTGGTAGCACTATCCTTGTAACTGCTCCATGCAATGGAGCATACAATAAGGGGGCAAGAACTGAGACGGTTCACCCAGGAAGGCTCCTGTTCTTATCAGGGATTTTCTGAAATGAGAGAGCTCCAAGTTCCTACATGCAGCCCTGTTTGTTCATAAAGCCCTCCTGCAGGGATGTCTATTACAACACCCCTTTTGTCTCAATCAAGATAGGAAAATTCAGCGTAATTAGTGAAGTCTGTTTGCATATAAAATATGATAGTCCCTTAAAATTTGTCTCTTCACACATATGACACTTATTCTGTCTCTGCTTGAATTGTTTGTTTGTTTTGACTAACTCTCATTTACCTGTAAAAAAATCTTTTTCTAGTTAGGGAGGGCTATATGTTATTTTTTCATGCCTTGGTATTACAGAAATTCTTGGGTAGTCTTTGAAGGTGATTTCATGTTGGAGCAAGCGTAATCCCTCTTTCCAGAAGGGTAGACAGCTTTAACTCCTTTCTTTTAGAGGTGTAGAGTTTTAAGAGGATATATGCATATCTATCAGCCAGTTGCTTTTCAGCTTTTTTCTTTGTTGCTGTTCAAGTCTCAGCAGAGAGGATGTTATGTTGTCTGCCGTGTCTGTGGTTTTGCCCCGTGTTTGTAGAGAGTGTATATATTTACTATTTTGGTGAACTGTATGCCCATCCACTATTATGCTACACAAACGGGCTTTATCTGTTCAACCCATGTTGCTTGATTCCGAATGCATGACTTGTCCTGAGGAAATAATTTAATTCTGGCAGTGCCTCCTGGTTTTAGTTCTGACAGGCCTTATCAGATAGCGTAGACTTTGAACTTTGCATGTCTCTTCCTTTTTTTCTGTTACTTCTACTAGCATAGGTAGAAGTCCCATTGAACTCCAATGTGTGGCCTTGTATGTATGTATATAGCTTTTGTAATATACTCTGAAAGGAGTTTTGGGGTTGCTATCAATAACTCTTACAATATGTTCTCTTGTGGTTTATGGTCATTTTCTACTCAAATGGTTTCACTTCCTTATCTACTCAAGGCAGATAAACAGATCTGCCGTTAGATTAATTGAAACAGGAATATAGAAATGCTGTGGTTCTGAGGATGGCTCCGTGAAGATGCTATTGGTTTTCCAGACCAGGCTCAGGATATACATGCACAGCTGCCTCTCTCACATGGTCCTGTGCATGCATGCAGGAAGTAAAATAGTATTTCACAGCAAGATTATGGCCTTTACATATAGAACCGCCAACTTACCCAAGGCAGAGAAGACATTCTGTATTACCACCAAAAGGACCTATTAATATTTTTTTCCGGTGGGTTATATCTTTTTGTTTTCCGTCTCTTTCTGTTGCTCCAATATGGTTTGGTACAGTAAGAGATTATACAGAGAGCCTTGTCAAAGCAGAATTTTTTGGGGAAAAAAACATTTAGCAGTCCCAGCATTAGAATTTTTTCTCCATCAGACCGCCTCTGAAGTGTACCAGGTTAGGTAGTTTGGTGCTTGGAGAACTGCTAAGGTAGCTTTCTGTTGCCTACACAACCACTTGCACCAATGCTGCAAGTATTGAATAATGCTCTGAGTACACTGCGACCTACATCGATTGTGGCAGACAATATCATTACTGGAAAGTTTGTTAGCATATGCGAGCAAACGAAAAAGGAAACATGTTAATGTACATACAAAACAGTGCTCTAACTCCGGAATAATAACGTGAAACGGTTGTAAACCTCAGTCCAACACCAGCCCAGGACAGCTGCATGCAAACAGGAAACTGTATGCCATGTAGATGGTGAGTTATCAGTAAAGGCATTGCACTCACTATCAAAGGGAAAAATGTGAAAATGTAATCAAGCACTGCAAATATTAAAATATTTATAATGGATTGTCCTCATTCCACTATGCCAGCATAAAACACAGGGAAAGCACCAAGCGGAGCTTTTACCAGATGAAAGTGGAATTAGTACTGACTAAGTCACTGACAAAAATTAGTCACTGACAAAATTAGTACTGACAAAGTCACTGCTTGCAGTCAATACGAGTACATGCAGAAACCTAATGATACTCAGAATGGGACAGACAAGTGTTTCATGTTATAGAGACATTAGGTACTCCAGAAATCCAGTTTGAACAGACAGATATTGTGGTATCCCTACAGCAAAACTGCTGAAAGATTATCAAAATGTTTTTGAAGGTCTGAGATTTCTTCCAGGCACCCTGCACCTGGAAAAAGATTAAAGAATTTGGCTGCTATAGCACTTGCCCCACAGAGTAATTGCTGCTTAAAGAGGGGGAAAAAACGTGAACTAAAGAGAAATAGAGAGAAGAAAAGGTACTGCTGCCAGTTGAAAGGTCTGGTCTATGCAGGGAATCGGCATGTGGTCATCATGGAGAAGCCAGCCAAGCTGTGACGTGCAAAGCTGAGCACCTCGGAGCTCGCTACGAAGTGTGTGCAATTGAGAAACCAGTCTCTGAGTGGCAAAAATGAAAAGCAGTTATCTTTGGCGCTGAGTGTTGAGGGTACTGGCAAGTTGATGAGGAAAACACCTACCTTGCCACATTCTGGGCACCAGCAAGTAAACAGAGATGGTTGAGGATGGCATTTGAGATCAAAGTCGAAGTGCTGCGAATAACATCTAGTAACATATGGGGTCTGCTACTGACGGTATTCTCGCACAGACAAGAGTGGAAGCTGTCTCAAGACCTCAGGCTTATCAACCTGTTGGGAAGGCCAGGGAAGTAACTCCTTAGCAGAACCAGAGATAAAGCAGTGGCTGTTTTTAATGCCATGTGTGGGATGCTGTTTCCACCTTAAAATGTCCTGACCCCAGCAGCGTGAGTTCTTCAGTCAGTGCCCAAAGTGAATTGCCAGTTACTTCTCTGAGCAATTTAAGCTTTTACCAGCTCTCAGATTTGCCCTGACCATCTTTATTCCCAGCCTCTTAGCAGTCACCTGGAGATTTGGGTACAAATATGTAGCATGGGCTGTTTGCAGGACATGGTGCACCTGATGCTCTTAATTGTGCCACCCGGAGACAGTGGCACAGCCATCACTTGGGTGAATGTGTTGAAGACCCGGCTCTTCTCCCTGAAAGTTGTATCAGTCATGATGCTACTGAGATGTTTCTTGAGATGTCCTTTAAAAAGGGCAGCTGGTGGCTTCTGTGTCACATCATTCCGATTAACAGGGCTGAGAGTCAACCACATTGAAAAGGGATATTTAGTAGCAAGGATATTCTGTGAGAAATCTAAACTTTGGGTACAGGGATGTTGAACCATTTGATTCCTGATACTATTAAATATTTATGTTTATCTTTTGACAGCTGTCTCTGCCCACTATACTGTTATGCTGGCCTACGTGGAGAGAGTAACACAAACATAGTGACTACCAGAGATGTAAGCACCCAAGGAAATTTAAAAATTAAGTCCTATGAATGTTCATAACGGAAATTTCACCTCTGAACTGGACAACTTTGTACTTTCTGTAAAGAGCTGCTGAAGAGTGTTGGTGGGAAAGTACCTGCTCCTGCCTCAGCCCAGCGCTTCCCTCGGAAGAGGGCAGGGGCTGGAGCAGCAGCCTGGGGTGCCTGTCTGCAGGCTCGGCTGCGGCGGTCGGGATGGCCCTGCTGCCCTCAGTACTGCTGCAGGGATCTGTGGGCTCCTATCTCGGCCAGTCTAGCTGCAGATCTGCCTGGTCGCAGAAAAGGAGTGAAGCCATTTGAGCCATCAGCCATCAGCTACAAGAGAAGGTATCGTGGAAACTTCTGATAGTAAACCCAAAAGTGTTTCAAATAAAATGTACAGTACTGAAAAAGGGGCTGATGTGTGCATGTCTGACACCTTCTGTAAAAAAGAGCTTGCAGCAAGAAATTGTGCAACTGAACAAGAAGATGAGATCCTCCACATGATAGAGAGGATAAGCCAAGCCAGATACGGCCACTTTGTGGGCAGGGGTTGGAAGGAGCTGGGGAACCGAGCTGCTCAGCATGGACGGACGTGTGAGAAGGGACGGGCGCAGGGGAGGAGTTGTGCTTATCGCTCAAAGTTATCGAATGAGCAAAAAGTCCACGATAACATCATCTGAAGGCAGATGGATCAGTTTACTGAGAGCAGAAAGTGTTTTAAAAAGATACGGTGATGCAATGGATTAAAATGCTAGCAATATCATATTCTTGTCATAATAACCCAGGTTAACCAATACCTGATGAACAGCTGTAAAACAAGACAAAATGAAGCCAAGAGAAAAAGATTAAGAAATACACAGCATTTCTAAAAGGCCTTGGAGACCTTTTCACCTGCAGCCATACTAAATACCTCATTGTTGTAAATTACTGTTTGGATTTTGAGAATTCAGTTGAATTGTTAGATGTTATTATCGTGATCATTGTGGACAGAGCAATGATGCTTCCAGGTAACGTGGTGTCCATGGACTCATCTTTCCAGGCTGTGTGTGGGTTGTTCCTTACGAACATCTCTTATTTAGCTTTTCACTCTTAAAAATTAGCTTTTTAAGGCCCAGGTTAGTTTTACATCTCTCAGGACACAGTTTGTACTGGTTTCCAGAAGATGAAGTGCAGGCCAGAAACTGTTCCATAGAATTTTGCTGATTTCACTTAGGAGGGATAAGAGAGACTTGAAAAATGTGATGTGGATCCACTGGTGAAAGAGGGACAGGCCTTTGAGAGGAGATTTTCAAGAATTCTGGGTTTCACAGAGGCATTTATTTAGTAAGCAACCAAAAACCATGGAAGTTTCATCCTCCAAACCAGAATGTGTAGGATTTCTATTTGTACACGTTACTAGTCATTTGGAGTACCACAGACAGCCCACATATATCACCATTCCCAGGAATAAATACTTGCAGAATTGAGATTTCATTTTGTACTGCTTTGCTCCCCTGGAGAAGAGGAGTTTTCCTTCGCTTGCTCACATAACAGCCAGTAAGTGCAAGTCTTTTTTCAGGCTGTAATAAACAGCCCGTGAGGCTGAGTTGGCCTCAGTGAGTTGTCACTTTCCTCATGAAGATATTTTGGTCTCTCTCTCTCTCTCTTTCTCTCTCTTTTTCTTTCTCTCTTTCCCTTTCTCTCTCTCTTTTTCTTTCTCTTTTCATTCTTTCTTCTCTCTTTTTCTTTCCATTGTTTCCCCCCTTTCCCCTGTTTTTTCCCCCTTTCTTCCCCCTTCTTTTCTTTCTTACTGTGACTAGAGAACTGAAGAGTTGCCTTAAAATTACATGAACATGGAAGGAGGGCACGCTCACTGCAGTGACAAGTGATGAAGTGCAGATGAGCTTCAGTAGTAACTTGGGTTTAGGACAGGGGGTCAGCAAGTCCTGACAACTTTCTCACACTCCTTTCCTCTGGGGCACTGGATAAGTTACTTCTCCGCCTCAGTTTCTCTATCTGTAAAAATGTAAGAACAGTGTGATGATGATAATTGGCTTCCCCCAAAGGGGTTGAGTGAATTAATTAGTTAATATCTTTAAAATGCTTTGAAGATGAAAAGTATAGTGTTGATATAGCCCTGCTGAGAATCTAGGACCAAGCATTCATATTAATGAGGGTATGATTTTGGAAGTTCAGCACAACATGCAGTAAAAAAAAAAAAAAAAGTGTATTTATAGTGGTGCAGTTAGTTAATATTCATGGCTTTGTTCTCTGCTCATAAGTTTGCAGCAAGAACATGAAGACGGGAGAGAGAATAAGGGATTATTGTAGAACAGGGCAGAATGCATGTTGTGGACTAATCCAACAAGTCATTTTGCCACCATAAAACCATCTTCAGACAGCTGCAAAGATTTTCATGTACTGGAGCTGGAACAGGAGAAAAGGAACAGATCTTGCTAGATCTGCTGCTATAATAATAATCCGTTTTCCCTTCCAGGCAAAGCCACAGGGCTAGACCTTGCTTGTTGTGGTGTTTAGTCACCTTTGCACTTTATCTTACCTGCAAATCTCAGGCTGGGAATCAAATTGCAGCCCTCCTCAGCAGGGTAAATCACTGTGATCCACCTTCTATTGTTAAGGAGTCATTGCTAAACCAAAGGCAGGAGAAAAATTACCTGTCCCGGGGTGAAAGGCAGAGAGGCAGCGCTGTCCTTCTGTGATGGTGATGAGGCAGGAGGGCCATGATTTTTAGCTTTGGGAACCAAACTTGCCCTTTTTTGCTTTCACAGCAAAATTTCTTTGCGCGTCTGATGTATGGTCTGAAACCATTATGACTTCTGTGCTTTCTCTTGAGTTAATATTTAATTCCTTCTTAAACATTAACCTTGGCTGTAGCAACTTTTGAAAAAGAGGACTGCTGTGCTAATAACACTAATCATTTCCTTTTGAAAAGCTTGGGAACAATGTGGAGCACTGTATGTGTCTGAAAAGTAAACTCTCTTTTAATGACATATGTTACTGTTTCGCAACACAAATTTATTTATTTTTTGCTGTTTCTTCTGATGTTTACAAACTGTTCCTGCCCAAACTGCAATCCATGAATATTCTGTGGTGAACCCACCTCTTGAGCCTACTCCTTTGTTGTGAAGCAAAGCAGTAAAGCAAAGATCAATGTCCTTTTACTGTCACTGGTTCATGTGGTATTAAGTCAAGTGCAAGTCAAATATAAATATATTTGTAGCTATAACTACCAGACGAACGGCACTTGTCACAAACATTTCTCA
This sequence comes from Cygnus atratus, assembly GCF_013377495.2. Classification (NCBI taxonomy): domain Eukaryota; kingdom Metazoa; phylum Chordata; class Aves; order Anseriformes; family Anatidae; genus Cygnus; species Cygnus atratus. The sequence goes on from NC_066364.1 coordinate 94,062,220, forward strand.
ACCACAGACATCAGGAAGAGAATCTGTCATGTATTTATTTATCTTACATTGTTATCAGGCACCAAAGACTGCATAGTCAGCTGAAAACTAACCATTTCTCAAGGGGTGCATACGTGGGTATGGGACCCCAGAGGTGAGAGCCCAGCTGGACTGACGCCCCACATGGGTAATGGTTATTCAGGGCCTAGCAGAGGCTAGGAGAAGAAGAGGAGCTGCTTGCAGATGCTTAGCGGGGTGCAGCTCTGCAGGTGGAGGCAGGTTGCTGGAGGACATTTGGGCTGGGTTCTGCCAGCGGGGAATGGGGACCCCAGCGGGGCAGTGCGATGCAGCCAGCAGCGCAGATTCCACTGCTGGAAAAGCCTTTCCCTTTATCCCCAGCTCCACACTGAACTACCCCACCTGCCCAAGGCATGACGTTACATCAGTTTTTCTGTCCCGTTTTCATGAGTGCTGCTCCTCCATCAGCAGCATTTTAGGTGCTTAATGGACTTTAGAAGAATTCCGGGAGTTTTCCCTTAAACCAAAAAAAAAAAAGTCTATGTATTAGCTCATTAACTCTTGCAGTATTTCAGGGATCGGTTCTGAAACTGGTGCACATGAAAGTGAAACCCTTGCCTGTGAAGGTGTTTCCTGCTGGCTCTGCTGGGGAGGGTCTTGGTGTTGGGGGGGTGACCGTCTCTGCAGCTTGGTCCTTGCCACTGTGAGATTCAAAGCCATCCAGGCAGCTTAGGATAAGGCAGGAGAGCAGCAGATTTAATGATGGTTTGGGCATACGTTGCTGTGAACAGGAGCGAAGGGGGTTGTAGCAGTGTCCTTAGGACCCAGACATGGTTGTGGTAGCAGTGCTGGGTGCTGCTGACAAGTAAAGGATTGAAATCACTCATGCTAAAGAAACCACCTGCTCCAGCCAGGGCACTGTGCTTTGGGCCATGAGGGCAGAGCTACAGGAGGTGCCAGAGCCCGCACTCGGTGCTGTTGTCACCATGACTTGCTCAGGGCCTTGTCCCCTGAGACTGCTGCTGCCACTGAGGTACCTGGCTGGGCATGGGTGGCAGCAGCATGGGACCAGAGAAGATGTAAGGACTGAAGGAGAGGCCGCCAGAGTGGGCAAGGCGGAAGATGTTGTATGGTGATGTGACACAATTTTTTGATATAACTGCTCTGTGGGATTTTTTTGTTAAGGGAAGAAATGTACACTGGAGTCACCTGTTCTTGCTGGGTCCTGTTGAGGGATGTTGAGACTCCACCAGGGCCTTCCATGAGAATCTATTAAACCGCATGTGTTCTGGGTTATTTCTTCTGGTCGGGAGCCTCTTCAGTGCTGCAGTCCAAGAGGCCTCACAGCTGCCCATGGATGTCCCCGAGAGGGGATCCTCTTCCCAAGAAAGCATTCCGGGGCTCTCGGTGGGTGGAGGTGAGGTAGAAATGGGTGCTCTAGGTGGCGGGTGGCAGAAATAAGAGGAGCTCTTTCAGGATACCTGTGGCTGGTGTAGCTCTCCTCTTCTTGCTCATGCTGTTCTGAATACAGTTAGTGTGCAGGTTTTCAGCCCTCCGCTGATGCAATTAACTTCTCCTATATACCTTTTCTGCAGGGCAGGAATTGTCCTAATTATTTTGCTGTTCTGGCAAAATCAATTTTGTTGCTATTCCCCCCACATTTGCATAGTAAGCCCTGCTGACCAGTCAGTAGCTCTGCAGAAAGCATCCCAGAAATGCTGCCCCTCCAGTTCTGCCAGCCTGGGCGGCTGCCCAGTGTATCTCCTTGGATACACTGCCCCACGGACCTCCTCTGTGCTCCTCATCATCCTTCAGCAGTCCTAGAAACAGAAGAGATCTGGCAGCAGAGGACTTGGTCAGAGTTTGGTGCGTACTGTTTTCCAGGATATTAGGGGACAGAAAGCCCCAGGCCATTATGATTTCAAAAAAGGAGAAGAAAAGATTGAAACTTCCTTCTCCAAAAAGCCCTGAAGCTCAGGAGCTGCTTTGCTCTCTCCTCCTCCTTCCACCTTGTGAAAATTATACCAGTCCAACAAGCTTCTTCACCACTCACCCTTTATTTCCTGGAAAATAAAGACACTGAACTGGGAAGGAGCTCGTGGGTTAATGAGTCTAGGCACTCCTGCCTCGGCAAGCATGTTGCATGATCCTTTTCTTAAATTTATTATGTCCCTTGTAAGAGCCTATGTTTTTTTTCTGGAGCCAGAACCCTACATCTAGTGACTAGCACCTTCCATGTAACTTGTAGCCTAAAAAGCCTATCAAGCTGGCCTCAAACATCAGCATTGTCCTGTACTTTCTGCGTGGTAGAGGTAGCCCCGCTGCCTTTCAGCCTTCACCAGGAGCTCCTCGGCCATACCCATCTGAACCCGGTGCCTGAGCGCCCCTTGCACCCTGTGCCTGCCACCAGGCTGAGCTGGCTCCCTCCCTGACCTAATTAATTTACAGCTCGCTCTGCTACCTCTGCATTCGCCGGCTGTCTGCCCCGACAGGCTGCCACTTGACTCAGAGCAGCTCAGTGCGCAGGGTAACAATAGGCACGTAGGAAGGTGTGGAAATGTTTTTGGTAAGGAGGTTGGCAGAAGGGAGCTTCACAAAAGGAGTGGTGTTCGCAGGAGACTGAGGTACTGGAACATGGGAATGGGAGGCGGCTTTACCTATTAGACAGGGCCTGGACAGGATGTGCAGGGAGCGACAAAAAAATAAAACAAAAAAAAGAAAGGAAAGGAATAGAAAACCAGAGTACAAATAGAGAGAACAATGATGGAGGCGTAGTTGGATGCAACACTAAGCCTCGAGGAAGAGAGGCCGGGCTGTCATTTATCAGGAAATGGCAAGAAACACCACAGAAGGGTGGCGGAGGCAAATCAGTAGGAAAGAGTGGGATTTTGACAGTTTAACCAGCATGTTCTTGCACTGGCAGATACATCGCTGCTGTACAGCAAACTGTGTTTGTGTTATGAGGCAGGTATGAGATGACTGTGCGCCATGCAATGCCGAAGTGTAAACTTCTCTCTCTCTTTGTATAAAAGCTCTGAGGCTATCCCAAACACAAGGCCCTGGATTTCAGATTTCTCTGTTTAGTCTGTGCACTATAATTTAATCTAATATGACAAAATATTTGTAAGCACACATTTGTTTTGTCATGTGTGTGTTTTACGTCTGACTTGAAACAGAATTAGCATTTCATATGTGATGCTCGCTTTTTGAAAGAAAAAAAGGCCTCCTATCCCTCACTGGCCTGGTCGTTTGCTAATCTGCTGTGATCAAGTTTTATGACCCAGGGTCAGGCTAATCCCCAGTGGTCATGTAGTTACTATAGTTTCACTGATAGAACAAGGTCTGCACGCTGTGAAGCGATGCAGCCTCTGTTTCTAGCGGGAGTAATTCTGGACGTCGGCACGGAGCCTGCCCTGACCTCAGCTGCCTTCATAAATGGATGCGGTCACTCTTTGAGCCGGGCCGTGCCCCTCTGCCACTCATTCGGCTTGTTCTTCTGCACTTGTGTGCTCCTCAGGGGGTGTTATTGTGGTTCTGGACTTTAAGTGAGTTTGGAGTTTGAAGTTGTACGTAAAAAAAAAAGAAAGCAAGGAGGAAATGTTTGCACGGATTTTGTGTCCCGCTTCATAAAAATTTGAGATTTGTGTTGTTATTGACTTGCAGATAACTAATGTTCCTAGGATAAAGGTTACAGTAAAACAGCAAAACCATGTAACTAGCAAACCGTGGATTCAGTAAATAGACTGTGGGTGTGGGTATCAATAGCTCAGCGCTGTCTTAAAAACTCATTTTCTGTTTTTTTTTCTTCCCAGTTAACCTCCACATACCTCAGTTTCGCTGTGTGTCAGATAGGAATAATGACAATTCTTGCTTTATAAATCATCAGTGATTCTTAGAAGAGGGAGTGACACTATATTAATTTGTTTGGGGGCAAAAATCAGGGCAAGGTGAGATAAAGCGTCAGAGATTGTTATCTTTGGGTCTTATCTTCTAACTAACAAATACTCTGTGAGCCTGTTTGTTTGTTTTATGCTCACGAAAAGGAAAACTCCAACCAAAAGTGTGATATTGCTTACATACATGCTGCTACGACTCTACTGGTGGTAGACTGTTGTTTATTAGAAACCCACACAACCTCTAAAGTTGGGTTTACATTGCATTGATTTCTTGATCCATTGCTGTAATTGCATGTAAATTTAAATTCATTGATTCAAATTGCACTGAGAAGATAAGTGTTATCAATTGGTGTGCAATTTCCTCAAGCGCCTCCACTGCGGGAGGAAGGGCAGAAGAGCTTGGTGTGGAGCGAGGCAGGTGGGGCGTGATGCGGGGCAGGAATTTGGAGAGTGCACGTTCCGACCCTTGGCCCCTTCCAGGGCTCCAGCCGTGCCTCTCTCTGCTTTGCTCTGCAACCAGAGGACGTCAGTCTCTAGAAATATCAGCCCACGTCAAGCAGCTTTCAGCAGCTCTAAGTTAACTAATGGCGTTAATTTCCTTTAAATACTTTTTGCCTTTTCAGACTCTCAGCGCTTTTTCAATGGGACAGGACCTGCCTCCTTTTGAATTTGAAATGCGGAAACCTTCCTGCTCACTTGCCAGACGGGCTCTACCTTGGATGTAGCAAATGCAGTTTGATATCTCTAGCAGACTGTCTCCTCTCTGTTGTGTATCTTATCCCTTCTCAACCTGGAGGCAAAAGCTGAAATGTCACAAAGTAGGCAGCTGCTTCTTCCTAAAACACCTGTGAGTCAACTCCCAGTGGGCATGAAGGTGAAGATAACTTGGAATGCTTGCAGGGACAGGCTCCATTCATCACCTAGAAGTTCCTTGCTAATCTGTTTCAACCCCCACGGACACTTTTTTCATCAGTTTTACAAAACATTTCCAAGTTCTTGTCAGCCAGGCCGGCTGTGTTGCCCACTGGATACGGGAGGAAGCTGGGGTCCAGGAACATCTGATCCGAATCTTAAACTGGCATGCATTTAAGTTGTTTGCGAGCTTCAATTTCAGTGAATAATGACAGTAATTCTTATTTCTCTTGTTATGAAAGCAGCTCCTGACACTGCACATTAGACATCTGACAGTTCACAGGCAGAAACTGTTGTATGTTGTCACCCCTGGTGATGTAGAGTTACCTGTTAGTAATAATTATACAACACTAACTGTGAAATACAGATAATTGCTGAAACATTTTGAATATCTTGGGAAAAGCTCTATAATTGTCCAAGATTCAACAGACTTGTTTATCTAAAACAAGAAAGGACCTTATACAAAGAGATCCCCCCAACCATTTATTTATTTATTTATTTATTTAAATTACAGCATCTTCTGTCCTCCATGTAAATGGAAGTGATGTACTGGTTGATGGAGAAGAAACTATTTCAGGTTGTAGTATGTCTTCAATTTGAGGTCATGTGTAGCTTTAGAGGCTATTTGCTGAGGACTAAAACCATAATCCTTGTTCTTTTGTTTTAGTGTCTTGTAGCTGGGCTGCCTGCTGGAGAGAGTGAAAAGAATTTAGGCAAAAGAATGAAAAAAGGCTGGATTGCTTAATCATGAAGCAGCGCCAGGCTGATGTAGGATGCCGCTGTCTGTTATATCTCCAGGCAGCATCAGGCTGAGGGTGAGGTAAGCTTCAGTTTGCTTCACTTCATGGGGCTTGAAGGGTTCTGTTTTATAACTGTGTTATACACACGGAAAATTCTCTCACATTACTCATATTTCTCATATTTCTTCTCCCTATGTCCTTGTATTGTCGAGCCCACACAAATAATTAAATAGGAGGAAAAAAAAGTCCTTTCTTTTTTTTTTTTTTATATTTAAGGTTCATGGGGGTGCACTTTTGCTCATGTTTTTCAGTTATTTGCTGAAACCTCAAAGGCTAGACATGTATTTGTTTCGAAACAATCTCCCACATCCCCCAAATGAAAGCTGGGTGGCTCACCCCATTGTCTGCATGAAAGGTTTTAAGAAACTTCTGCAATGACAGGAAAAATCACTAAAGCAGGGTAACCAAAATGAGATTTATGCTCAAGCTCATGACAGAACACCTCTTCTTTAGTGTGAAGGTCTTGACAAGCAATAATGTCAGTGGTTTGTAAAACCTGCAAGTTGTTTTAAAAGTGTTTTTACGTGAAATTAGGTAGAAGCAGGAATATTTTTCAAACTTTTTTTATCTCGCGTTGCATTATTACCGTCTCTGAATAGCTATTGTGCACAAAAACTGAACTAAAAGCTTTGTGGTTTGTTCCAATGTCTCACTTAACTTTTTGTTAAATAGTATTATTTTTTTTTTAGGTCCTCTTATAATTTGGTGTCCTTCACTAATGCACTCAGGAGGACGTGTATAAACAGAGTGAGTGCATTATATGCCTATTCATTGTTTATTTCTAAAGAGGCCTAATTTTTTCCTCATGTTTATTTTCTGAGTAAGAACTACCGTGCTCAACAGAGTAATTGTGCATAAAAGAAAAAAAAAAAACCCTCAAGAACATGTAAAAGTAAAAATTGCGATATTGTTCCTCTAACTCTTCTGCTGTAGTCATAAACCCAAAGATACATTTAAGTTCTAACTTTTCTTAATGGCTTGTGTGTTTGGGCAATGTGTATAGTAAATCAATTATTCAAATGAATAAATTACATGTCAGTGGATTAGAGCTCTGCATTCCCTAAAGTTTTTCCGTTTTATAGCTCTATTTAATCTTTTTCAGCACCAATGTCTTTGGAATGTATTGCAATGTGATGTCAGATATTTTATGAAATAAGCCACTTTTTTTTAGCTCCTAACATATAAGAGCATTGCATTCCATAATAAAATCCACTTATTTACCACAGAAAGAATTGAGTGAGATATTCAAACATCAGTACATTGTGCTAAAGGAAATTATGAAGATGTACTATCAGTTTTAGATCTCTCTATTCTATTGCATTATTATTTAAGAAAGGAACATAGTAGGATAATGCTAAAGACACACCTGTCTATACAGAAAAAGTCGTGTTTTTTTTTTGTTTTTTTTTTAAAGATTGAAGACTTATCAACAAAATAGTAAGTATTACTACCCACTACCAAACGTTGCATAAAGATTTTTTTTTTCTCCATGATCTAAGTAGTTTGTGGATTGAAAGACTGGGCAGATATATTGACTAAAAAAAAAAAAAGATTCTTAAACCCAGGAATGATTGCTATAGATAGTTTACCCTTCTTCTTTACATGGGAACATGGGCTGCTTTTGTAGCTCCACTAACAAAGACCTTCATGTAGGTTGTGATTTCCTAGATCAGTATAATATCAGAGTAGTTTGCCCAGTTGACAAGGCTGCAGTCCTTTTCTAATTGGTGATGATGATTTTTCCCTGGAAAATGCTCTCATTTTTCAATGGTGGGGACTGCTAAAAGGAAGAAAGGGAGACAGATTTTTGAACTGTCTAATGTATTTCTTCAGACTAAACATAGGCTTGCAGAGAATAGTGAATCTGACAGATATTCATAAATATTACCCCTACTTTCCCTCACTCCCCTGCCCCTACTTAGAGAGGGTAAATTGTCTTGGGGAAGGGCAATGGGGAAGCATGGAATATGGGAAGAAGTATGTGAACAGTGCCTGCATGTAAGTGACTTTCTGACGCTGCATGTATTTGTCTTTTCTTTTTTGTATTTTTTTAAAGAAGTATTGCATAACACATTAACAAGACATCCGTCAAAATGAGTTATAAATTAAACAAGTGTGATAAAAGGTAATCAAAATTTTAAAAGCACCTACTGTGTGAGAGGGTGAAGGAATGAGAAAAAAAAAACTGTTGGAGTTGGCTTGCAATTTATTTTGCAAGAATTAATATGGAAGAGTCTTAATCAGTTATAAAACATAATGGAATTCATTAAATAACAATTGACATGAATCTACTATAATTAATCACTTAGTATTGCTTTTTATCTATATTGCCTGTGAGAGTTTTTTTTTACCAGCATATAAACTGATCTATAAGATACAGGGATCTTTGGCTAATTAATTACTCAAAGCCACTGCTTGTGGCCTCAAATGACACATGGACAACTTCTGGAGTGCTGTGCAGTAAACTATTACTATTGCTTGCCTCTGGCCAAGCCGTGCCCTGGCATTATCAGTTATTTGTTCATATGCTCTGCCATGGAAACCTTCCTTTACCATATGAGTCATGATCCGCTATTAAGATTGTCCTGAAAATTCACTTTTGTCTGCTGAGAGCGTACTGTCTGAAAGCAGCACAAAAAATATTCAGCCACACTCATCACATTAGATCAAGACCTAGTTGCTTAATGGTAAAGTTTTCCACAAAAGAATAGCAGATATTGGCAGGACAGCAGCATACTGTGTTTTGCCGGCAACATCTCACTAATCTGCATGTGTGAAGTGTGGCATTGTGTACCGAAGAGGATGGTGGGACTTGAGGCAAGTTGGAGAATGGCTAAATGCTCTTTACTGTCTTGCCCTTTGCTTGGCTGCCCACAGGGCTTAGAAATGATGCTATTCACCAGTTGCAATCAGATGAGGGTGGCCCCAAGGGGGTATAATGTGCTATATATAAGCACATTATATAGCACATATATATATATATATATATAATGTGCTATATATTATACCCAAGGGGGTATAATGTGCGTCAGCCTGCACATTTGGCAACCTACTCCCAATAAAAGGGTGTAGGTCCAGAATGTGGTACAATGGAAGTAATAAATTTAAAAGGCAGTGGTGGACCTTCACTTTAAAGTTGCAGGGTCAAAACCTACTCTGCTGGAGCCAGAATATCACCTGTCAGTTGCAGAGATCTTCTACTTCCAAGGAATTGCATACCCAAGCAGGGAAGGAAGAGAACTTGGGAGTGGTAGGTGGTGTCTTGTGGTAAATGGTCCATCCCCAGATTTCCAGGGCACTCCTTCCATTTCATACTCTGCAGCCTCCTGCTGATTTCCCGTAATGCCATCAATCATGGTAGGTTTTCTTGTAAACAATGGTGCTTTCATGTTTCAACTCACTGGTTCTTATTAAAGTATGCAAAAGGTAAGGGAACGTATGAAGGAATTATGCAAGCTCATGAGGAAAGAGGAGAACTTCCCTCTGAAACTGCACTGCTGTGAGAAGCTCTGAGGCATGGCAGTAGTATGGCAGCCTGGGTTAGGTCATAAGTTTCTCAACTGTTCTTCTGTAGTTAGACTCTGACAGTTACCATGTGAAGAAGATCAGGCCTCAGTACCCCCTTGGTTACAGATGGTCCTAAATACATGCTTCTCTCTGTCATTCTGCCAGGACTCTTGCAGAAACGTAGTCAACATGTGGATACAAACGTGGGGTGTGCTGTACTTGGCATTGCTGCATGAGCCAGACTCTGCATCTGCAGTCTGTTTGTCCTGCAGCACAATTCAAGTCTGTGATGCTTTCTGCCGAGCCCCTTGGCTCATTCCTCTTGTTTGTGTTTGCTGAAAAACTATGCAAGGAACTCCTGTGAGATGAGGTTCGTGGTGTGGATTTTGCTCTCCTCCACTCCCACCACTGGCTGCTCCAGAGGTTCTGATCAAATTCCAAGTTTGCTGCAGCTCAGAGTCTTTATCAAGGGAAAGCATGCTGAATGCAAAGCATGTTGAAGTGCCCCCTTATGAAATGAGGTTTGACTTTCTGTGATATCAAAAAGAGCATTAAACCAGAATTTAATCTATCCTGGGAAATCATATTTCACAATCTAATGCCTGGAGCCCTTTTCTTTTTGATATGAGGATCAGAATTCTGATCTCTCTCATGGTTTGCCTAAACATTTTCTGTTAAATGACAGCAAGTTAATAAGTACAAAATAGTGGGTGGTTAACTACCATTTAGCAGGCCAACACTTTGTCTAAATGGGAAAGCTCTTGGTATAAGATAAGGAGTGAATTTAAAACAGTAAAATTAAATCAGTGTAGCCACATCTTGTAGACACTCCTGTTTTGGTATTAAGCTGGGGTTATTTTAGCTTACTATTTATGAAGGCTTTTAAACTAAACAGTGAGCCTTATCCTTGAACAAAGGTATGCACACGTGAGGGAGTCGCGTTAATACATCTCTCACTGCCCAGCCATCTTGGTAGGATTGTTCAAAGCCTTTGAGGCAAGGAGAGCAGCTGGAACCGTTGCCAAGTGACTTAGTGAAAAGAAAAAATGTCCGTGTGTGCTAAATGTGAAGTGACTCCTCTGATAACCCACGATAGTGTGGAACAATGAAGTGGGCAAGCTTGATAAGAATTTCCAGGAGCTTGGCACTGGGGAAAAGGAGCTACGATAGCTGTGTGGAAGGCGGTTTGTCATAGCCAGATGAAATAGCAACTTTTGTGAAGTGAAGGGAGGAGAGCAGATACCCTCTGCCTGAGCCAGTGACGGGCTGCTGAAGCCAGGGTGGAATTATCTCGCTGGGACACTGCTATGAAAGCTATTGCAGGCATCGTGCGCTCCTCCTGCGAGAGTAGTGGTAACAGTGGTAGTAAGGTAATGTCAGAAAGGGATGATGTCAGGATGAATGCTAGTATGGCTGTTCCTAAGGGCCTTTTGAAATGCCTGTAAAAGTACCCTTGTAATAGTGTTAAGGAGTTTCTACTACAGTTACCCTTATGAGGAGAGTGTAGCATCTCCTGTGGTCATACAGCTTTGACTCTCCATCACCTTTTCCCCATTGTCAGATGATACAGATATACTGTAACAGAATGATCATAATTGCACATATTTATTAGGGATACAAACCATGCAACCCTGCTTGACCTAGCACTTTGAGAGAGTTAAAAGCCTTTTGAGTGGTTTCTTTAAGGAGAAATGATGGAGGATGTAGTTGGATATATCTCGGGTTCAGGCAGTTCACAAACAGCTCCTACAAATCCCTGAATATATTGCATACCCATCAGCAGGAGAAAGTTTCCTGGCTCGCCATTCTTTATAGCTGAGCCTGTTCTGCAGAGGTCTCTGTCAGATGTTTCCCGAAGTGTTGCCACAAGTCCTTCCCTCTCTGTTGTCTATTGATCACCGTGCTTTGCTGGTCTTCCCTCACATGTGCAAGGCTCCAGCAGACAGCATGCAGCCTCCAGCTTTGCTCTTTTCTTCCTCCACCTGACGCACATATGTTTGCATATAAATCCCATGGAAAACTGCTCAGACTGCTTGGCTTTGTTCCTATTTGTGACTTCTTCATGGAATATTTTGCTGATAGTTCCTATTGTCTGAGTACCCTATTTCATTAAAAGTTAACCTGCTCTGTGTATCTGTATGGCATTGTAATTGGCAGCTTCAGTGGACATACCAGCCAGGCCCTAGCATAACTTAACTGTTGAAGGCAAAAAGACATGAAAAATTCAGAACATGGAAACACTTACAGGCCTTTGCCACACTATGCAGAGAAGCGTAGTGTCCTTGACTGGGGCCAGGGCAATCATGCGGGAGCTGATCTTTTACTGAGGAAAGAGGATTGCATTGCTACAGCTTGCAATCTTAAATTTTACCAGGGTGTTCTGCGCTTCTTCAGCACTTACTCAGCAGTGTTGTTCACTGGTAAGGAAAAGAAAGGGGCATTTAGGAAGTTTCCATGTTGTTCTGCACTGCATTGTGAGATGGAATTAAAAGGTCTAGTGCAGCTCCATGCCTACTCCTGGGAGCTATTTCATTAGCTCGGTGGGACTCCGCTCAGAAAGTGATACCTGGATATGATGCTGCATACGTGCAGATGAATTACAGAGATTTTAATACCAGTGTGCTGCAAGGATGAATGCCTATGCTATGGTGCTGTGTCTAGGCTGACTCTGCAACTTACATCTGCAGATTAATAAAAAAAAAAAAGCATTATAAAAAGCAAACTAAAACATTTTCCATATTTTTTTTTCTTTTCAAACCGCCCCAAGAAGGTCTAAATTAAATAAAGTTGGCAGGTTCAAGTGTGACTCAACTCATTGTTTTCATTCTCTCTTTTTGGCAGCCTTCAGTAATTCCAGATGTTATTTCTCTAACCACATGGAAAAAATTCGTATTAAAAAGAGGGGGGTGGGAAGGGAAAGGGGGGGAGAGAGCGAGAGAGAGAGTGAGAGAGAGAGAAACTGTTTTCCTGCATTTGGTACGTTTTTAAAGCAATGATGATATTTCGTAGACAGTGCTAATGTGCAGCAGGCACTAAAGCTAGCTGGAGGCGTGCCCAGGAGGAGACAGCCCCAAGATAAAAGCCTCAGTGTTATAGGGGAGAAATAAGAAGAAAGCCAAAAGCAGCTAGTTAGTTCAATAAAATGGTGTTCTGTCATTCTAGGACTCATTTGCTGGGAATTGTAAAGGCAGGACAAATGGGGAATTTAGGCTGAACCCACTATATTGAGGAAGCTTGGAGAACTATAGTATCATGTCAAGGAGTGAATGACTGTTTTTCTTGCACTGTGATCACAGGGGAATATATGGTTAACTCATAAATAATGCCTTACTCTGAGTGGAAAAAGGATTCATATCTGCTTAGACAGTGTGCTTTCAGGGCACATGAATCCACTTACTTTGCTTGGCTCGCCTAGCATTGCTCAGCTTAGGGAGAAATGGAGCACTTCCTAATTTAATATAGGATATAAGGTCATGTGCATTGTGGTAGAGCTACTTTGCAAGGTGAGTCCAGCCTCCCCTTCTGCATTTTTGAAATCTCCTTCAGGATCCAAGGACTCCAGGGGTCTGAACCTATCCCTGTGCTGCTGGAGCTAAAGGGCAGCCCCTTTCTACAGTTCACAGCACAAGGTGAAAATAAAAAGTGATGGACTGAAGCACGTAGTGGTAGAGCCTCTTGGCAACATGGAATAATCCCCGACAGACATAGCCCAGTTCCCAAGCTCACATCCCACCAGAAGAAAGCATTCGTGGTGAATTCGCAGCACCCAGCTCTGGAGCCAAGCTGCACCTCGTACCACCATCAGTGGTTTGCCTTTCCAACTGAGCAGGACACTTGAGAGCATAAGCATGTGAGCTTAGGGCCCTTCAAATTTAGTAAAATAATAAACACTGCATAGAAGATCACCCACTGACTCAGAGCTACCATGCAGAGTACCACAAGTCTTATTAATAAAAGCTGGTCTAGTGAATACACGTTTAGCAGCAGGCTCAGAACAAAGCATGCAGGAGGAAAAAGCAATGTGCTTTTGAGAACCGTGAGTTTTCCCTCTTAAATGCAACTTTTACATAAAGGACCTCATTGACACCTCCTTATAAGACCAAGTTTTGGGGTCTCTTACTCTTAGGGGGGGGAAAAAAAACCTTTCACTGTAAAAAGAAAGGCCAGCCTCCATCTAATTGATTGGCTTGCTATGGTTTACTTTTTTTTTTGCTGATGCTGTTCTTTTTTCCTTCCTTTTTTTTTTTTTTCTTTTTTTCCACAGTGCACAAAATGCAGCATGGTGTAGTGCTAGTGAAAAAATGGTGTAGTGCTAGCGAAAAAGAAGAGGGATTTTCTGTCTGTAGGTGGTTCAGTACTGAGAGCCCAGAGAGAAAAAAAAAGCTCTGTTATGTCGTTTGTTGGTAAAAGTGAGAACTGTTACTGGAAAATGTTGTTTTGAGATTAGTTGGTGGTAAGCCATGACTAATGCTCATTGTGCCACTATGTGCTTGCTTTTGGGTTACCAGGTCCCCTCCCAGCCCCCCTTGCTTGTTTTATGTAGTTGATGGAGCCTGCTGAAACTTGTACCGTAAGGTCTTTGGTGCAGGGACTGCTTTTTCAAGGTTGTCTGCACATTGCTTAAATCAGTGGGGGCCCTGGCTCAGGACTGAAGGCTTTGGGCATTATGATAGCAAAAATAGTAAATTCAGTGGTGGTGCTTGGTTGCACTGACCTTTGCAGCCTCTGGGTCACTTCAGTTTTGGGACTCAGGGGACCCAAAGCTGATGTTGGTTTTCATTCAGGGAGTGGAAGCCAAGTCTCCAGCCATGTTCATTGTGAAGTTTTCAAAATGGAAAACAATTGTTGATTCATATCCAAGACATTTTCTGGCTATGGTAATCTTGTGTTCAGCATGATCACAATTAAATACATTCAGTATTGGTTTTAGGGGTGTAGTGGGATGTATTGTGTTAGAAGCAAGGGAAAACAATACATTTGTTACTGGTTTTCGTTTTATTTTAGGCATTTACTTACTTGGGGTTCTCTGGTTTTGTGGATAACCCTGAGGATCTTCTTGCAAAGCTAGCACTGATTGCTTTACTTTTCAGTAAAAATAAAAATGAGGAGGAAGGCCACACAGCTTTTCTCTCCTGCACGTATTTCAGATGGAACTTGCCCTACGAGGCTCCTTCTGGCAAATTAACAAAAAGCTCTGTCCCGCTTCCCCAGATGATCAGTGATAAGATACTATGCTGGGAAATGATGTGATGATACAATAGCTAACAACTAAGGCGTGCTTGCTGTAACACTGACTCTTGGTGAACTACACTGGACCAGATTCAGGCAGGACTGCTGCAGACAACAGTAGCTGCAAAGTTATAACAGCATATATTTTCCAGAGCATATAAAAGCCTGCCAGAAGGATTCACCCAAAGCTAGAGGAAACATGCTTGGCAACATTGCCTCTGGTTTGGGTTGTTTCCTTCTGTGTCTTGTAGGAGCAGATACCATAACTACACTGCTTGAAAGGAAGATCTAAAGAATCAAGTGTCCCAAAGGAACTGATTAATTTTGTTCTGTTCCCAGGGCACTGTTTAAAAGAGGTATTTGTGTACCTTGGTGATATAAGATAAAAGAAACCATTTAGCCATTTGGGTTTTCATGCTCCTATTGCAAGAGGCAAGGTAGGGAATACACTCTGGAAGTCTATTGAAATATTGGACCAACCATCCTGGTAAAATCTGACAGAATTATTGCTGATGGTATTTTTTTTTCATGTGCAGGTTCAAATACTTGTGATTTTTAAAAACTCTGTAGGTGTCTTGCACCATGAGATGTTAGAGAAATGTACAAGCCTTACTGAGTTCCCACCATTTTATAAGATCTTCCTTTGAGGGTAGTTTAAGGGGGAAAAAAAACTTAATTTCAGAGCCCTGTTGGCTGGCTGACCAAGAATAACTGATTGTTTTACTGTGAATCATCCAGGTTCTCTGTATTTGGTCTATAGATAACTGCTTTCTTCAGTAGCAATGCAGAAGAAGAAGAAACACTCACTGATTAACCAATGTTGCTTTTCTAAAGTAGTTGGTCTTCTTTTTTTCTGCTGCTTCTCCAAGTACTAGCAAGGTCTGATATCTCTGTCTTATATACAAAGCAAAGCAGCTGTAGGAAGCAGCTCCTCAACTAGATAAATGGTTTGAGTGCAGAACAAAGTTTCATAATTTACGAGATATTGAAAACTTTGTGTCTTTGGTTCATGGTGTAGTGATAATTAAAATGCCAACATGTCACTCATGTGACGTGAGTGAAATAAGGGTAAATAAGGAATGTGCTACCTTTAGACTGTGATTTAACTTGTTATGAAAAAAAAAGAAAGAAAAAAAACCTGTTTTTTTTTTTTTCAGCCATTAACTGTTGTCTAAGATTTATCTTAAGAAAGAAAAGCTGAGCACACTTGATTGTTCATCCGCAAGGAAAGTTGTCATAATTTTTAGGTGCAGAGGTAGGAGGATCAATAGTGCTAAGCACAGAAAACATATTAAATTGGGTAGAGTGGAGCCCGAAGGTCTCTGAGGCCTGTGGTGAATCCATTCGACTAACAGAACAGGACTTTCATTTCATCCTTTCATGTGGCTCTTCTTATTTCTTGCATATATGGAATGTCAAAGTGGAAGGAACATAAGGGGTTCTGGTTTTCGTTTTTCACATGAACTTAATAAACACATACCCATCCATAATATCTGTAATTCCACCCGTAGCTGTTGATCAAAAAGTATATGGATAATAATTGTCAAATGTTTTCTGCTATGCTTAACAGATTCAGGGTTTTTGATTTGGTGGGGTTTACATTTCTGTCTTGTCAGTGCAGGGTGAACTGGATGGGTTGAAGAGTCTCAGATTCTAGCCCAATAGATCTCCCAGCTTGCTAAAACTGGAAACTTTTTTTTTTTTTTCATTTGAACTGTGGTGTAGTATCGCTTTGGTCCTTCCAAACAACATTGTTTTCTGTCCATGAGTGGTTGCATTTCTGTCATGACTGAAGTGCTATCTGTGCATGAGATTGTACCCACAGAGTTATAGAGGCTTGGACCTGTTGGTGTATCTGTCTGTCATTCCCTACAAGCCCCCAAGAAACTTCACAGAATCACAGAATGGACCTCCGGAGGGTCCAACTCTCTGCTCAAGCAGGGGCAAGCTCCTTCTCCTTGATAATGAGATTTTTTACTGGTTTGTAAGGCCAGTGTGGGAACCTCTTAGACAAATGCATGGGTTAGTATGCATAATGTAAGGGTGCAAAAGAAAGTGAGAAAGTAAGTGCCAAGTACATTTTTGCAAGGGATAAGGCAGATTGTAGTATATACACAAATGTCATAGGGAAAGAGGGCTGACTGTTTATGAGCCTCTGAAAAGTATAACTGCAACTGATTATGAAGTTAATGCTGAAACCAGTGTTATCAAATACTAAGGAGCAGGCAAGATAGATGGAGATTTCAAACATGCTTTACTTTCTGCATTCAAGAGGTGCCTGCCAGAGGTAAGATTGTCTGAAAGTAGTGTGACTATTTCTGGCAGTAGTTTTGAAATACTTGTCATTTTCAGTAGTTTTTGGTTGACTCAGGCAGAGAAGTCTTTAATTATGAAAGTGTGTAATGGCAGTATGGGAAGCTCCATACAGCAGTGAATAACACTCCAGCTAACAATGGACATAATGCAGGATGTTTTTAAACATAAGGAAAAAAAAAGAAAAAAGAGAACAACACTGGAAAGTGCTGAAGACCGCTGTAAGGCTGAAGTGTTACTTTTGTCACCCTGGGGAGCAGATGAGTCTGGTCAAAGGCAAGACTGTGACATGAGAGAGAGAATGAGAGAGAAACAGTGCATAACGTGGAAGGTGCAGAATAATTCTCAGTAGTCAGACTGTGTGGGGCCAACAGAGATGTTGAGCAGGAGCTGAATGTGGAGACTTGCAAACTCTAGTGCATTCATTGGCCATCATTTTGCTGCTGCTTGTCGGCAATCCTTTACAGGGACAGCACATCTGAATTGGGGTTGTCACAGCTGTATCTGCCCCAACAGAGACAGGAGGCATATGAAGAAAGGTAGAAAGCTGAGCTTTGCATGGAAAGCTGTGCCTAATAATACCAATACAAAAAGTTCCTGTTGTCCTGCCTCTGACAGTGGATAGTAATGAGCTAAAAAATTAGGACAGACTTAGAGTGATGCTGTTTTAGTGTCTTCGCCCAGTTGTCAGTAGTCTGTTGCACTCCTGAGCCAGAGGTGGTATCCTCAAGGTTAGTAGCCCTTTACATGACTTTGTGCAATTGCTTTTGGATTGTTTCATTCCTGATGTTTGCAGGATCCTTTGACAATGTGTTCCATGCTCAATAATAAATAGTGCAAGAAATGGTCCTTTTCTCTCTCTTTCAGACCAATCTTCTGATAATTTTTTATAGCATGCACTCATTTTTGTATTATTTCTCTCTGCAATAAAAAACAGTTTGTTTTCAGATAAATAACATAATGTGGGATTGCCATGTGGCCTCCCAAACAGATTCTAGAAAGAGATTTCCATCAGTTGTGTTGGTTTTGTTGTGAGATGTAGCATAGCATGGAGGATGGGACTTAGCACTGCTGACATCTGCAGGTCCTCATGATAGAAAATTTACTTACTAGGCTCTTCAGGTCTGTCTTTAAAGCGCTTAGGCTGACCACTTAAGTATTTTTAGGTTAGGTATCATTACGTGTACCTGAGGGAGGAAGACGTGGACTTCCAAGAGGCTGTGGTGGTATGACTCAGTTGTTGTATGTGCAGTTAGGACCCGTAGACTAGATAAAACCAGCACCTCTTAGAAATCTTGGATCTGAGTAGTAAATGACCAACATAGTTTATCTAAAATCTGCAACTGGGGCTCATCTCAGTATTTGTAAGAGGAAACAACTCAACATGAGTAAGAACTTTCAAGATCAGACCCATAATACTGGTGCTACTAGTAGATGATTAAATCTGTGTACAAGACTTTCTCATTTCTAGAGAACTACACTGGAATAACTGCCTCAATGATCTCCGACCGCCTAATACTATTGCGTTTTATGACAGACAATGTAGGTCTTCCTTTTTATTTTCCCAACTAACAAGTCAGTCAAGCAACCTTTTAGGAAATACTACAGGTCACTTCTGTAGCATACCTCACTGCATGGAAACCTTTATTGCCAGGATGAATGATATTCTTAGATATTCATGGGAAATAAACAGCAATAATCCTGACAGGAGGTGTTGGCAGAATGAAGTGTGAACAGGAAGTGATTAAAGATAAAAGACAATCTCAGGAGTTACCTTTAGCTCACTGTATGATTATAGGTGTGGTTAAAACAGGTCACAACAGAGCGTAACACCTGCTGACAACAAAGCTAATCGGAGATCCAAAGTTCGCTCGTCACTCAGGCTAGATTGAGATTATATAACCAGACCGATCACACTGAATAAAATTCTTGGTGCTTAACATATGCTTTTCAGCTTTAACTGTGTTTCAGTGTAGGCAGAAACATATGCTACATGTCTCATAAGCAAAGCTGCAGTGACACCTACATTAAGCTCCCAAGACATTTAGCATTAAAACATTTACCTTCATTTTCATTACAATTATGCACTGAATGCGGCAGGAGCCCAGGCAAAAACAATGTGTGATCATGTAATAAGGACTGCCTCATAATGACAAGGGAGGCAAATGGTGGTTGCACCATCCACCTTCATTAGTGTATTTCCCAACCTCTGTGAGTTTTATGTTGTGTGTTGTTTTTTTTTTTTTTTTAACTTGTAGTTCCATTGGCCATCTTTCCTTACATCTTTCATGTAAGTTTTCAGGTAATACTTTACTTACTCACTAAAACAGAAAAACATGCATATTATCTATATGATTATCAAGGTATTGTTGGCTAGTATCAATCTTGTATCTGTCTTAATTCGTGACGGGTTCTTGTTTATGAATAACAGGATGTGTGTGACAAATGTGGGCCATGTAGTTTGTGCATGTTATCTTGGTATCTTCTTCCATTTCTGTGCATACAAGCCTGAATCCTTGGGCTTTGGGAAAAGAGGCAGAAAAGATGATATCATGAGCAATACTCGGTGTTTCAATAGATTTCTTTGAAGTTACTCTTCTGGTTTACAGCCTGGCATTGATACCCCTCCATACTGATTCTGTAGCTCACCTGCCTTGGCCTCCAGCACCCTGACCTGTCTTCAGAGAAATCTTCTGTGACAACCTAGAAGGGAGATGTTTTCCTGTGGGGAGTGGGATGTGCATGTCTTGCATGGAACGTACTCTACCCACAGAGGTAGACTTGTCATTTACATTTCAAATGATCAAGAGGTGAGTGGACTACCAGGTGTAATTACATCATGCATATGTAGCAGCACGGTTCACAGGTCTGAATCTGAGCATCCCTAAACTGGTGGTGGTGGTGGGAAAGGGAAATGGAGAGGGGTGATTTTAGTGCTTCATATTGTCACCTTTCCACGCTGAAGGCTCTCTCTGGTCCCTGCTCTGCTCTTCTTTATTTATTCCTACCCTTTTCTTTCCCCTTTGTGATTCCTTTGTGCTAGTGTTTGGCTTTGTTGCCAGGTCTCAGCTTGCTCAGGCTTTTCAATTGCTTGCCTAGGTTTAATCTTCTTTGAAAGGTCAGCTTTGTGCAAAAGAAGGATGAGCCCTATGTCGAGAAGTGCAGTTTGAGGCATTCTCCAGTATGGGAAGCTCACCATGTGGTGCTCCTTGTTAGCTAGAGCAACCAAACTCACCAGAAGCAGAATGCATTACTTATGCACGTCTTGTGTAAGATACTCAGCAGAACAATTTGGACACGATCGTTGAGGTAAGAGGGTGGTTCCAGGATGTACCTACATAACCACTGTTCTTAAAATATTAGCTCAACAAATCAGCAGTAGGCAAGCAAAAGGAGCGGACTAGTTAGCTAAGCATTTTTTTTGTTGTTGTTGATGAGTCTTTCTAAGGCACTGCCCTACCCGTGATGAAAAAAGACCAGTCTCCCATCTTTCCAACTGCTGCAGAGAAATTTGCTTAGACACCAGAAATGTTGCTGCGTTCCCTCACCTGGAGAGGGAGTAATTGTTTGGGACATAGATGATTTGCTGTTCAAATTCCAGCTCCTCCCTGGGTAGGTCTGTTTACTCTAAACTCTTGGCTGGGCTTGGGTCTAAGGGCACTCACACGCACAAATGGCAAACAGGTTTGACTTGACTGAGGACTTCACAGTGGGGAGGTTGGAGGCAAATTGCAAAGCCCCAGCAAATGAAAGACATGAAAAATGAAGCAGACTAGTTATGTTTAAAAAGTCTTAAGTATCTAGCCTTTTGTTTCTTTTACTCACAGCTTTGAGGGGAAACTGGCTTAAGAGGAAAAGAATAGCTAGACTGCTCCTGGTAGATGTGTATCTTCACCCAGGCTGTCTCATGCAGTACTTCCCTGTGTTGTTTCACTCCTGCATTGCACAGTGATAAATGACTTTATCCTTAGAGCTGTCAACTCTGGATTGGGACCATCAGAACAATGATTAAATTGTTCTTCAATATTTCTAGAATTAAATGCAAGTTCTCAGTCATGCCTTCCGAACGCTTTATTATATAGATAATGCACATTTGTTCCTTGGAAACACAGAACGGAGTAACCACATAAGTTGTTAACTGCTCATGAACTTAAAATTTCCTTTGCTAGTACCATTCAAAAGAACCTTTCTGCACTGCTTTTAATGCTAGGGCAGGATAGTCCTTCAAGATGTAACCCAAGTGTCTGAATGTATATTGCTTAAGAAGACATCTTTCACCAGCAGGCAGATGGAAATAATTCTGATATGAAGGGCGGGGAAAGAGTTTGCAGAAAGAGGTGAGCTCTGACTCACATCTCCAGAGCTCGTAAAGGCTGTGTTTGCATTAGCCCTGCCAAGTGTGTACTGTCGAAGGCTTTGCCATGCTTCTGGTTCTGCTGGGGGCTCAGTGGCAGTGGTGCCTGTGAAGGGCTCCCACGTAGGCATCGCTTTATGGAAGCTGGTCAAAACACAGCTGCGAGTTCTAACTGCTTTCGAAAAAACAGTGAACTGTTGACTCCAAGCCTCATCCTGCACCTGCTCTAACCCAGCTCAGCGCTGCTGCAGCACCTCCTGGTGCTGCCCCCAACAGCACTTACACCTGTGCCCCTCAGATTAGGGTTAGGGGTCAGAGTTTTGCTAGGGAAACAATGGTTTTGCCAATTTTCTGCTCACAGATGTGAAGCAAAATGGAGATGACTTCTTCGGTTAAAGACATGAGCTGTGAAACAGAATGAGGTGTGAGACAGCAAGGGAGACAACAGCCATGTTATTTGATGTAAATCATACAAAACAACAAAAATTTTGAAGTCCAGAAAAAAATTGGGCAATTGGAGCTGACTGAGTAGAGGCTATGTGGGGAGAAGGTATTTGGGGAAAAGCTGTGTCCCCCTGTAAGATTTCAGATTAATTTGCCTCAGGTGTGTTCAGGGTTCTGTACCAGCTTTCAGTGGATGTTCCTGAATTGAAAATATGTTGCATGCAAACTCATGACTTATGAATCCATAAATAAACTTTGGAAAAGAAATTTGAATTTTCATTCTGCAAGAATTAATTTTCAGTGAAAAGAGCTGTGCTGGGTGCAACACTTGCTATAGTTTGTTGTTGGTATTTGAAAAAAAAAAAGAAAAAAAAGAGAGAAGGTGCGTGGGTGGTAGGAAAGGAAAGTCAACAGCCAAAGTGCTTTCTAGAGATGCTGCTTTGAAAAAAGAGTGATCTTGGACTAGGGACTTGAAGTGGGAAGGTAAAGATATGTCCTGGGGCATGGTGTCATAAGGCAGAATCAGCCAAAGCAGAATAATGGTGCTATGAAAGGGGGAAGATCCTGCCCCCACGCCTGTGTTCGTTCCCAGCTGTTGTGCTGCTGGCAGTCACCTTGTACTGGTTTCTGCACGTGTTGGATTGCTCTGTGCCAAGGTTCAGCTCACTAAAGTGACATAAACCTGGTGCAATATTGCTACTGCAATAAATGAAATTGGCTCTGTGAAAGGAGGAGTGAATGCTGGAGACGGTGCCCTGGGGAAGGGGCCATGGCCCACGGCTGGGACGGGATGGAGGTCGGCGCGTGCTTTCTGCAGCACTGAGCTCTTAAACTGGTGCTGCCCCAAACTAGAAACCACCAGAAGGGGTGACAGCAGCTGAGGGTGCACTTCTCCCGCATCCAGCTCCAGAAATGGATCTGGAAAACAAGCACTGGGAACTGGTGGTCACAGGTCGTCCAGGCCTTCGCCATGTACCTCTGCTTCTCTCTGCAGTGCACGTGCTGGCCTGTCTTGTCCTCATGCTTGTTTGTGAGGCATCTGCCAGAATTTAGTGACTTCTAATGCTTTTACTTTAACCCCCGGAAGGCTCAGTGTTACAGTGAGTCCATCGTGCCAGCTAATGGCTGGTGTTTTGAGATTTGGAAACTAGCGGCAGAACTAATGTCTGAGACATTTGTAATTTTCTCTAGGGCGGGAAAAAAGGAAAATATCATTTATAACTTAGGTGAGTCACTGATGATATTCTAAACAACGTCCTGTAAGTATTTCTATTTAAGAAAAGTTTATATCTGTTCCCCAGGAGCACTGCAGGCCATCTAAAAGCAAAACCAGAATTTCCGCCGTGGAGACGGAGGCTCTCCTCCCTGAGAAGCCTTTCTTTCTCCTCCCACAGTATGCATAAAGGATATACAAAGCCAGCTGGTCAGATGGATTAGAAAGCACTGCACCACGTCAATGGGCACCCTTGTTTGTGTTCTTGAGGAGAGATTCTTAGTTCAGAAAGAAAGAAATGCCTCCTCTGTAATCGCCACTAACGAGGAGACCCCAGTGAAGTTTTTGTGTTTTAAAAGGCTTTGGCAAAAGACATTTTGGACTCTCGGATTAGTTTATGTTCCCTCCCCCTCCCCACTTGATCCTTAAGGATTTGCCTGAGTCATGGATTTTTACTGGGCTTGTTAACTCTGTTGTTATTTTTTTTCAGCCAAAGGAATAAAGAAATCCTTTAGCGAGAGGCACTCATCGGGGATTAGCTGTGAGTGGACTGAACAACTCGATGGCTCCCCGGCGGGGTGACCTCTGACTGCCGGGTCGGATGGCGACTCATCTCATGCCTCCTGGCTGAAGCAAGCCAAGGGCTCCCAACAAGTGTTTTCTCCGTCCTCACCGGTTTCCCTCTGCGCAGTGATGGGCAGTGCCGAAGATGAGCTCTGTGTTATCACAGCTGCTATTCCACAAAAGCGGGGGAAAATGATAAAGTATATAGAATACCAAAGGCTACGGTAACTGTTATTGGAAGGAAACCATGACCTCTTTTACCACCTAAAGGGACCTGTCTGCTTTCCTCCTCTGTAACTTCAGAGCTGCTTTTCCAGCAGGGGTTTTCCCCGCATAGCAGCAGTGCTTCAATTCATTGCCGAGTTGAAAGGTGGCAAGAGTGGCTTTTGGAAACCTTTCTGCTATGGATGGTAACTCTACCCAGGCCTGATGGTATCACGGATGCTGTAGTGGTGGCAGAGGAAGGTTTCAAGGGAGCTGCTTGCACAAGCTCTAACTGCTATATCTGAATTGAACCCATTTACTTCAGCTAGGAAGTTACAAGCAATGCATTTGGGAGGCAAAGCACAGTAAGAAGAGAAGCCAGAAATTCAACTGAAACCGTACATGTAACGGAGGTCAGATTTTGTGTGTAAGGCTAATATGTAGATGAGTATCACTGAACAAATGAGTTATGCAGATTAACTCTGCCTTTGAGAAAATTGGTTAAATACTATGCTATGCACTGTTTTACACAGTCTTTGAAATCCTGGCTGTTTTACAAAGCAGTCAACTGCATCTTTTATCAGGTTATCAAGGGCTTGGATCAATTCATGATGAATAAGCGTCCAACCTACTCTATTGAAAGCTCTGTCAGTCATTGTAGTATACCGGTAGGTTTTCAAGAAACAGCTGTGGAAAAGGAACCTTTCCCTCTTAGCTATTGTTGGAGAAAAAGTAACGAATCGCTTTCATTGTTGGAAGGGAGTGTTGGCTCACACGAAGTCAGGTTAAGTGATGTGTGTTATTTTTTATGTGAATAAACTGGATGGAGTTAGGCAAACCTCCAGTGTATTAAAGCATTGCACCTTAAAATGAGATTTCCAAACAATTCAAAGGAATTAAGCTCCAGTGCAGTTTAGATTGATGCCCTGGCATGCAATGAATGGGGAAGGAAGAAAACAGTGATATTAAATATACTATATGTATTAAAGTAAGTATGCATTTGGTACATGTTCATGTGCAAATA
This sequence comes from Cygnus atratus, assembly GCF_013377495.2. Taxonomy (NCBI): domain Eukaryota; kingdom Metazoa; phylum Chordata; class Aves; order Anseriformes; family Anatidae; genus Cygnus; species Cygnus atratus. Next base: position 94,086,677 of record NC_066364.1, read on the forward strand.
CAAACATAATTATGTAAGTGTTAGCTTTTTGCTTTTCTGACATTAATTAGTAGTTGATTTCTTTCTTGTAAACACGTATGGCAGAAGAATGCTCTTGGAGGCTTTATAAAAGGAATAGGCTGTCACAGCTGTAGAGATATTTAGGGAGGTCTCTGTGCATGAGGAGGTAGGCAAATAGGAGGAAGTTGTGTAGAAGGCTGGGAAGGAGCAGGAGTAGTCAAGGAGGAGCAGGCGATCTGCAATAGGAATAAAAAGAGGAAGACCTTTAGGATTAAGAATATGGCAAACTTTGTGCTCTTCTGTTATCTCCTTTGTCCATTGCTCTGCACAGACTTGTCTTTTTTGTCTGTTTGTTTGTTTTTTCCAAGTTGGTTGCACGTGATGAAATGGCTTAAACTGTTAGCCATTAGGAAACAGTCAGAAAGCTGTGATGTGCATTTCATGATCAACAGTGTCTGTTGTGGGTGCATCAACACTCACAGGAAAGCCTTGCCCTGGCTTTCCGTAGGGTATTAAATTAGGTTTGAAGTCTCCCTGTTGGTTGTCAGGGTCCGTAATGGCATGGAGTAAGGGTTTGTGGAAGGCTGCTGAGAGCTCGAGGAGGAGAGCTGCAGCTGGTGGTTTCGCTCCTCAGCTGACATGAAACCTTCTTCAGTCAGGGTCAGATTGCTGAAGGTAAAGCAACATGTAACAGCCAGTCATATCTCTGCACTGGGGACATCCTGCACCCCATCCCCATTGCTCCTCTTTTCCTCCTGGCTGCCAGCTCCCCCTGGCCTGCAGCAAGTCTAGTGCCTGTCATGTCCTGAGCAAGACGGATTCAATTCACTGGCCTGGAAGAAAACTAATGTGACAAAAAAAAGTGAATTGTTTGCTCCTGAGTTAATGAACTGAATCAGCTCAGTGAAGGCTCTGATGAACACTAGAGTCTGATGTAAGAGAAAGGGTGCATTAGCATGAGTGGGACGGAGAGGAAAGGGCAGGGCTGGAGTGCAGGACACGCTACTTTTGGCAGTGATGAACTGCGAGAGTGATTCAACCCTGACATGCAACTTCCCCAGGAGGGTCTTAATACAGGACCATGAAACAGGAACTGCTTTTAGCACGAGCTGCACCATTGCCTGTCATTATCATAAATAACCAGCCATATGTAAAACAAGAGCTTACAGTGCACATACAGGACTCCAAATTCATTCACAGGAAGAGCAAAGCACACATGATAGAAGTTGGCCACACTGCAATGCACAGCTGCAAGTCACTCTGTCACTGTAGTGGTGAAGGGCACTTCGGAACTTACTGGGGGAGGGGGCAATAAGTAATCAAGACAAAGGGAGATTTATTCCCAGTCTCCCAAAAAGCATTATGAAGGCACCATCCAAGAAGAAACATTGTGCCTGTAGAGTATGATGAAGAAGTGTTAATGATAGATTAATTTCCTTAGGCTGGACATTCAGGGTACTCCAGGATTCTCATTTATTTCAATTCTGAGAAGCATTTATTGTGGCTTTCTTAAAGCTCATGTGACAAGCATTTTGGAAACTCTGTTTCGCGTCAACTAGCCAAGCGTTGTGCTGGAGGTCAGGACTGAGACCTTTGCCTCGGTGTGTCCCAGGAATCTGGGCAGAGAATTCAGTTCTAATTTCTTTAAAGTGTGAAGGGGGAAGTTTGCATTTCATGGTGTGTTCACAGCTTCAGTGAGTATGAACAATCTGTGATTAATATCAGTAGTAAAGGAAAGAAAAAAACATCAGAGGTTTTCACCATTAATTTTTCTGACCTTTCTGCGTCTTCTTCTTTTGTCTTTTCATCCCCATCATGCATGCTTTTTTCTTGATGTCCTCTTTTGTTCAAAAGATATAGGTAAAATTAACAGAGAATGAATGTTAGAAGGTTTTCTTTGATTGCAACGTAAAGTAGTAAACTATTTTCCAAGTAGTAAACTCTGTAGATTGTGAATTGTGGAAATTCAGATGCTTCATTTACAACTCTAGTCTTTGGCAGACCAGATACAAGTGCTTTAATGCTGGGCTCGCTGCACAGAGAAGCACAGTAATCATGCTACCCTGCCTTGAAAAGGTTCTGGTACCACACAACATGAATATGATGGGATAGTCTGTGGCTGGGGAACGCTTTAGCTAGATAAACTGTGCCTGTTTGCATGAACTTGCCATCTAAGACTGTGAAATGGTAGTTGAAGGCAATACAAGTTGCAGTGTCACACTTCAAGCAGCTGAAAGGGACATCACACAAAGGTCTCTCAGCCTGGGATGGATCAGGGAAGGTATGAACTCCACATCTTTGCATTGGTCACATGTCAAGGGATAGCCCTTACACTTCAAAAATTAAATGTGCACTTTTGTTCATTGTAATAACCCAGCCCATCTTCATTACTCTTTCAATTTGGTTGTAACTTTTATTGTTAGACTGAATAACTGGAGCAATTAGGGTAAAGACGTCAGAAAGAGCCAGATACCATAGGGTTGTCCTGATATAGTAATTTGTGGCAACTTCAGGATTTAAGTGTCTCATCAGATACTGCTGTGGCTTTAGGAAACCTTTGGCTTTGCCAAAGTTGGAAGGCTTTGCCAAGCATTTGAAAAGTTCATCAAGCCTTAGAAAGTATTCTGCTCTGACCTGAGCTGGAAGTTAGTTTTCACATGTTGTTGGTATTAGCATTTTGATCTCTCCTGTCTTCAAAAGAAGCAATAGCTTTTCCTCACAGAAAGGAGGACTCTATGGAAATTATAAGACTCTGATTTCAGTTTTTTCCTCTTTTAGTTATAAATGCCCTTTGAAATAAATCTGCAAATGTAGGATATAATTCAGATCAGCTGGAGCAATACATTTAGTGGGTCATGCACAGAAAATTGTAGGTGTTCCTCATATGTCATCCAGATTTTTTTTAAATGTTCTTGGCGAAAACATGATGTTAGTGTGTGGACAGCACTACCGATGTCCTGTTGACCGCCCCCAACCCACCGCTAACCACCTGGAATGAAGTTATTTTTATAACTGGCAGACTTTCTATAAGCAAAATGTTTCAGATTTAGCAGCTGAATGGAAATGCCTGGCATGCTTTCTGTGGTCATCCTTGTTTGCTAACGTTACAAGGTAAAGCAAACGTGCTGCAGAATTGTGGTATGTTTGCATCTTTGCAAAGGGATTGATGACTAGCCTAGATAAAATACACAGGCATAGGCCACCTGGTCTCCACAATTAAGCCCTCCCAAAAGATGGGTGTGCTCTAAAGCTGGAAATTGGGTAAATCTGTATGAAATTGGAAGTATCCACAAAATGAACTTAGAGCCCAATGGGACTAAGTCTAGCTGATCAGTTTTAACCAAGAATTGCTATAAAATATATGATGTAGGCTGATAATCTTTTCCAAATCCCCTGATGATGTTTTTCCTCAGCTTTGCTAGAGTGGACTTCAGAGTGACAGTCTAAATGGGGACCCTTTAGCATTTCCCTCTTTGCAGATGCCAAAATGATCTGTTCTCCTTTTCTGTTTTACACATTTCTTCCCATTTTTTTTGTTTCGCTTGGGCTAAGGGAAACTAAATAGAGAGCATTGTAGTTACTTAGAGTCACCTTCCCCTGGTCCTGCATGCTTTCAGTGACACTGTCTAGGCTGTCACCCTTGGGTTTCTATAGGAGAGCAAATTGTGACTGACTGAAGTACAAGAAAGAAAACCTTATATATATATGTGTGTGTGTGTGTGTATGTTAACAGTCCACAAAGAATAAGAGAACTTTCACTGTTTTTCCTGATACAAGAAATAAATTCTTGAAAAGAGCTAAGTGTCAACAGTATCATCAGTTGTCAGCCTTTTGCAGAGTCCTACAAGGGCTTTGGACGAGGTGCAGGCCTTTGCAGAGCCTATAGACCTAACTGTCTGAGCCTCGTGGCATTTTACTGGGTATTATTTATGTTAGTCTAGGTCAGGCTGAAATAGTTTTCCCTGCTTCTCTGCATACAGCCAAAATTGTGTGCACAGTCCTGTTTTTGTGAAAAGCCCTGGCAGGCCTTTGAGCATGGGTGCCGTTAATGTGACAGGGCCGGGATTTCACCCCGGGCACTTTTGCATCTGCATATGTAATCTGCTCGGAGCAGCTTCAGACAGCGCTGTGATTAAAAATGCTTGGGCAGGTCTCCACAAGCGCTGTCCCTGTGCCGTATTTCGCAGTGCTTTACTGGTGTTATACACAGGAGGCAGAGTGGGGAGAAGGGCGACTTTCAGAGCAGGTATCAAGCAGGGCCTTGGGGCCACAGGAGTAGGAGCTCCCTTCAGATCATAATTTTAAGTGGTTAAAGAGGGTGTTGCTTACTGGCCGATGCAGTAGCCACCTGCCGAAGGCTCCCAACACCTCTTTGATGCATTGCAATCCCCATATAGGCAGTTTTCCATCCAGCTATCTGCCCTCGCTGGTTCTCTTGGCTGCTTCTTTCTTTGCCTTCCCGGTTCCCCCAAGTCCTTCTGGTTGTTCTGTATCAGCGCTGCGCTGCTGTATCATCCTGCTATGCTAGGAAACGCCTAAGCCCTTACCTTCAAGAAATGTACATGGTAGGAATGATGTTGGTATCCAAAAAAACACAGCACAGAGATCCAGACTTGTTCATTCCTTGGGTTTGGGGCTCCGCTTTGATCCAGCCCCACAAATGTGAGGTCTGAACTTGTGCCAGTGTCTGATCTGACAATGTTTTGATTTGAAGAAACATGTCAGTGTTTCTTTGATTCTATTTTTTTTTTCTATGGGAGAAATTAAACTTGAGGGGTTAGAGGGGGATTTTTTTAACTATTTGGAATGATCTCTGTAATACAAAAATCGTGTGATCGATAGCTGTTGAAATATGACTGGCGGCCAAACTCTGGGCCTCATGTCCCCGTGATCAGAAAAGGATCTGAGCCAAAGCCAGCTGGGGAATCCTCCCAGGGTTTATAAACAGCTTTGGCTAAGTTCATTATCAAGTAGAACAAATGTAAATCAGTTTAAATAGAAAGCTAGGTTAAGGTTTAAGGTAGTTCCAGAGGCACCCGGGAGAAAGCCATCACAGTCCTTTGGCACTGACCTGAGTTGGTTCCCTGTCTCCAGAGCATTCCTGCTGAACCTTGGGCTTTCTGCCTTGCATTGATGGAAAGTGCTCAGGCTACCTGGAGCAAGGAGACAAGCCACTTGCCTGTAGAGACTTATTTATTCCCTCTTGTTCTGGTTGTGGGACTTTGGAAATGTTTTGGGCAGATTTTCTAACCCCTTGAAGTGTTGGTTAGGGCCAGCTCTGTGTAGAGAAGGAATTACTTGTACTTGAGCTTTTCCTTAAATAGCTCCAAGTGTTTTGGTGAATATAAATTGTAGCCCGGTATTACTTACAGCTTTTCATTACTGTCTACTCTTGATGGCCATTTCTGTTGAGAGGTACATTTTGAGAATGAAAGAGTTTTATGTATATCTGAAAAATGAAAAGCTTCTCTGAGCAGAGAAGCCTATCAGTAAAATTATAAGCAATTTTCTTTTTGGGCAGCTGGTATGCTTGGGCCATGTGAAGGCTTTGCAGACAAGAGAGTTGTACTTGGAGCCTGGAGTAGCAGCAAAATGAGTTGCTGAAGATGTCTGAGATCAATCTATTTCCCTTGGTTTCTTGCTGATCAGTTTTGTATGCAATAAGAACCTCTGAAGATGGGGGGGTTGTCAGAGATCTCTCAACTATAATTTGTTTTTAGGGGCCAAACATAGGTGTTTGGAAGGACTCCTCTCGTGCATAGCAGTTAATTTCTGGCAGTTTTGTTGCTTTGTAATTGCCTGGGATTGTCACAGTCTGCCAAGTATATGCCCACTGGAGGTATCTGATCTGCTTGTCTCTCCACAGCCTGGTTCTGCAATTTTTTTCTACAATTTTTTTTGCAGAGGAATTCAGTATGAGCGTCTCTGAGGCTGGGGCTGTGCAATTCTGTGCTTTAGAAAACCCTCTTTGGTTCACAATGACCACAGCCTTCTCTTTTGATCAAGCTTTAGGACACGCGCTGTGTCAGGTCTCGTCCTTTCTTTACTTCCCCTCTGCAGTAATTCACGATTATCACTTCTTTTGCACCAGCACCAATGCTCATGTGCCTATTGCACTGCTTCAGGGAGATGATCCAGCCAAAAAGTAACCTGAAAAAGAAGTGCTGAGCTCTGTGAACCTGCTCCCTAGGATCATGTAAGTGATTGTGGGAGAGGGTGAGAACACACATGCCAGGGTGAGGAAGAATGCTATAGTTTTTTGTCGGAAGAGTTTATACTACCACGCAACCTCAGTGATTTGGATGGGGAATTTATATCTGTGAGAGCCTTATCTGAGTCACTGACTAATTGTTAATATTACCATGTTTGCCCTGCAGTAATATCAGGAGGCTGCAATCATGATAGGAGCACTGCTATGCCTAGCTCTGTGTACGCACCAGAGGAAAATTGCCCAGTGTTTGCAGTCTCCATAGATGTGACAGCCAAACACAACCAATGACAATACAAATGCGCTTCAGTCATAAAAGCCATGCTATTCCTGACCAAAAGTCCATCTTACCCCTCTTAACCTTTATTTTGTCTTATGGGGGCAACAGCTTTGATGAGGGTGCAGAAGTGGTGTGCACAGTGCTGCTCTTATGCGGTACACCCTCACAGCTGCAGGAAAACAGGACTTCGGTGCTGTGGGTTGCATCCAGATGGTAGTGGTTACCAGGGGACTTATCCTACAAGGGGATTGACAAAGTCCCATCTTGAATGTCTCTGCAACAACCCATTGCAGAGGGTTTCGGTCTTATCCAGTGTTATTTTAAATGTGCTCTTTTAAAAATTAATTAGGTGTACCTTATTTCTTGTATGCAAGATAAAGTGAACGGTTGCTTCTCATTCATCTTCTCTGTAGCCTTTATAAGTTTGTGAACCAGTGCTGAGCCATATTAAATTTTTCAAGTGAGAGAGGACCCAGCCTGGGCTGTTAGTAGGGGAAGACTGCAGCTGTAGGGGTGGAAACTGTGTACACTCCTTTATAAAAGGGCTGAGTCCTCTTCACTCCAGTGGTATGAGCTGCTTTTGGCACCTCTGAGAGTTGAGATATGTTTGCAGTTGTACGCTGCAAGCTGAAGGAAGCATTCCTCTGCACGGTGCTGCGGGTTTAGCTCTATGACTGTGGAGGAATGCAGAATCACGTGGGAAAAAAAACAGGAAGTGTTTCAGGAACTGGCAAGTTTGAGAAGGTTTAATCAGTTATGATCAGTTGGCTCCCAGGAATCATTTAAGGAACAATTCCTTTATTTCTGTACAGAGCAGAATTTGAAAGTTTATGTATGTCCAAGTCATGTTTCCTGGGTAAGTACGAGCAATATAGAATAATTTGCCTTAGATCTTTTCTTGAAGACTAATTATTATTTCCTTCCCTCATTCTTTGGTAACTTTGAGGATGTGATGAGACATTAAATAAACTGGATTCGACGTGAGACAAATTCTAAGAAGTTCCCACTTTCCACTCCTGATGCTTGTTGCTGTTCCTGCACTACTCTGGTTGTGCTGATGCAGCCATTTGCGGGGCTGTGCTGGAATGATCCAGGTTAAACATCAAGCACAGAAAATCCAGCAGCAAAAACTTTGTTTTCTTATCAGCTGAAATCTGCAAATCCAATCTGTTTTATCGATACACGTGAAGACGCACTGATACAAGTGAGGCAGCACTGACCGTGGCATGGAGTAGAGGTGGGTGGCCTTGCACCTGGGGAAACGGAGTGACAGAACAGCAGACTGAAGAAAAGTGTGTTAACCAGTGACACTGGTAATTCCTGATGCGCTCTGTGGCCTGAGCCAGCTTCTGCTTTCAGTTCACATACACCCACAGTGACTCCAGATGGAAGTGGCCTTAGCTGTTGGACGACTACCTGTTGGTATGGTAATGCTCACCAAACATGGCATTTAGGAGATCAACCTCCTTTTGAGATGTTTTTATACCTGCTTTATATTTAGCAAGAAAGCATTTGTGGTCTCTCTCACTTTTTAAATGGAAGCAACTGTATTATATATATAAAACCAAATGCAATGCAACTCTTTACAATGACTGGAAGGGAAATGTGAAGTTGAAAACAGGCAGTAGCCTTCAGCTCCATTTCTTTGTATTTAGTTGACTGAATTCTCCATTTGTGCCATGGTAGTAATGCCAGCTTAGATTTTGGAAAGGACTATAGGCTCTGCAGGTAAAAGACTCCACATAATATGGAATACTATTACAAGATAGGTAGTGGCAGATTCTTCTGAAGCATTTTCCTGCCCTTTGCTTACTGGAATAGGAAAGAATGAATGATCTTAAAGCTGTAATGCTTTTTCTCCCAGGCTGTGTAGTTCCTGTCTCTAGTACAGTAAGGTTTGGCTGAAGATGAGAAGCTGTAACACTGCACGCTGGTCCCAGCCTCTGTTACTTTGAATTCTGTGCCGACATTTGACCACCAGACTGTCGAGGTGGGTTTGGGGTTTTAAATGCAAGACCGTGAAAAGATGCTAAGTGTCTGCACATTGCTGGATTGCATCCTGGTACCCTGGGCCTGCTTGGGAGAGACTTTTACTTTCCCTCTAAACTCCACAGGATCACGTAACTCAGGATAACTCCAGATTTTGTCTCTTCTGAGCATGACGGTTAGAATTGATATGTAAAACCTTAAACACTCTGGAGCTCAACCAATTAAGAGTGATAATTACGAACTGGGTTGTAGTGAACTCCTATTCACTTGCAGCATTCTCCAGTCTAAAGTTTCTTCAGAGGAAATTCAAGGATAACATACTGGGGTGGGAACACTTCCTTTTTAAATTACTAAGCAGCATTATTGTCTTAAATGTAAATTAGATAATTAGTGAGGTCAAGAGACCACACAAAAGATTTTATTGGTTTGAATAAAATGCAGCCTGGCATCAACTTGTGTAGTAACAACCAGGTTTTCTGAGTTAGTATGAATCACCAGATTAGATGTAATTTCACCTTGTGTCTCACTCATGAATCTACTGTGTTTCCAATTTATTATAGGGCTGTAATTATTTAAATACATCTTTGCTTGCTATAGATACTGTATTACCTATCCCATTTCTACATAAGGGTTTGGTTTGGTTTTCATTTCTGCTCCGTCTTCATTCTATGCTTGATTTTTCTTTGACTTTTCTCTCCTTAGTGCTTTGTTTCTTCTTTTCTCGTGGGGGTTTGCTTAGAAGTTATGCAGACTCTTAAACAATGTAAAGACATGAATTTAACAGATTGTAAATTACAAAGCTTGAGTTGCCTTTTTGGCTATCACCCATGTGTTTTGGCTTTTACTACCTGTTTGACATGCGCTACTTTTTCATTCAGATGTAAGCAGCACTACTGAAGTGAATAGGCTGTGGCTGTGTGTTAATAGTAATGCTTCAGGTGTTCACTCACTAAATTCTTGTGGTAGGGGCCGTAGGTCCTCTCAGCAAAAAGAAACTATTATTTTCCAGATTATATTCAGAGTAGATAAGACAAATGATGAGAGTAAAGATGATCTGGATCGTGTGCAAGGGGAGCATGGGTATTGGGAAGATGAGGTGATAATACGTGCAAAGTTTATAGTGAGTTGGAAATTGAACCCAAGTCACCTCGTTCCTGGTTCAGCACATTACAAGTCAGAACTACCTCCCATTGCCATGGCAGGTATATTCCTTCAGATTCCCCCACCCTCCATTTTGTACTGGCAGGGTTGCCGCAGAGTACTTTAAATAATAGCATGTAAATTTTTACCTGAAGAGATCAGGGAAAATTTTAAATAGATCCTTATTTTCTGGGCAATGTGGTTAGAAAAGCATTGTCTCTCCTTTATTTACGCATGGGAGACAGGGCTCCTGCCAGCCAGCCATGGGAGCAGCGCTTCTCGCAAGTGCAGTGCCCCGTGAGGTGTGTAAAGCAGCAGAGCTGGGAGAGAAGGCAGGGAGGACTGGCTCTGCCAGTCAGGGAGAGGCAGCTAAATAAACCGAGTGCTTTGCACTGTGGCGGGACTTGAATCATGTGCCAGGCAAAGCAGATAGCAGGCGCAGAGCGCAGTTAGCACCCACTGGTTATTAAGAAATATCTGCCCACAGATACGAAGGTGGCAGAGTTGGTTTTTCTTTCATTCTTCCCAGGTCTGTGAGGTTGCAGCCGCCTGCTCTTACTTAGACCATAGCCCGCTCAGGCTAGATGTGTGGCATGAGGCTGATGTGAAGCCTCAGCTCTGTTTTCGTGCCTCTCCAGAGCAGTACAGCACCTATCTTTAGCAGGTGTGTGGGGTGTCCTTGTCACAGTGGGTGTTTGGTGCACTTGGTGAGATAGGCAAATGTTATTATCTTGCATTTTATAGACAGTTATTGCAGCACAGAGTAAACAAGCGCCAGAGCCTCCAAGGTACTTTGATGCCCGATTCTAAATGGTTTCAGGGTCATGCAGGCCCAGCATATTTCTGCGGCTTGAGGCTGAGGTGAGTCTGTGCATTGACACACGCCACGTAGACTGTCACAGGCAGTGCAGGGATTGCTGGTCCCTGGCTGGTGGCTTGACCGCTGGACCAGGCTGCCTTTCCTAATCTTTTGTTCAGATCTCTGCTTCCAACCTGTCTGTTCTGCAGGATGAAAACCACTGTGGTTTTACACTGAAGCAGTGCCTCCAAGCTTGAAAAGACTTAGTGCTCCTTGGGTATGGGAGGCCTGCCTTGTTGAACTTCTGCCTTGTGGGAACATGAAGCCCGAGTTACAGTGCTAGGTGAGCAATATTCAGCACACAGCCACCCCAAACCACTTCACTGCCTAAATACTGTGCTGTGGGATCACTGTGTAAATAGCACAAATAGCCAGCAAACGTGGCATTTTCAGGTGGTGTTTAGCAGGAAGATCTTCAGGAAAGGACTGACATGTTAAACAAGCACTGAAGTAAAGAGAGAAGTGTTTCTACGAACTGTTTTATCATGAATACATGTATGTATTACATATGCATATATATATGTATGTGTGTGTATGTATGTGTGTAAAACCAGAGTTTAATAAGGGCAAAGATGAATTCTAGGTAATTAGCAGACCAGATTTTGCCTGGGTTAGAGAATTCTTATGAAGACGTGTGCTAAATTTTCTGCTTGTTGCCACATGATTGACTTTAAAAAGTGAGCAAAGTTATCCTTCCCTCACTTTGAATCTGCCTGTGAATTAGAAAAGACAAATGGTAGATATTTTTGTTGGGGATTTAGAAAAAAAAAAAAAAAAGCCAACAGGGCACAGAGTATCTCTGTTCCCTCCCAGTGCAAGGTTTATTGATGCTGTCTGCAGATTTGTGTTTGCTTTACTGCTGGTAGTTAGAGCTGGTGATCAAAGGCTAGTATAGCCGAACCCACGAAGGGACATAATTGGTTGGGCTCTTTGAGTCCTCTGTAACAATACTCAGTTTTGTTGTGTTAGGCAGGGCTCCACAAATTATAAAACATTGTATGATTGCTGGGGCAGTCGCTCAAATGTTTTCTTCTCGTCTCAATTCCTTTTATACAGGAAACCAATATAGCTGGGAGCCCAAGGATGAAAGCTTTAAACCTGGAGGGTGCCTGGTGCTTCCTGAGAATCTCACGGGGGAAACATTCAGTCCCAAAACAGCTTCGCTGACAGATATATTTTTATAGCCTATTATTTTCTCTCCTCATTCTTTGTTTCATTTGAATATAATAGGCTCTTTATTTTTAACTGCTCGTCTGTTCCTGCCGTTTATATCCTCACCCAAAAATCATAATTCTCTTGTTTCATTTCTTTCTTTCTTTTTTTTTGTTTTGTTTTTGACATCACATTTGGTTACTGTTAAACATATGTGCTACAATGCCTGTATAGAAGGGACATTGTTTATTTTTCTGAGTAATAAATTTTCCATTTTCCTCTCTGTCTTTTCAAAAGAATCCCATATTTCAATTTGAACCAAAAGGATATAGCCCTATTTATAGGTTTTGAATTTTGGCAGTGATGTAAGTGTGTTATGTGGTTGTATGACTTCATGAGAGGAAAAAAAAAAGGAGTTGCAGATGAATATGTAAAAGTGTCATTTTCCTTTTTATTTCTCTAATACACGAGATGGAGAAAATACTTCTGATGCTGCTTCTCCTGGGTGTAGTTGGTGTGTTCTCAGGGGACTGCTCCAGGGTCCCAGCAAAGAAGCTGCCCATGTCCTTGAGCTACTGATGCAATTTTATAGTGGATTCAAACATGAGCAGATTCAAATGCTAATTAAACAAAATGTACAGAGTGGTTTCGCTGTTTGGAAGTGGATAAATGCATAATACGAGGCCCATGCTAGTAAAGTTACTTTTTTCTTTTGTACTTTCCAAAATCATGTTTTGTTTGGTCATTTAAAAAGAATAGATGCACAACTTTCTGGCATGATAGATTTTAATTTGGACAAATAAGCATGATAAGGTACTTGCTTTCATCTTATACTTGCATTCATCTTATAAAATCCATGTTAGGGTGCTGTCTGTGAGAGCCAGACTCCACGTCTCCCCCCTTCTTACTACCCCTGCACAAACCCACGTCCGCCAGCTACGGGGGACGAAGCAGCAGTGTTTGCTCAAACAGCCTGTGCACGCAGGTGGCTCTGCACAATGCCAGGTCAGCATGACATGAATGCACCACCTCTGACACTTCGCAGCAGACCTTGTTATGAGTTCCTGCCCTGTTGAAGCAAAGCAAGTTGGGGAGCCAGTCAGGCTTTGCTCTCTGTGCTGCCACTGACTCTCAGACAAGTTCTTAAATCTGGGTCTCAGTTTACCCGTCTGTAAGTTAACAACTGCAGTGCTTGTCTCTGGGAGTGTCTGAGAATAGAACTGGTGGGAAAAACAATTTTTGTCCCAGAAAACCTGTAGAGATTAGAATGTTATACATATGTGAATATAATTATTTAATAGAGAATGTAACTATAGGTGTATGTAAATATGTAATTTTAGCCTCCAATTTAATCATAATGAAAACTCAAATAATTAAAATTTTTATTACAGAATATTTCCTCTTCTACAGATCTTTTAAAGTTCAGTCATAACACATCTTATATATTATGTAAAATGCTTCATTTGGGGTTTTGCTATTCTGTGAAAAAAAAAAAGTTTTGCTGAAATGGGATTTGCTGCTGAAAAGCTGTTTCAAGAATGCCTTTCAGTTGCACAACTTAATGTAGTACCTGGAAATGATTTTAAGCTCCTTGCAAAAAAACAGCCAGGGATCTATTACATTATAATTATTAATTATAATGCAATTAATAATTACTGTTATGATTACTTAACTCTTTTAAGTATGATGTCCTTTTTATGTGCTTTCCTTCTTGCAGATTGATCACCTTAATTATGGTATGTCTGTTTGCATGTACTTAGCACCTATTAAAATGAAGCCTAAAGTGCATTCTCAAACAAATTAGAAACTGCTTTATATGTTTCCAGGCCATCTCAGTGGGAATGAACTAGCATTTTTCATCTCCCTGAGTTAATGGGGCTTGGACTTTGCATCTATGTTATTTTCCCAGACCTTTGACAGAAAATACTAGCTCTCTTCTTGGTATTTTGACCATTACTGGTAATGGTCTAATGATTAACTCTTGGAGCAATGGGGAAGCGAGTGTATGCCATCACCCCAATATACTGAATTCTGCCAGCTCCTGAAAGAAAGACGCCTCTAGAAGTTTGCAGAATGACACGTTTTGCAACTGGATAATGTGATTTGTTTTTCATGTTTCAGTCAATATTAAGGGTTGTAGACTCTTCTTTGCTGTTTGCAACCCCCTTGGCAGTTAGAGAATCCTAAAATCCTCAGTGGACAGAGGTCTGCACGCAAGTCCCCACAGGAAATGTCTGCAAGACTAAGTAAATTACAGATATGGTTTTAGAGATACCTAAAAATGATTATTCTCCAAATTAAGTAATAACTTAAAAGGATAAAACCATCTATGTGAGTGGTCTCCAAAATATGGTGAGATTAGGCCTGAGTATGAACCTCACTTTGCTGAAGCCCTGCATTACTTGCAAAGTCTTCTATATACAAGAAAGATGAGCTGAGTTTTGTGTTTTTTGGTTTCTTTTCCTTCCCTGGCTGCAGCAGGGTCATCTGAGGCAGTCAGTACCCACGCTTACACAGATGAGCTGTGCAGCAGTCGTGTCTCTTGCTCTGTCAGCGTTTTGGGCAGAGTGTGCATCTCTGCAGAAGTGGCTCAGGTCTGTTGAGCTGCCCAGCTGGCGTGGCTCTGCCAGGAGAGTCGTGGGTCTGAAGCGTCGTGCAGCTCTTCCTCTCCATCACGTAAGGCAGGGGCTTTGCCAGCTCTGTTTACGCTGGCATCTCCTGGGCAGTTTTCCCATTCTGCTTCAGCCGCTTCCCTCAGCACAGCCTATTATGGGTAGGTCTCAACACTTTTCCTCTCGGATTCAGATCTACGTTACTGGGGAAGGACAGCAAAGGCTTTGGGATTCAGAAGACCTGAGTATTTTTTTTTTCTAGGCTTACTTCCACACTGAAGTAAAGTATAAAGAGGAATGATAACATGTGGCTCCCTCACTGGTTCATGTGTTGGTGTTCACAACAGATTTTGAGGTACTTGGGGGAGAGTGTCTTTAGAAAGTAAAATGCTGTTGGTGGTGGTAGTGTGATATTATAATCATGTCTGAATCTTCCATCATCTAAACACAAGCTTTTTAAGTTTTCTGCACCTCAGAAGTGGAATCACTTCTAATATTATCATTGGGTCTCTCTGTAAACCAGTTACCTACCGGTTATTTGTGCCTCTCATAGGCTGAAGAACAACAATAAAAGCAACAGATGAAGGTTTCTGTCCTGGATCAGGGCTGATATTGACCAGGAATTGCTTTCCTCCCTTCACTTTGATAAGCTTTTCCAGTTTCTTCAGTCTGGTTGCTTTTATGTGGCCATATCTATCATTATATGGTTGTTTTTTTATTGCTGATAATAGCTTATTGAGACTTAAGGAACTTTATTTGCTTAACCTTGGATCTCTGGGAGAGAAGCTCGTTACTTTGAACCTTTCAGCCTCCTGCTATTAAAAGTGTTGAAAGAAGCAACTCTAAATTAGGGCTTTTATTGCAATTTTAAACACACAAATAGATGCCTTCGTTCTTACAATCAACATCAAAAGGCCAGAGAGTCTGGAGTGTATCAACCATATTGGTCATTCACCATTGATCAACTTACATGTGCCTGTCTTTCCGTCAGGATCCCTTCTCCTTCAAATGTGTTCACTCAGTCATGCTGCTGGAGAATTATGAAGCTGGGAGGAATCTCAGTAGTCCCCAGTTGTTACACGCTGTAAAGATGGACAACTTGGCCTACTGGCATTCTTTGGTATGAACATTGTGTTTTGTGGCATGGATGAGTCTCTATGTTTATTATATGCATGTCATTATACTCTGACTGTGGAGTTTGAATTTTCTGTTCTGCACTTCTCATGAGGATTGCTTAAAATAACAGATGCTAACTGTTGCAGACAGATTAGTTAATTTTATAGCTGATAAAAACAATAAACTAATAAACATCAAAGTGCTTAGGTCCAAGGTCCAAGAATGTAAAGAAGGAACAAATATCTAAATGTCTGACAATTAATTTCTAGACCCTTTGTGTATTTGTATGCTATGACCCTTCCCTTTTGTGTAGTACAGTCTGTGCGTCATCACTGCTTAACTCCAATATGTGTTGTGCAATTTATTTGGGCTTGCATCTTACAAGTCAATATGTTGGTTTTTGTCAGTGCTGTGGTTCCGTGAAGTTAATTCTTTCTTTGGATGGGAAATATATCAAAAGAACAGATATGTTGCTTCAGAGGGACAATGTTCTTATTTTATGCATAGGTATAATTTAACATAGGTGTATATTGGACTGCATGCCTTTTTTGTGTTTGCTAAAATATGATTTGATTGCATGTGTAAAACATGTGAGAACTATTTTAAAAGTATGTCTCCACATAAAGCAATGGAGTTAAAACATACTTTCCTCTTCCCATTCTGATGTTTCCTCCCAGTCCAGCTATTTTTTGCATTATAGATGAGCCCACTACAGATGAACCCAACTACTTTTATGCACTAAAGATGAGCCCCCTCCCCATATAAATCTACCGATAAGCAAACTCTGCCCTGAAAAGCTTATGTTAATGTACAGGAGATCGTATTCTCTCTAGACAAGCCAAATATGTAGAAAAGAAAAAAATATTAGATCGCATGTGATCTGCAGTCATACAGGATGCAAGAAAGAAACACAGAGAATAGCTCAGATCTCCCAAATACCAATCAGTACTTTAATCAAAGCGCATCTTCCGTCTGTTCTTCCATCTCTCTTGCTCTTCCTCATCTCGGATATACACTTTATTGTGATAGTCCCCCCAGAAATGCATGGCATCAAGTTAATATATGGAATAGCTGGTGAGAAAATGTAAACTCTGTTGTTGTTGTTATTGTTCTGCCAGCAGTCTATATGGTGACAGAGGGGCAAAAGCTGCTGGGTGCTTTGGCTCAGGAGTGTAACTGAGTGGATCTAGTGGCTTAGCTTTGAGAAATTTGTCCTATCCCTCCCTTTCCCTGCTGCTGGCTGTGGTGAACACAGGACACTGTCTTACAGTCATTCAGTTGACTGGTATGGCAGAAGATGAGTCCTTTTTTGGCAGATTACTGAACCAAACCATTAAGGTGATGGGGTCTACAAGTGCCAAGACAAGCCTAGGGAATTTCCTTTCTGATCCACTTTTCTGTTTTGCTGTCTTAATTTGTCTCTGGAAACAACCAGGAACAATTTGTGAGAAATCATTCCATGGTGATAAACGTGGAACAAATGTTCTGTAATTTTGCTGTTTTTCACTAGATACAGATCACTGTTTTTATTGTCTCCTGAAGTCTCCTTTATTTTGTGGGATTGTCTAATGACAAGCTCTTCAAAGGAGAGAAACAATATTCTTACGCACATGGAAGACTTCCATTGTTTCCTCTGCTGCTCCTTTGGCTTGATGCTGTATTCAAGGAGTAATTGTAGGAAATCAGTGCTCCTCTTCCTAAACATAAACTAGGTTGAACTGCATTCTTCCTGTCTGCTATTGTTAGCAAGAACATTAGAAAATTGCTGTGCAGCAAGTCAGTCATGAAGGAGAAAAAGTGGGACAATTTGCATTTTTTTTCACAGATGAATGCAATATGTACCTTTTCACCTGCTGTAAATAGGATTATTTGTGGTATGAATTATGTCAAATAATCTTCATGAGAAGGGTCATTTCATTATCTTCAATGAAATTATATGGTGAAATAAAGCAAACAAGTTTAGATTCTTTTTTTTTTTTTCTTTCAGCAATGACATTCTCTTTCAGATCAGTGTAAGCCAATGAAGGGAGCAGTTGTATATTGGCTCAGTAAACAGGGTAAGAACTTTTTCAAACCTTTGTAGTCCCATTGGCTAAGACGATTATTTATGTGTCAGTGAAATATAGTCAAATTTAGAACCAGGTAAGTATCTAGTTTCTCTTTGCCTCAGCATATTTTATGTTTCATATTGAGATTGTTAGGTGAAAGTCTGAGCAAGGAAAAAAGAAAATCTGAGTATTTCTGGGTATATTTATTTGCAACAGTTAGTACAGAATGTATGTCAGGGGCATGCATTACATGGTTGCATACTAGTAAGAAGAATCTTAATTAAATTTGTTCTCCTCAAGCCTGGATAGTTGATATGAAGCTCTCTCTGCTGTAAAAGTTTCTCCATTTATGTGTCCTGTGGATTTTGTTATTCACAATCTTTTTACCAATTCAAGGAATTTTCACTGAGGTCATAAAAGGTATTGTTTAGGGCAAGTGTGAAATATTGTATGGAAATCCCTAATATGGATGAAATAATTAATTCTGAGTTTGGAATTGAGTCTAAGCTTTTGTTTTAGTTTAAAAGATGCTTCAAGAGCAATAGTAATTTTCAGAGCAACGTGCCTAGTTGCCAAATGTTTTGAAGACTGTCAACCTCTAAGGCATTTATCTTGTGACAGAGTAGTAACATTTTAAAGTCTTAGATAAGGCTGATTTGTGCCCAACAGACTAGTCAATCCAACTTAAAAGTTTTATTCTTTTTTTTTTCTGCTTCTAATAAGGAAGAAGACTTTTAAGGCATCCTTATAAGGTGGAGGCATGTATCATGTAATAAAATGATTCAGAGGAGCATTTCATCACTTTGATTAGGGTAAGAAAACTTTCCTTTAAAGCACAAAGGCAGTGTATGATGATAAGTATGCTGGTAGGATTTTTAGGTTAATGAGGCATGAGTAAGTGTAAGCTTTCCATGATGAAATGAATAAGTGATTGTATTTACTGTGGCTAAACATTGTATTTATTAATATCTAGTACTGCTATTCAAAAGTGATCTTTTAATAAGCTTTTTGTGCAGGTGACCTGAGACCCATGTGAATATCACAGTCAAAAGTAAGGAGACCTTTTCTGCATAGAAGTGCCCAGTGTTAGAACCAGGTTTGAAACTGCAAGTCTTCTGCAAAAGAAAGGGAAGACAAGGGTTTGTTTGGCAGAGAAGTGAAAAAGTGTAGTTCTTTAAATGTGAAATGTGAATTAAAGGCTTGTGCTACAACAAAATTTACTGACCTACATGCTCAGTTGATAAGTCTGAATGGATTTGGGATAGATGCCCATCTTAAGAATGTATACTTTCATGTCCTTGTATTCCAGAAAAGTCATTGTTCTGGGATGAAAAATGGTTTAAAAAGTGAAATAAAAATGTGAAATTAGATTGAATTTACTAAGTGCTAGTACTAGCAAAACCTGTTACAATTTTCTGTCAAGGCAGGTTTTGATCTAGAGAAATCAAGGCCTCATTCAAACTGAAGCATTTAAATTCAGTAAAAGTTTTTGAAGCAGAGTCACTCTAAAATTCTCTGGCCACTGTGTATGAGGTCAGCAATGTGTTATAGTTATACTTAAGAGTCCAGGTTTCATTTGAATCATTTGAAATATTCTCATAACAAAACACCAGTCTCTTTCTTATCACTTGTGCTCTGGGGATGCCATTTGGTTTTGCCTATCAGTATCACCAAATGTATGATAGGACCTAAAATGAATATTCAGTGGTTCTGTAGGGGTAAGGAGCAAAATCCTGGCCAAGCTGAAGTCAAAAGTTATATGTCATATATACAATCCATATGTATTGGTGGCATAAAGTATTTCTACACTCTTTCCAAGGTGGTTAAAATGTCTATAAACTGAGCTGGAAAAGCATTTCTTGGCATGGGATGAAGTGCCATCTAGGTTTCCTGGCCAAACTGCAAGAAACACGCCATGATAAGCTCTTTGTGGCAAATGTGGTGCTTCCTGTGGTGCTAAAGTAACACCACTTTTACAGCTATGGGACACATGGGATTACTTGTGAAATTTTCCTGTCATTGGAAGATTTCAACATTTTGTAGGTCAAATTTGCATGAGAGCATGGTTTATGTATGATGCCTGTTGTTTTAAAGCACAGGGTAATGAGTCTTCCATTGCCCAGCTGAGGGCTCTTTTTTAATGTTAAACACCCATGCAACTACGGTGGAAGCAGCCTCAGTTGGTCACATTTTTGCGAAAAGTGCATTACAATAGGACATTAGTCATCCTTGCCTGATAAAAACAAGAAGTATGAATGAAAAAGCATAGCACAATGTAGTGCTCTCAAGAGCGGCTTATATTGGAAGACCTTTAGACCTTTTTTTTTTTTTTTTTTTTTTTAAAGTGTGTTGAGGGGGAAAGACACTGCTGCTACTTGAAAGCCTCTTTGGGATTGCAGGTCTTGTGTAGCAATGGTTGACTCAACCCTTTATTTTTTGGAAGAAGTTCTGCTGTGGCATGGGGCATTCTGATGAGTCCTTGAGAACAGAAAAAATAGAAAAGGTCTGCCTGCTCTCTATGTAAACACTCAGGATCATATAGCATTTTCTGGATGAGCTGGGTTTTTACACTGGGTCACTACATTTTTCCTTCTCCACAATTGTGCAGTTAGCTGCTGCCTTCCAGCACATTACACAACACAGTTGCACTGCATATGAACAGTGTTCGGAGCACATGAAAGACTCTTTAAGTAACAGTGACCATTGGCACTATATTGCATAAGTGCTGTTAGGCTTTCTCTGTTTCAGGGTTCAATAAAGGACAGTTTGCTCCATTTAATCAATTCCTGAAATGCCAGACTTTAGGATCTGTTTGGGTTGTAGGTAGATCTCAGGAAATAGCAGATTTTCTGATTTATGTGAATACTTTTGCTCATAAAAAGAAAAACAGAAGTGGTTTTATGGTCTCAGTTTTTGGCAGAACAAATAGAAGGAACTGTAGGATGATTTGAACGCTGTGTATGTTAGCTGGGCCATCAGGTTGAAAATGTTATACTATTTTACAAGCAGAAACAGAAGTCGCTCAGATGTTAGCCAGCACTGCAGGATAGTGGCAAGAATGTGGTAGGGAAGACAAGAGACCCCAGTCTACCTACCAGGTGATGCTTAAAACATGAAAGGCACCATACTCACACCTGTAAATTCAAGGGCCTAACACTTGGTCCTTCTTTCCCACACTGTTCATACAGCCTCTTTGGTTCTGTGGGCAAAGTTTCGTGGTGGTAGTCACTTAAAACTGCCTCATGAATTCATTAGGATATCAGGAGTTTGTTAAGAATACGAAACATTTTTGCATGTAATATGATTTATAAGTTTGCTTTTTTCTGTATGACAACTTCATTATAATTTCAAGCTGTGATGTTTCACAACAGAGAGAATCACCCTCTGCTGTTATAGTGCCTTTAATTCTCTGCCTCTCATTTGGTTTGCCATTGAAACTTTGGGACAAATGCCCCAAGAAATGGTGCAATAGCCTCTCTATGGCTTTAGGCCTGGACAAAGCAATGGAGAGAAAATGCAACATGCAACTTATGCACTAGGGAATCATGAAGAAGACATTCAGTTATTGTTTTTTGTTTTCTCAGTAAAAATACGATTGTAATTAAGTTAAACTGCTGAACTGAGGCTTACGAGGTGTTCACCACCATTTTCTCCTTCTGACAGCAGTAGGTCTGAAGAATGGCAGTTCAGATTTTTTTTCCTCCCCTCCCATGACTTTACACCACAGTGACGTTTGTTCCAAGCCTGAGGTTGCATTTAGATTAAACTTTTGGGATCTAAGACTCTAACTCTTCTTAAAAGACTAACTCCAGTAAAGATAATAAGGGTATGAGGATAAGTTGCTGCTTCAAATGAGTGGAAATGTTGTTTTAAAGACCTTTATGTGTGTCTCAGGGAATCAGGACTAGATTTGGAGCTTTTTTAACCCTAGTTTTACTATTGCTGGGTCTATTGGGCATGGTCTGTGTTTGTGTTACACTTATGTATAATGGACTATAAATGAATTTTGACACATCGTTCTTTTTAGGAGGTCACTCCTCTTTAAAGAAAAACATTATTCAGTAAGTTACAAATGATGTGTCCTAAAATATAAATTCCCAAGTATGGATTAGACTTTATGTTATAAAATAATTTGTTTTTTGCTCAAGCAAGTAAGAAGTTCAGTTGCCTAATATTAGGCATTAAAGTAGGATTAACTTAAGGTGTCTTTAAAAAAAGGAAAAAAATAGAAAAAGGAGTTCTTGAATATAACTTCAGAGGGACAAGGTTTTATACTTTGTGTATGCTTTCTATAGATTGGACTTTAGATGAGTGACAGTGCAAGAGCAGATTTTGAGAATGTTCAGAGGAAAATGTCAAAATTCTGTTCACTTAATTTTGAGAATGCGCAAGTCTTAGTTAACGTGTCTTCGGTATTTTAAAATTAGAATGCAATTGGCTCTGGAATGAAGTTGACAACAAAGAGAGCAATTAGGCAGCATCAGTGACCAATTCTTTATGCACTCACCTTAAAAGTCTATAAGGAGCAAGATAGCCCCACCAAGAGTCTGGTCTGAGGCACCCTCTTACAAGAAATGTCATGAATGCAATTTCTTTTTCAGAGGAATTGAAGGTGAGTCTGGTACTAACTGAACAGTAGTATCACTGGAGGCACCTCTTTACTCCTTTTAATGCCTCTAGCACTGAAAGTGAAAAAGAAAACAGGAAAAAAAACTTTTGTGTCTCACTGCTCTTTGTACTACATTACCTTTCAATCCTGATGCTCAGGAAGCTGCAGAAAGACACCAAAACACCATTGCTCAAACTGGTTTTGTTCTTGGATTCTTACCCTACTTGGAAACATCTTTCAGATGTAGAAGAAAACAACTTCCACTAAAAGTTAGTAGGATGGAGTTAATTGATGATGCAGGCAAAACGACAGAAAACTACTTAATGGAATGTATCTGGGTTTCTATGTCCTGTTCAGAAATGAAAACCAACCAAACAAAAAACCAAAAACAAACAAAACAAAAAAGTGGGTGTCAAACTATAGTGATTAGAATATAGGAAATTGATTCCAAAGAATGACTGGCATTTGGGGGAAGGAAGATGGGTTTTTATATTATTAACCTGAATATTAATATTAACCTGAATTAAAATATGAGCACACTTGCAAAGTAATCTTAAATGTAATGAAACAAAATATGCGACCAAAATCTGGTGGTCAACAATAGAAAGAGCAACAATTTATGGCACAAGTACTCTCTGTTGAAAGACCTAAGCATGGTAGATGGATCTTCTCTTGTTTGAAAGGGTAAGCTTTTATATGCCTCTGCAAAATGCACAAAAATGGCCTCATAGAATTTCAGTACTTTGAAAAAGCCTTAAAAAGGATTGAAAAGAGGGAGTCCTCACTCTAAACGTCAGTGACTTGGCAAGGCTGAGGACAGTTGGCTTTAACATCAATGCTAGTATTCAGCTGACATCCTTGTTCAATGCATCTTTCTCACTGCAACTGGCAAGGAACAAGAGCTATTGTGACTGAAACTTTGAAAGTAATATTTAATTAAGTAAATTGATGTGCCCATTGGGAAACTGCAAATCATTTTTATGCGGCCTTTTTTCTTTATTAAGGCTCTTGAAGGGATGTTCTTTGCATTCAACAAAGTTGTATCTTTACAGTAAGTACTTAGTGATATGAATGCTTCAGCTTTCTGCTCAGTGGTATCAATGGTGGAGCTTTACTCTTAATTCTCTGCATTCTCCATACTTTCAGGAAAAATACAGCATTAGGTGGTGTTTGGCTTGTGCTCTAGGTATAAATCATCCTTACTGAAGTCTGAAACATTGATCAGTTCTGCCTGAGGACCTGAATCAGGAAAAAAATACATTTCAGTGGATCGCTTCCCCCCTGTTTCTAAAAATACTTCTACTGTGCTTGTGGAAATGAAATGGAGAAAAATACTAACATTTTGGAGGGAAAGCAATTGGCTGCTTGTGCAGGGAGGGAAATGTAATTAATCATTATCCTCTGCTTGGGGCTCACAAAGAAGAGGGAGAAACCAAAATATGAACTCTGAAGGGTTAACCACAACACTGAGGGCAATTTGTCTATTGTTTCTCTATTAATATCATTCACCAACTTACCACTCATCACCTTTTCCAAGTAGTCTCCCTATAGCAACAAATGGCGCCATAGGCAAGCCAGATGCAATCTCGTCTCCGTTTTCTTTCATAAACATTTGAAAATTTGTTTAAAAGAAAAGAAAAGGAAAGTGGGAGGAAAATGTTTATTTTGTAGAAGCTGCATTTTGAACAGGGGACCCTGTTTTTTCTGTAACTCTCACTGCTATCTGAAGGGCCTCCACATTTCTTCAATATGATTTCATTTCCTTAACAGAGCTGTTCTGTGCCATTGAAGCAATCCTAGATTCCCTTCACGGCAATCTTGATGATCCTGAGCTTGTATTCTGAGATTTGAAAGCATGCTGTCAGAGCCCTACATACAAAATTGGCTTCAGTTCCTCCCCACCTTTAGTTGGTGGCTAATTTTCATTTCTCTATTTAATTCTATAACAGTTTTTCTCAGTGACATATCTGCACAGAACTGCTAAATGTATGATGTTTATTTGCAGTATAATGGAATGAATAGGTGAATAGTTTATTTTCTGGAAATAATTGCTCAAAGTCCTTAAATTTTAATCATTCATTTACTAGGTAAAGCCATTATTTTTCCTTAAAAAGAAATCCATTGCTTTTCTCCTTTTTTGGTCTCTAAGCTCTTTTCAGTTCTAGCTGACTTTAAGAGATGGAAAGCATTGCTCTTTCTTTACATGGAAAACAATCATGTGATTAATTTGTATGTAGCTTATTTCGGTAAAAACGAACAAAAAACTTTCCCAAAACCCAAACTCAGGAAAACAAAGTCTCCACAAGAGTATTTTGTATCTTTTTATACAGTTCAACCTAAGATGAGCATAAAATACCAACTGTCCTTATTATAATAGCAGACTTCTAGGTTTTTACAGGCATGAACAATTGCTTTATTTATATGAGTTACTTATTTTTCCTTTAATGCATTTTTTTTTTCGATTTGTGAAATATTTAATGAGCTGCACAGACCAGCCTGTCATATTGTGGGTGAGTGCTCAGTGGCAGACCGGGTAGGATGTCTGGAGTCTGGTAACATGAAGAAGTCATCCTCCTCCATTCAGCCACTGAACTGTGGCAAAAGTTAGCCAAAATGGATGCAAAACGGTTTTTCTCTGCAGGAGCAATTGCTGAAGTTGTTACAAAGAAAGTTACATGGTCACAAATGGGGAAAAGATAAGTTCAGCAACTGAGAATCTTTGCTGTCAATCATTTCTCAGTGTGGAGCCTTGCATGAATGGAATTAACTTGAATTTCTTTAGAAAAGAAGTATGGGGCAATATTTTACATTTGCCACCAAGATGCAGCAAAACTTGTTAGTAAAAAGAAAATCAGCATTGGTTCCTTCCTATCAATTGCAAAACAATTATATTGAAGTTTTTGCCATCTCATTTGATGATTTGAATATATGCACATGCATATAGTCTGCTTCACCTACGTAAGTATAAATGGCGAGACCTGAAGAGTTGATGGCACGATGTGTCAGATTTTTGGAGAAATGCTGTTATCTCTTTGAGCAGTGGGGAGCTTTGCCATTGGTGCTAGTATACCAAGACTTCGTCTTGTGTCGCGAGCCCCTAGCACTGCAAATCTTCCAAAAAGACAGCCTTGTTTCCTGGCTGAAGTTGCGTTTGAGGTATCTGTGGCTCTTGGTGTTGAACAGGAGAGAAAAGTTACGCTTGGATGGATTTTTCTGACTTTTGAAGAGCATCTTGTCTCCTTATCTGTGGCAGACTGCACTGTAAACACTTCTTTAACTACTTCCAGAGCTTGCTTCCACAGGCACAACATTTGGCCATGCCATCTGATTACCACCAAAACAGAGGAAAACAGCCTTCCACCGCCACTTTGTAGCTGGCGTTACACTCTGTTATCGTCCAGCCAGTGTTTACAGAATGCCACAGTTAACGTTGCCCAGATGCTCTATCTGTGGGAAACCCAGAGACCAGGCATCAGTGACTGCCCGTGTTTTCCAAATTCAACCGTCTTATCCGAGGCCTAGCCTGCTTGTGCAGGCTGGGGTCACCCCACAGCCCGGCTGTGCTGCCAGTTAGCCTGATGGCAGATAGCACAGCTGGAGATGGTGATGTTCCTCTTGTTTAGGCCACTTACAGCTTTTCAGCAAGCGTTTTAGAGCAAAGTGATGTGGTTTTGCTGGTGGCTTGTATACCTAAGAGAATTTTTTAATGTAAGAATGTGATAGGACTACTGCCTCAAACTACAGCAATGTTTTATGCAGTTACCAGCAAACCATATGGATATTGCAAGAGCTGCATGGTTTCCAGGATCTGGAATATCAATGGTATTTTGCCTGTATTTTACTTTGGTCATCACTTAGTGTGTTGGCATACATTTTTTTCCTTTTTAATGTTTGACACACAAGCTGACGATTATTAAAACCCCTCATGTCAGCTTTTTGAGGGTATGTCAATTTCTGAGAAATGTACATAGCTTTCCTAGGGTAGCTTGTTCTTGAGGAACACGCAAAGTAACATTTTCTTGTGACATCTTTTTTAGTGCCTATGGCATACTCCCATAGCCACTGATCCAAAGAATTGAAGAAGTAAAACCATTTTCAGCTGTGTTTAGGGAATATTTGAGATAACATATGCAATCAAACTCTGTAGTGTCATTATAGAATCATGTCCAAGATATGTTAGTGAAAAGAAATACTATTTTTCATAAAATAAACACTTCAAAAGTGATCACGTTCCACCAAGCACACATCTGTAGCACCGCCATTCATTTCCCACAAACTGTGTAAAAGGTACAGAAATTTCTGGCCTAGACAACTTTTAAAAATTGTATAAGTGCTTCTTTTTTTTTTTTTAATATGCAATTAAACTTCATGATCTTTTTTTTTTTTTTGAAACTTTACTTTTTTTTTTAAACCACAATTTTGGAGTTCTGTATTTCTTTTTAAGAAAGTTTTCATTTTCTGAGGAATTCATATTTCAGTTCCTATGTATTTTGCCCTTCCCATACAAGGAACTTTTGTGTAAACCACACAAACGGCCCCACTACCTGAGGTACTACTATGCTGTTAAAAGCATGAATAGACATTTCTTCTTTAAGGGCTGGAGGTGAGGTTCTTTTAACTGCTTCGTATCCACATTCCTAAACCTATTTAAAAACCTGAGCCCAAAGTCCAGCTGACAATGAACTCTATTTTCAGCTAAAATCCCCTCCTCCCCTGCTTCACCACACGCTGTTTCTGCTGCTGGTCCACTTGTGATAAAGACCAAAACTGTTGTTTGGCTGACATGCAGAAGGAGTTGTTTATCAAAAGGAGGCTATTCTAGGAGGATATGCTCTTTAAACAGAACAATGGGGATTTTGAAGATAACCAAATCAGTACTACATAGGTGTTAGATCTGTTTTAAATTGTTTCTGTGTTGGAAAGTAGGAGGGGGCCCGGGTTTTGTCTTTGAATCCCTGGCTTGCAAGTGTGAAATGGTTAAGTCCAAATTAGCTGCCAGCTGTGCTTTGTGCTACAGCTCCAGAGGATCTGTAGGGCATGAGCTACAGATGCTACTGTGGGGCACAGCCCTGGGCGTAAGGGGAAAGGGGCCACACAAAATCCAATTTCACTTCATCCAGCCATCCAGCTATCTTTGTGCTTCACCCAGGTCTTTTTTTTTTTTTTTTTTTTTATCCATCCATCCTTGGTGCTGGCGAACTGAACTGCACTTCCTAAAAGCAGATCTACAGAGTCCTCTTTTACTAGTTAGACCAGGTTACAGACATGGACCTGCTCTACTGATACAAATCACTTGGCTTTTAGACATGTAGAAAAGTACCAATAGCTGTTTGATAGGTGGGAGGAAAACTGGGAAACCTTATGGAAGAGTTAGTTCCATACAGGTGTTCAACAGATGTATGTGATGTGTTTTTCGTTGTTTGTGCCTTCTGCAGAGGGAGAACCTCACCAAATAGAGAGGTGACCTTCAAAGGGAAGGGAGGAACATTATATTTTCTGTCTAACCCTTAGATGGCTGCTTCTCTTCTTTCTGGGCTATGACAATCACTTATATTCTGTAATGAATGCTTTTTCTTTTTATTTGTGTTATTTTGGTGTAACACCCTAGTACCTGTCACTATAGGTCCAAATGAAAATTCTCCTTTCTCATTTACTTGTAGTGACCTTTTGTGATACAGTGATCTTATTTAAAACTCTTTCTTTCAAAACTAGGAAGATGAAGATTCTCTATAAATAACCAACTTTTTTTTTCCTTCTTCCTGGATAGCAGCCAATATTTCTGCCTGTTTTCATATAATGCCTCTATACATGAAAAGAAAAGGAACAGAAAACCCTTTTCCCCTCTAGTGCTGATCACATGTAAGTGATTTATTTAAGGCCACACAGTGAATTGCTTGCAGGGTGATTCTGCCAGCCATGTGGTTAAAGCTCGGCCTAAACATGCTTGGATATTTGCTGGTTGTTCAGGAGAACATCTGGAGGTGCCCACTTTTCCTGGAATGCCTGTTTTGATTGTTTAAGGAAGGCGGGGGAGAAGTCTTTCCTTTTCAGCTGGTAGATATCTCCTGGCCTCAAAATTCAGGAACAATCTGTTTTCAGCTGTAATATTCCTACCTTCTGAGAGCCTTCTTCTTCCTCCAGTGCAAATACAAACTTAAATTCTTCTGAGTATGGAAGGAGCATCTCAGTGACCTATGCCTAACACCACTGACACAGTTCGGCATCCTGACATGAAGCCTGGATTTGTTTTCTTAAAGACTCCCACTAGGTAAACCCCACGGAAAAACCAACCCTGGACAGCTATTGCTGTTTGGCCATCACCTTTTACAGCAAAGTGTGATGGTGTGGAGACTAGGAGGGGTAGTTCTTTTGTTTGTGCTGGAGACAGCCTTGCTGCCTTTTTTTTTGGTTTTAATTATTTTATTTATTTATTTATTTATTTTTGTTTTGTTCTGTTTTGTTTTTTGTTCCTGTCCTGAAGTGATATATTTTCAGAAGCTGTATCACACAAATGGGAAGAAAAAGTGACTCCATGGTTATTCAGACAGATGTAGAGATCCACTTTACACAGCAAAGTAGGCAGTGTAGGCTGATTATTGCAGTAAGATTTGCCAGAGGCAGCCCTGGCAAGAGTGGCAAAGAATGAACCCTTTTCACAGGGTGATTGTGTTGCAAAGGGACCCAGCTATAGCTCAGCCAACAGTGAGAGCCCTGTCACTTACTGCAGTGTGCAGTCCTGGTGGAACTATGTGCTGTGCTCTGCTCTTGGAGGTTAGCAGACTGCTTCATAGTTGTGTTCCTGGGATTTAAGCAAAATAGATCTTCTGAAACCAAAATGATCCTCTTTAACTGAAATAGATTCCTAATGAGGGACTGGTCTTTAATTAGCGTGTCCAAATACAGATTTAGGGGCCTATTGTTTGCCCTTTTGTTTGAAAATGATGCCTTTTACTTTTTTATCTTATCTAAGTCCAGAAACCATACTTACATTTGGCTGTGCGTTTTCCGTCTTTGTTCTAATAATGCTTGACCTGCCCACATAATTTAACTGACTGGGTATAAGGGTTGTGCCTAGTCATCGCAATAACTCACATGCATTGACAAAGGTGACAGAAACAAGTTTTAATGACAATGTAAAGGGTAGAAACCCTATTCAAGAGGAAATATGTTTCCATATGTCAAATACCAAGCAATTTAACAAAGGAAGCAATTATACCTCGCAGTGCTGCTGGAGTCCGGAGCACTTCTCTGTTTTGTGGGTACCCACACACCGACGTTCGCCGGCGTATGAACTCGGCGCATTGATTGCTGCCGCTTGAACTCTGGACTTGCCTTTCTCATTGGCTGTTTGCTTTAACCACAGCGCTGAATGGAGCCTTTGGAGACTATCACAATGTAAATAAATACATGTGTGTTTGTTTCTAGCCTGCTTAAAAAAAAAAAAAAAAGTGTGTGTCAAAGAAGGGGGAAAAGCTGTCAAGCATGCATTTGCATGCCTTTGAGATGCAGGAGGTACAGGAAGCGATGGGTTTAAGGGAGGGCTAGGAAAATCATTCAGTAGGGGTATAACAATAGGGAAACAGAGTGGTTAGGTGTTGTTAGATTAGATTAGGGCAGATTTATTTAGAAAGTGCTATTCATTTTGCTATTAATCATGTGGAGGTACTTAAAGCTTACAAAAAAAAAAGTCTTATTCTGCAAATGAGCATGGTTACTTTTTTTGTTGTTGTTGTTATCATCCATTAGAAGAGGTTACATTTATTTATTTAATTATTTTAATTTTCTTTTTGGAAAAAGGCTAGACTGGAACTAGAAAATGAAAGGTGGCAGTAAAGTAGTTCAGGCATACTAGATTGCTCTGCTGCCATGATTGTCCCTAGGCTGGATTTTTGTTCATCTTTTGCATTAGCAATACTTTTCTTTGTGCTTTTACCCTTGTTGTTATAATTTTAAATGTGATGAAATATGCTGACTCTACAAAGTTTTATGTTTCAGCAAAGGAGAGACTGCAAATAGAAAAGAACAAATGAATTCACAGTTGGCAGGGGCTAATTTTGTGTAGTTACTAGCTTACATCATGGGTTTCTCAGCCAGTTAGCTGTTCGAAAGTAAAATAGGAGGCATGGCATGGCCTGAAACTGAGGGAAAGGTTGGAGTTTCAGAGAGACAGCCTCTTCACACCATTGCCAAATCACCTCACATTACATTTGCAGGCATAAAATAGGACACAAGTCTGATGGCTGCAAACAATCCTTATTAATACTTGTGCATTCCCTTCAAAGATTTTACTTACTGTAAACTTCTTGAAATTTGCTGTGAGGGAGAAACCTGGCATAAGATGTGGCCATGGAGCATCACAAAATCTGACGAAATGTCCTGTGATGAAAGCTCCCCACCTGTCTAATGCACCTGCAGCTGCTCACAGTGCTCCCCGAGGGAGCCTGGCTCTGAAAAGCCGTGCTGCAGGGTGGTGGGGCTGCCATAGCCAGCAGACACCCTTCCCCTACTTGCTTCTGGTACCTCTCTTTTATTCTAATTTTCTCCTGGGTTAGCTATTCCCTCCTGTCTGAGCACTAAACAGATGCATGATTGCATCTTGCTTACAAACTGTTAATCCAGCTGTGTGTGAGGACTTCTTTCCTCCCTTGTACTGCAACTAAAGCCACCATCAGCATCATCTGAAGGAAGGAGGTGGCTCGTCATCAGAGCTTCTCCTAGTCTCCAGCCTGATCTGGCCCTGCACACTGTCAGTCACCTCTCTTTAACCTGCACCTTTAGTGGACAAACAGAAAAGGGGCTCCTGCATTTCTCAAAACAGGTCTTGCTGGAAATGGACCTATTATGATCTTTGGTAAATAGAAGTGTTTGTCACTATATTATTTTATTAGCGTAGCTTTTTCTTTAGTCCTAAATGCTGGCCTATTAATCCACATTAGGTGACTGTTCTGCTTTCTGTCTATTGATTTCTAAACCAAATTTGAGCCATCTATTAAGTACTTTAAACTGTGTGAAGACTAGTACTTACTGGCTTAAGTTAAACTTCAGGATGGATTTGTACTTCCCAGCATTTCCTTTGTCCCACTTTGCTGAATCAGTTTCCAGCTTCCCTGAAAAAGAATGTCTTGTCTCCCTTCTGGTTTTGCTATTTCCTTTTGTTGGCTGAAATATTTAATAAAAATGTTACAGCAAGTGAGAGCCATACACAAAAGTGTAAGTGAAGGGAGTTTCTCTGGCTGAACAATACAGAAGGTCACATTTGGCAACCTTCTTTTCTGAATGTGTTTTCAGATCTGCCTCTGTTCTTAGCAGAATACAATCATCAAGATTTTTTTTTCCCCCTTCATTTGATTGAATGACTTATTTTAGGCAAGATGAAGAAAAATCCTTTTTTTTTTTTTTTTTTTCTTTCTTGATTCTTGTGGTGATGTCATTGTATTTGCTCTTTGGTCACCCACAGAGTATTTTGTGGTAGAAACATGGTCGCATGGTAACAAACCAGTGGACGCCCTGTCGCTGGATTGCTTTTCAAGAGCAGAAAAAGGCAGTTCTCCCATCATCGTTGTGCACTCCACCTCGCTTTAAAGACGGAAGAAGGGAAAATGAGACAAATGCTCTCCCTGCCCCTTCACAGTCATCTCTAAGCATGTGGTGCTGGCCTGAGAAAGTTGCTGGCCCAGCAGGGCTGCAGCATGCATGGAGCTGCTGCTCCTCCTCGCCTGTGCTTGCAGTAGTTCTGAGTCATTTAGGTGGGATAGTCCTGAAAATGTGGCACGGTCAGGTACCAGGTCCTGCTCTCCCAAAGGACTCGCCCGTGCTGGTGGGATGGGTGAATGAGAAGGGCGCAGGAGGTGGCTGTGTCAGGGTTTGTTCTCTTTGGGCTTGCTGGAGCCGTGTCAGCGCAAGCTGCGTGTAGGAGGCTAGGACAAGTGTGGTGAAAGCCACAACAGAGGATCCCTCTCATCTCAGCACGAGGCACCTCTACCAGGGCTTTGTGGTATTGCAGCTACGTAAGTGTGGTTCAAGCACCATGAAGCAAAACCCTTTCAGATATCACAGATCATCCTCCTTTTGAAAGTTCCTCATCGTTTCAGTCCTCCCCCACCTCCCAGCCTCAAACTCCTCAGCATCACACTCAAGACTAAGCACGACAAATCTTGCCCTCATTTTTACTCTTATTGCATGCACGTCCCACGCTATGGAGGCTGCGGCACTCCTGTTGTACCATTTTCCTGCTTTCAAGGTATGGCCACTGTTTAGCGCTCCCCTCATTCACATAGTTACTCGAAAACTGCATCTTTCTCTATTTCGCATGAATTCGACCAAGTGTGAAACGTGTGCCCCAGAAACCTAACTGTAACCACCTGCCGTTTTCTCCATAGTTACATGTAAGCAAACCCATTACAAGTATTTGTGTCTCTGCTTTGGGTGCCAAGGAGACATTGAGCCTTTCTGAGCCAATCCTCTGTTATTCTAGCATGAAAAAAGCCACATTGATGTAGGAACCCTGCCCTCTTGTCTCTCTACTGTATCAAGAATTCATATTGTAGCTATGACAGTCTGTAAATCACACCGTTGTTGGTAGAGATAGATACCCAAATTTGTCCTAGTTCTAGGTCTGGAAGGGGCTTAATTTCATAGACTTAGCAGCTGTAGCTATTTTTGAAAATGTTTAAAGTCTGCATGTACCTGGATAAACTTTAAAGGACCTTTTTTAGCCCTTATTTGAGCTGTGTGTTTCAATGGTTATGCTAGTGACCTTTTCCATTACAAGAATTCATGTTAATTCATGGCAAGCCAGAACATTATTATAAACCTCTTGACTGTTCCGTTTTTTAGGGCTTTGAAATGTAATCAGAGGTGGATTTATCTGATACTAGGAGATGAAACAGTTACCAGCCTTAGGTTTCCTCCCTTTTATTTTTCTAGGAGGTTACTGCCAGAGTAAACTGAAATTGGAGGTGGTTTATGTTAATGCTGCAGCCTGCAGACTGCACTTGCTCAGGAGTTTATCCAGCAGGATCAGCTGATCCCGCTACAGGATGGTGACCTCTGGCAGAGACACAGGACAGAGACAGCTGCTTCAGCTCTCCCAGCTAAACCTGCTTAAGGCGGTGAGTGGGAGTTGTTAATACCACTATTTGTTTAATTGTAGGGCTGATATAATTTTTGTGTGTTTTATTACAATAAAATGCATGAAGTAAAAACAGAGGTAAAATTGAGTGTGCTACTTGGGATCTGGTTCTCAATTATTATTCCTCTTTGTTAACCAGGCCCTAAAATGAAAAGTAACCAGAAGCATATCTGGCTTCAAATTTTGCAGTTGTGTAACAAGGCAGCCCACCCTGAAAGGTCTGGTGCCACTGGGGTGCACAGTGCTAGTAATACAGGGCAAGGGTGAGTTTTTTGTTCGCTTAGTCTTCTTATTTTCCTCCAAATATAGATAGGCACTTCTCAGCTTTAGTACTTGAGAAGAGGCAGCCAAGTGTGCCCTGGAAGCTATTTGCTGGGGAAGTCTGTTAGAAAAATGGGAATTCAGAAGACACTTCTACTTTAATAAAGAGAGGATAAAGTTTTTAATGATGATAGCTTTATGGAAGTGGAGACCCTTCCCTTCCTCCCTCTTCCCCCATAGGTCTCTTTATAAACAAAACAGAGATAAACCAAATACTCGCTTCAAAAGCTACTGCAGGGATCCCATTGGCGTCATGTGTGGACATGTGAAATGCTGCATCCTTGTTTCAATGTGCCCAAGCCCTGAAACTCCTAGGGACAAACGCGTGTGCTGTGGGAGCTCCATCCTGTGCTCAGGCTCACTGCAAATCTGCAAGTAATGGTCCTCCCGATAGAGAAGCTGGGGGCACTTGGCAGTGGAAAGTACCTTGCCCATACTGGAGATGGTGACAGAATTGGCAATGAGGAGGTGACTAGTCATTCTGTGAGCCCTGGTCTGGGGCCAGTTTTCATTTTCGTCTTGTCCTCTTTCTGTTTTTCTTTCTCTCTCACTTTTGTTATTTATACCAATGAGCAAATGTTGCGTATTTTTAGCAGCCTTTCCATTTTGCTCAGGCACTGATCCTCGGTAATGGAATGCCTGTGGCCCTCCCCAGGGCACCATCCCATGTCTAATAAGAGCAGACAAATGCAAGCTTTGGTGTAGGGAGTTATTGATTTGCTTCCAGGCAAGCAGGTGTGTGTGATACATGTAAAAGGTGCCCATGCATACTTTATATTAGCAGTCTAACATCTTAGTAAATAGCCTCGCATGATCTGCCTTGGGCTGTTGATGAGAAATTATTTCTTTATGTTATATATTTCCATAAAGCAAGCAGACTTGCAACTTGCTTATTTTAGAGTGTGTAAAACCAATGATAAAAAAACAAACACCCAAATACCCACACCTATTTCCACAACCAGAGCAAAAGCAAAGTCTCCCTCAAATGTGGACAGTTTCAGTTCTGGGAGGAACAGAGGAGACGGACCAATTCATCAAAGCAGATGTAAGAGTTATTTAGACAGGGGTATGTGATGTAAGCCCTCCCTTTATTTTTCTGCTTTTCTCTTCTAGATCTTGTGTCACAGAGTTATTGCAGAGATGCTGACACGAAGGGCTATAGAGGAAGCAGTTATGGGAGGACTTCCTCTGAGGTGTGGATGCCCAAGGAACCCTTGCCTCACAGATCAGCAGCTGACCAGCAGCATCTTTCAGTTTCCACTGAATGGCCTAGCAGCTTATGTCTACTTTTCTACTGTGCTCTGGCTCCCACCTATTGCAGTTCTGGCTGGAAAGAAACCAGGTGGAGAGGTTGTCCCATGCCCTCATGTCACTGGGATCCCACCCAGCCTGCAGGCATGGCTGCACAAGTGCTTGAATCTCTCAGTAGGGCTTAGACTAAATACTTTCCATAGGTTTTTTTATTCCTCATTTTCAGGCCTGACTCATTTTGATAGGCTTAGAGGCCTACTTCATGTGTGCTTATGCTGGCAGAAGAAATTAATTTGCTGCTGACAGAGGAAGATGAGGATAGAGGGACATTGCTCAGGTACAGCCAGATCAGCGGATGGCCCAGTGCTTAAATTGCTAACGCTGTGTCTACACAACTGCTCTCACTTTTGCCACTGCATACCATAGAATTACCATAGAGTGCAATTGAAATATATTGCAGACAGCAGGAGGAGACCAAAGCTTGTTCAGGGAAAAAGATATGCTGCCTTTGAGAGGGACTTGAATACCTTTTCTGCTGTAGGTCTTTGTGGTCTTTCTTCCTTTTGCCTTGCTCCAGTTGCTGCTGGTTTTAGCCTCACTCTGGTGGATCTTTGTGGCGTAGCAGCTCTGCTCTCTGCCTACCCCCTGTCTTGTTGCTATCATTCAGGATCCAGCTCTTATTAACTATCCTGAACCTGGTGGAAGGGGGAAGGTATCTATTCTGAAGTTGCTCTTTTTAAAATTCAGCCCTATTTGTATGCTATAATGTGCACGTCTCTCTGCCCCCAAATTACTAAAATTGCAGCACAGTTGTCTGAGGTTTATTTTTCAGTAAATGACTCGTATAACTAGCATTCAGATTAACTACCATCTTAGTCTGAAATGCAGCAAGACATTTAACATGTGTGGGATATGATACCCATCTCAAATACATTCAATACTGCATCAGGAGATGTTTTCATATTTTCAGGTAAGCTGGCTGGTGTTGGGAAAAAAGGTTAGTCTATTAACACTTCTGCTCAAAGCAAGCCAACTTCCTTTCTACATGGAATAATTATTTTTTCACATAAGCCCTGTAGTGCCTCTGCTGTGTTTGCACTTGTAAGTCTCAAACATTGCAGTACAGATTGCCCTTTATGAGCAGAGTCTGAGGTCATGTGTCTGCATTTTAAATTCACTTTGTGTGGGATATCAAGCACTGGCCTGTGGATTTTGTAGGTGCAGGGGCTACAGGAGCCTGTATTTCAGGTGTGAAGAAAGCAGAGCCCTTTTTAGTATTTAAAGCACCCATGTGCGCAACTCACAGCTATGCATACCTTTGGCAAAGCATTACAAATTCTGTTGATTCATAGCTGGCATCTCGCTGCCTCTAAGGGAAGGATTACATGTAAGTATAGATGACCTGTACATAACAGGACCATTTAGAGCATCACTAGAGCATAAAGGTAGAGTGAACTTGGGCACAAAAGTCATTATGCCTCTGTGGAAGAGAGGAGGACTTGTTGGCAAGAATATTGAAAGGCTTTTTGTGTGCCGTAGCCTAGGGCTCACAAGTGATTTTAGGTGTCTGGTGATCCATGCTGTTGTTTATTCTGTTCCAGCAAGGATTATGAACCCTAAGGTGGTTCAGAAATAGGCGATGGTGGGAGAAGTGGTTGTAACCAGCATGCCAAAGAAATATCAGAGATAGGAAGGCTTCTATCCTGGATTATGAATCCTGGGGCTTTCATGGATAAAAAGTTGCAGCTGGAGCTGGAGAGGGTATAGTGACACACAGATCTTTGGTCTAATAATTTTCTAAAGATTTAGCCAGGGTTGGCTTGCAGAAAGATGAAAAAAAGCTAATGAACTCTGAGGAGGACTGGTCTGCAGCCATCCTCAGTAGCCTTCCTGCGGGAGGTATATTTTTTTCATTGCTTATGTAACTGCTGCATGTCACTGGTTTGACCATCTGTGTCGTGGCTACTCCAATACGTTCATTGCTGGAACTATCTCTTAAAACACCGTGCAGCACCTGAAGAAATATTATTTAAGATGCCATTAGCAGCTAGGCTCCAGCCACAGTTTTGTGCAGGGCACACTACAGTGGAGATGTGAGAGTCCATATCCTAGAAAGCTTTTTTTCTGTCTGCAGAAACTTAACTTTGAAAGAGGAAATGGGTAAAGGTAATCTAGCATTTTTCATCCCGTATGACCTAGCTAGACGAGTGATATTCTTAACAGGTGTGA